>NC_090874.1:48685162-48697662 GCF_036669935.1 Montipora foliosa | reverse complement strand
CTACTTTGGATTGCTGTTTGCAAATGACTATTTCAATGCAAGGTAGTCTGTGTTGTCAACCTGGTATGGAACCCATTCTCCTATCTTGCATGGTCATGGAGCAAATTGTGGCTGTTTTCCAGTCTTTGTAATACAGAGATAAACACTGGCTTGGTACACGTGAAGAGATTATTAACACTTAAACCCCTGAGCTGGCTCCCACTGATGAGTAAACTCGTCTTGTGTTGAACAAAATGAAGTCTATGGAAAAGGGTAAATGCAATGAAAGAGACAAGGTGACAGACACTTTCACTTGATAAGGTGCCTCAAAGAAAAGAAGAAAAGTGAAATAGAAACAATCTGGGAGGTCACTTGGATAGTTCTGTGCCACCAGAATTTACAGTAAACTCCAGGAGTGGCTGTGCAGATGCAATGTAAAAGGAGGAAAAGAGGGTTCCTCCGAAAAGTGCCAGGTGCCTGAGAAAGGTGTTAGTGAGGAAGTTCCTGTGGTACAACATTCACTAGAATGCCCTTGTCCTTCCATTTTCTAAGCTCTGATTTTGCAGACTACATGTGAGATCAAAAAAGGTTTCAATATCTGATCAGTTATGAACAACAATATTAATCACTATTTTAAACACGCTTATATCACAGAAAAGGTTCACGATCCACAACTTGTGATATTTAATTCATTCCCCTCCACCTTCCCCAATTGAGTGTAAAAATGATACTTTTGCCTACCTTTATGCCCTTTATGGCCTCCCTTACCGTCCTTACGGTAAGCAAGGTTTCCTTCACTGGGAGGATCTGGAGTTGAAAAGGTATACAGTAAGTGAGTAAGGATAAAAGCCAAAGAAAGAGTCCAGAAACTAACGGCAACTACAATATGTACCAGCAAATAACACCTGTTCATATTGTAGTTGCAGTTATTTTAAGTGACAAATCTCATTTTAGCGCAAATTGTGTTTGGAAATCAGCTCATACCAATGCGGCTTTTATGTAGAAGGTTTCGCAAGATAAAAGAATTATGGCAAAATAGGTGAAATACACAAAAGTCAGTACTAATCAAGGTTCCACCATACACTATCTTCAAAGCACCTAAATCGATATTTCCACTGTAGGCTTCAAAGTGGCTAATACAATATTAATTGTTTAGATTTTCTGTCCGCTGTCATAATGTTTCCCTCCCTCAGTTTTTGCTCAAGACATACAATAATGCCTTGCATTGGTTAACATCGGTCTTACCAGTACAGCTGAACATGGCAAGTTGTTATTAACAAAGTAACCAAGAGGTTCAAGAAAGTTACGTATTGATGGTTCTGCATGCAGTCCATTTTTTTTGCTAATGGGTAAAAAGTGAGCTGATGTTAAAAAAAAAATTCATTGACTTTTTGCTGTAAACGTTCCTTCGATCTTAAATATTGCCTCAGTATGTAGACTTTATGCAAACTATGCATTGTTGACCTATATAGGCAAGCAGGCTTTTTTAAGAACACAAGAGAAATACCTAGAGGAGCATGACCCGCAGAAGAGCACTTCTCTTGACTAAACTGAGGAAAATCTTCAGACATAATGGCAGACCAACGGAATTTTTTTGTTTGGCCTGCATGCATGTTGCATTATAATGCACTGTGTCAATGGTGATACAATCAACTTACTTCGACCAATCATAATGAGCCGTTAACTCTGGCCATTTTATAAACATTTATAATAAGTGAAACACAACACAAACCTGAAGTCATAATCCCCCAGGCTGGCTTAGGACCTTAAAATTACAAGGAAATTAGTCAACAAAAGTAACCTGGACATGGATGCTGTAAGGGCTGGTTTACATGTTCATGAATGATGCAAGCTTGAAGCAGAAACAGGGGCCACAGAGAGGGAGGAGCTGGGGGCTATAGCCTCCCCCCACTTTTTCTTATGGTGTTGTTTTCGGCTCAATTGAAGACTTGATAATTTACACTTCTCGTACACATACCAAGACTTAACTCCCTTACTTTCAAATATACTCCGCGGCCCCTGAGAAACATTATACTTGTCCATAGCCTGCATGGCTGATGGACTGACCAGTAGAGTCTATATCTAGGTTTTTGACATAGGTTTCAAGTGACATGTCTGGTTGTGTGCAGGCTGACTTGTCCATGGACTCAATAAATCCCTTCAGCATTAAATTCAGTCCAGCTGTGCATATAGTGACACAACCCAGCTAAGCAGACAAGGGTGAATGAGTGAGTGAAGCTATTAGTCTCTCCCCTCGGGGCTTTTCAGGACTAATTTACAATGTTTTTCGGGGGACTTTAGCCAGACTGCTTATTACACAGTTTACAATTTTATTTTAGGAAGTGAAAGATGCCCCCGTCCAGAAAAGGTCAGACCACAACACCAGGGACTATGTCCCCTACTCTTATCGAATAGTGAGTGGGTTCTTTAACGTCCGATACTATTTAATTTCCAACAAGGGTTATGAGACGGGACCTCCGGTTTACAGTCGTTATCCGAGAAGACTTGAAAATCTAACCATTTGCAGATGTAATTTCAAAGGCAGCACATTCTCCTCAGTTCTTTTAAGACCCTGAGTGTTGGTCCGGCCGGAGTCGAACTCACGACCTCCCGCATGACAGCCCAATGCTCAACCAACTGAGCCACTGGGTAGCAGGTAGCAAGGTAGTGTTGGGAATCGGCCAAGATTTCATAATTGATTTAATCGGAATAATCCAACCAATCGATCTTTGTTTATAGTTGGAAAAAATAATCAAAATTAAAACTGTTTAACATTAACATTGGTTTACATAATGAGGAACTGATGATCAATTAAGGTCTTAAACAGCCAGTAGCATGGACAAAGACTAATTTTAATAGGTTCTGGAATAATGTGTAAGAGCACAAATAAGGAAATTTTCTGCCAATTATGTGAACAACATACTGTACAAAGCAGTGCCAGGGCTGTGAGCCATATTTTGAAATAAAACAAAAAAGAATGAAACAAACCCGAAAAGGGGTTCAGTGGATTTTAGCTGCTATTAATCAATTCCAAAAAAGATAACACAGGTTTTAATATATTTTATTTGTCACCAATATATTTTTTAAATTTTCAGTGAGAATCGTTTGTGCATGATCCATAATCGATTGTCACATCCCTTAAAATTTTCGATCAATGATACATTATAATTATTGATGATCAGGACACCATGTCTAGTAAAAGGGGTCACAGTTTTTAGTGGACTTACAGTAGATGCATTTAACCTGTCAGCCTTAAAGAGGCTCACCATTCAGAAGCGAGATTGTCTGGTGTACAGAGCTCTTATTAAGGGCTTGGAGCCTGAGAGTTTCCCTGCCTCCTGTTTCTCCCTACCTACTTTCCTAGCTTCCCTGCCTAATTGAAATGTTATTGTCAGCCCTGGTGTAAGACAGTTAAGTCTAAAAGTGTCACTCTTTAGCAGGGTAAGGGTACAATACACAGGATCAGTAGAGTGACTAGAGCAGGCAGCTCAAATACCAAAGGTGCTCTTATGGCAGTCTTCAGTGGTGCATGCTTCAGCCACAATCCACCTTAACAGCAACTTTAAGTTGAATCACTTAACAGACCAGAGCAGGCCGCTGAAGTACAGGAGGTGCTCTTAGCATTCTCCAGAGATGAGTGCTTTCGTCAAGCATTCCAGCTCTGTTAAGCTGGATCATTAGAATGACTAGGGCAGGTCACTCAACTACGAAAGGTGCTCTTGGAAATCCATGCTCAACATTCACAGATGCATTAGCTCGTTGCTCGGCCTTTTGCTTGCTTTTTGTACACAATCATAACAAAAATACCAGTAGTTTTTTTATTCCTTTAAGTACAAACCAAGCATAACAGCCAGCAACAAGTTAATGCACCTGCTGCTAACCTTGAGTGTTGGTTTTTTAGTTGACAGTGGACAAAATACATGCCATTTGAACTCAGCCCTTAATAGGCTTACATTTTCCTACTATGTCACATTTTAAGATAAAAAGGGACCTACTTGATTGCTTGTCAGATTGTGGCTGGGTGGGGTATGAACATGGCTGGGTATTGTTAACGCTGGTGTTGAATCCTGCATGAAAAACAAACAACGTTAATTCAAAATTAGATACACTGAACATGTACACTTTGTACATGGCAAGGAAAACCCCAAGAAGCACAGCCCCATTTGTATTATTTTGATTCCTTATAGTTGAATTGGCACAATGGTGAGAGTGCCCCCATTCCACTAGTGGAAAGAAAAACTAATACAAACAAAAGATCTGATTCTACCAGGCCAGTGCCTCATTTATTCAACAATATTAAAAAACAAACTGAGACCACTGTGTGCTGATAACTGAAAAAGCACAGAGGTTAAAGGCCAGGCTTGGTGATAAAATTAATAGTAACATTGTAAGAGCCCTTAACCCATTGACTTCCAGGGGTTCCCCATTGACGAGTAAAATAATCTGGCGTTAGACAGAGTAAAATACAGTCTGTGCTAAGTCTGGCCAGTTTGGACGTCAAAGGGTTAACTTCCACAGCTTTTATTTTCAAGTGTTTGTTTGTTTTGAGCCAACCTTGGTTTATTCTGTAGCCAATGCCCTGCATCACCCACATACTTAAAAGTGCTGAAGCCTTAACTCAACACATAGACTTAACAGCCATTCCCTTGGTTCTTGTGACAAAATAACTTGTATTAAATTGTTTCAAAATGGACCACACTTTTTCATATGGTTCAGACGCCACTATTCTTCTGGCATTATCTTCTGATTGTTCAGGGATACGGAATGGTATTGCCTCCAGAGCTTATTCAACAAGCATATTAGTAGCATACCTGGGCATTTGTCCATCTGCACACAGAAAGTTTGCTCAGGCATCAGAGAAATTGTGTGACACTTTTGACCAAGGAATATTTGATGACATACCAACAGCCCAACCTATCACAGTAAAAGAATATAGCAATGGTGGTCAAATTAGTTGTTCTCCCTTTTCTTTAATAGGTTATTGATAGAAGGTTCAAAACTCTGCACAACAACACAGTCAAGGTTTAGGGGAATAATAAGTATTTTCATTTGCACTTGTTTTGATCAAAAACACTTCCCCTGAACCTCAATGTGAAGGTTTCCGTTTACTGTTTTGTTTTGTTACATTTATGTCTGTTTTTCGTCATCATTAAGTTCTCACATTTCTTTTCGCTCGCACATGTTTTCATTTGATCACGTATCTCGTTCAAGTTAGGTTAAAGCTAGCACTTCAATTTGTTTTCCTGTTCTTTGGGCCAAGCCGGGATAGTTATGTAAGTTTCACTCCGTTCTTTGTTGTCACATGGATCTAGGTAATATTTAATGCGGTTATTTTCAAGATAATTCCGTTTGTATGCTTTACTGTAGCAAACATGTTGTAGTTAGTCAACTAGCGTGTCTCATTTCATTCGCTTAGTTTCTTTGTCGTTCCGTTTGCCTTAATCTGTTTGTAGCATATGGATAATTTGTGTGTTATTTGATTGAGTAATTTTCCTATTATAGCTTCAATTAAGTGCATTTCAATAATTATTTAGGTTTAGCCTGTTGTATTTTGGTTTGCTATGATTCATGTTATGTAATTAATTTCTTGCATTTTAGTTTACGATTATCGAACACCGATCAACAAGAATTCCTCATTAAATCACCGTTGACTGATCCTAATTGGTTCTTGTCTTCTCGTGGATTATTCTTTGTTTGGTTCGAGAAGTCCGTAAAGTCAATCCCTTTCCAACGCCTGACACCTTTTGACCCTTTAAGCGGATCTTGAGAGTCGTGTCCGTTACACTCAACATTGTTCTTTTATTTCAAAAAAATTGAAACTAGCTCACTCTAGTGCTCCTAAATTGGAAATATTAATTTTTTCACTGTTCCTTCAAAGTGAGAATAATATATTTTTTAGACTATGTTTTTTCTGTGAAGATCAAAGACTTTATTAAAATAAGGAGATTCATAAAACTTTGCCTATTAATTATTATTAATATAAAGATGCTGTCAATAAAAGTTTTGTAATTTATGATCGTCCAGTTCTGTTTACTACAGACAGTCAAGAACTGATGTCAATCTTACATTTGTGGTCACTGTATTCCCAGATCGACGAAGCTCATTCACTTTTATCTTGAATGTTCCAAATAATTTGCTTTTATAAAGAACTTGCTCATCTTGTTGCTTCAATGTATAATTTTTCTCTTTGTTATAATCTTGCTTGAAGTTAACACTATAGGTAACTGGACTGTTGCAGTAATGCAAGTCAACTTCAAGAAAGCCATTCGTTGGCCATGTACACTTCACTCCTTGAGAGAGGAAAAGATAGAATCAAAAGTCAGCCATATCAAAAAAGTGAAAGTAAGGTTCTACCTTCAAAGAAATTTTACCCATTTACTCACTGGGATTGCCATACTAGCAACCTAGTAATCAACAGACAAAATTTTTTAGTGCCGAAATTTAGTGCCTGCAGTGACCTACATGATTGTTCAAATAGGTGTCTTCAGAATAAAAGTTTGTTACCAATACAAAATGGGAAGTTGTCCCTAGCCTTTGTAGTATCCACATCGAACAATGAAAACTTTTAAAAAGGTACATGTACACTTGAGAGGTGCTGCTGCTTTACAAAGTTACCTGTACACTGCTCGTTTGGTTTACAATGAGGTGATGTCTTGAGTGCCAAACGGATTCCTCCTTCCAAGTTCTTGGCAGCTGTTTTCATACCTTTGCACTCTGGATTTGGGGGTGCTGATTGATTTTCAGCCTTCACGAAACTGTAAAACACTGGAAAAAAGTCTCAGTTAACATCTAGTTTTTGCTCAATAAACACAAGTGCAAAAAATACATGTAAGTACCCCAAAGCAACTTAACAATTTTGCCAAGATATTTTAATTAATATACCCTTTTCCATAGAGTGACTCTTTAAACCTCTCCTACCCAAACAAGTATGGCCAATGCCATAAAATATTATGTTGTGGTAAATCCCATTCAATTTCATATTTGGTTCAAAATTCTTCAAAGTAGTTCAGTTTCATCTTCCGTGTCCAAATCCAGTGTGAAAACGCAGTCAGTTGGCAAAGACAAAGTGCCGCATCGGGAGATGGATCTGTTTCGCGATGCTCAAGAAAAAACTGCAATGGATAGCCTTCAATCCGCCAGAACACATATTAATTTTCTGACCGTAAACTTTCCTTGAAAAAATATTAGCCCTAGCTACCTGTGGCTGGACAGTTTACAACTGCCTACAAGACAAGGGCTAACATCATCTCACCGCAGTTAACCATCGTTTAAACTTCGTCGACCCAGACAAACGAGCCCACAGCAGGGCATTGAAAAGACACGATGGGGAGTGAAATGAAGTATGCCTCGTACGGGAACATCCATGGATCTCTACCAAAGCTATTTACTTGGAAGTATCATTGAGCATATTGCCGAAAAATCCCTCTAAATGCACCGTTCATGATCCTAAATACAGGAAAGGAAGAAAATATACACTTTGCAGTGTCTCGGCGAATTTTTAAGCAGACAGGAAGAACAATTTCACGATGAAAAGAGCAGGTAGCCATTAAATTTCTTATGACAGTACTTTTATTTGGTTTGTTTGTTATGTTTGCGAATCTGAACCCTATTACAACGATTGCTTGAAATTCCACTTGTTACGCTTATTCTAAAACTGAAAAATGGGTAAATTGCAGGAAAAGTGCTGAAATTGCAGGAAAAACTGTTCGATTTTCCGTATTTCAGACAGAAGTTCGACCGACTTTTTTAAAGTCCATATAGACTTAAAAAAAAAACCTCTAAAAAGAAAGAACAAAGCGCCACAGTCCCAAAGGATGCCTATTGTTATTGCTATTGTTTTCTTGAAACAAAGGAGTGTATGCATAATGAAGTAGGGACCTGTGCGGAAATCTTGCCAAAAACTCTGACCTTCGTTTGCAGTATATGTATCAATAAATAAAAATTATAAACACTAAATTTGAGTCTTGTGTGGTAGGTAGGCAATAACAATCATCTTTTTGAATACCAAGAAACATCTGGGGGAAGAATAGTTAGTAACATACATTGTATATTTGTTTTCATAAAATTACCCTGAGAACCTACTAAGCTCAATGTTCAAATAACTTTAATTTGTTCGTTCTCGAGAATGAACAATGTTATTTAAACAATCATAATGTTGTACTCAATTTACGAATTGCGACTGACTTTTAGTTGCGGTAGGCACGGTAATGGGATAAACAGGTCCTTCAAAAGAAACATGTCTACTTCTGTGATCTTCATTTATAATTAATGAATAATGTTTCGAACGCGGCTTTCCCAAAAATCTAAAGTATAATTTGGGGATTAAGCTTATTTTATTTTCGGTAATTGCGGCGAGATTACTGAGGCGAATGTTAAAATTTTCAAAGAGCAGGATGTCAGAGAACATTCTGTAGCTGTATCACCCAATTAAAATAAGTTACTGTACGATTGATCGAACGAGGTTTAATTAAAGCATCACGAAAACCACCTATTCGGCCATCCACGTAATGAACAGAGACATATCCAAACTTCCGCAATGGCTAACTGGCTCTTGATGTAGCTACGGTGACGATTTGCAAACCAAAAGCGCTTTCAATACATAACGCTTGGAAGAGAATTTCGAAATGAATGTTGATCCACAAACAAGAATTTAAATTAAATCCGCCAAAAACTTAAGCTTAACTAGTATAGTCCCTAACAGAAAATGCGTATAAGCGCTAACTAGTTCGATATTGGTCTTCGAAAACACAACAAACCAACCATCTAAGGGAAATTCAACTGTCTGTTGAAATATATTATTTCATATATTATTTCATATATTATTTCATAAGCGATTTAACCTTAGCTCATATGATTCCGTATACGAGGAACAGGCCGCAAAAGACACGGTCTATACTACTATTTTATGAACTTACAAAGTAGCACGCTCCCTTGGTAAATTATCTTCATCTTGTTATTTTCGGAACAAAGTGGAAATGACGAAGCGAAAATTGCGTCTCAAGACGCACACAACCATGAAATATACTGCAAACCTGGATATTGTTTAAATGCTACAAAACCTACGAAAATTGCTTTAATTAAAGACTGAACAGAATTGTGGGAGTTTTGTTGAGCCCATAGATCCTAGGAATTATGGTCAGTGGCACAATTTTATTTTCAATTTTGTCGCGTATAATTGTAACAAACTGTCACTCTACTTTTTACATACTCTGGAGACACTGATCTGTGTGAATTGAACAAGGAAATTGAAGGATTGTGTCAAAATTTGTTATTGTGAGTCCTTAAGGGCTCGGTGCTATATTTGGTGTAATTTAGAATGGAAAAAAAACTTCACTGCCACGTATGCAGTGATACTGCTTATTTCTGACACAGGATGTCAAAATGTGTTAAATTGCTTTTCCGAATTGACCGGTTACTTCGAAATCCAAGTGCAAGCACTTCTTAATTCATTCAGGATGAGAATGCAGACAAGAACTGTAATTATGGTTGGTGTCCTTTTTTCTTGTGCTGTCATTTTCCTTGCCTTGGAAATATGGTCGATTCTCTCTTCATCTGACGACGACGTATCCGATTCCCCTCTGAACGGCGACTTTACTGAGATACGTTTAAAAGTTAAAGCACCGCTCCCCGGGAAGAGAGATTTAAATTGCCGAATGCACAGTTGCTTTGACATTTTTCGGTGTGCAGTAAACGAGAAGAAACTCATCTCGGTGTATGTTTATCCAAATAATCGATTCCTTGATGAAGATGGACAAGTTCTCAATAAGGAAATGTCTCAAGAATTTTATGAACTTATCTCAGCCGTGGTGAAGAGCCAGTATTACACGTCCGATTTGAGTAGGGCTTGTATTATAGTTCCATTAATAGACACATTAAATCAAAATGGCCAGAATCTCAACGGGATTGCCAGAATTCTTGGAAATTTGCCAAGGTAAGTCGAGATGCGGTCAGTGTAAAAAGTGGACTGCGGACCAGGTATATAACAAATCAAATTAATGCATATCAAATCTTATTGGTTTTTGAGGGGAGGGGAAAACTGGAGTACCCGGAGAACCTGGAGAAAAACCTCTGAGAGCAGAGTAGAGAACAACAAACTCAACCCACATATGACTCTGGATCTGGGAATCAAACCTGGGCCACATTGGTGGGAGGCGAGTAGTCCAGGACGTGAACAATTGATGAAACCGATGATCGGAAAATCAATCAATGACAATAGGCCTTATCACGGTTTTCGCCGCCATCTTGACGGGTAGGCAAAGCGGTCAGAAATTACAGTGTTTGTATGGGAATCCGATAGCAAATACCTTCTTCCAAAATTGAATTTTACACAATTTGTGAATCAAAACGTTAAAATACTAGGTAGAAGATTGTATTCACCAAGTTTGAAGGCTGTAGCTTTCCTATAAGTAGCTGAGCTCTTTTTTTAAATTTTCCCTACATTAGTCTTAAAATTTTTTCCCGCGAACTGCGTCTAGACGTTTGTCTACCCAGCCAAATTTACAGACAAATGTGTGGAAAATTCAAAAACTTAACTGAGCGTCTTCTAGCCAAGCTACATACTTCAAACTTGGTGAATACAATCTTCTACCTCGTATTTTAACGTTGTGATTCAGAAATTGTAAAAAAAATCAATTTTGGAAGAAGTTATTTGCTATCGGATTCCCATACAAACACTGTAATTTCTGAGCGCTTTGCCTACCTGTCAAGATGGCATCGAAAACCGTGATAAGGCCTATCGATGCCAATTAATCGATTGATATCGATAATCGATGAACAATCGATGCACAGGTTTTTTGTGATTATCAATTTCATCGATTATCAATTTTTATCGATTATCGATGCCAAAAATCGATCAGTTAATTGACATCGATTGTGACTGCATACAAACAATCCGGTGAATGTATTCAAATCTCAAACATTTGTGCGTACTGCGAGTGCGTATACATACATGCTGGAACGTGTGGGATACCGAGATTTTTTTAACGCCAATCAATGACAATCGATGAGTTGCGACCACTTTTGTGTGAGTATCGATTGGTCATCGATTGGCCGATGCCAATCGATGCCAATTAACTAACAAGGCATCGATTGTCATCAATTGATCGACTGATTTTCCGATCATCGGTTTCATCGATTGTTCACGTCCTGGTAGTCTCACCATTGCGTAAATAGATGGCTCTCTGTGACCACTCGCCCACCAGGCAAGCACCCATTTAATCAGTTCAAGAACTCAAGAGATGCAATGAAATGAGACAAGAATTGCACAGTATTTTTCTGTTTTTTTTATTTTTATACAAATGGTAATTTTAATTAACCCAGGTATGTGGAGGAACCCCACCTCATCAAGTTCTCATGCCTAATGGGCAAGTTTTAAATATGTCCAGAAATGAAAGTATTTAGATGCATGCAGATTTCAATATAAGCATCAAAAAGTGTCCCCTTGGTCTTCTCACCAACTTCATTATCACTCATTTATGGGAATACTGGCAGCTGCTTCAGGTTCAAATCCCGTTCTAACCTCTGGTTTGGATTTTTCTCCAGTTGTCCCAGATTCAACTCTACATGTACATACCTCGCTTTGTAAAACACCAACTGGTTGCCTCCTGCCAGTTGGGGTTCTTAATCATGTTTCTTTCAGATTATTAAAAGTGGGGTGCCTGTAAACTAGCTTGATAGCCAATTGCACTTCCACTATTAACAAGGCATTTACATTTACATTAATTTTCCTAAACTTAGCTGCTCAAGTAAAGATAAGCAGCTGGATTTGCCCCAACCTAAAGGAGCAAAGATTGCTCCTAGTAATTCCCTCAAAAAACTGTAAACTGGATGTTAATTATTAAACACTGACCAACCATATTATTGAAATGATTTGGGACAGGAGCTGAATGATTTGTCAATGAAACAACAGTAAACCCCAGTTATAAAAAGAATCTGCATATATGGCATTTGACTATGCCATGAGTTAAGTTATACAAGAACTGAATCACTTAACATGCAACTACTTCACCAAGGAGATAGCATTATGTTGGTATAAAAATGGTTACCAAACAGCAGCTCACATGATTGTGTACTTTTTGCAAGAAGCCATGTACTTAAAGGTCTGGGCAGAACAACTTAAGATAATCAAAATGTCTTGGTAATATTTAACATCTATGTTGCAGTAATAGTTCTTAACTCACACAATTTTCTAAATCTGCCTTGTAGTTGGAAAGATGGTGGCAAAAACCACTTGCTGTTCAACATGTTGCCTGGTGGCCCCCCTGATTACAACTCGTCACTAGATGTTCCAACTGACAAAGCTATCTTGGCTGGGGGGAGCTTTGACACTTGGAGCTATAGACCTGGATATGATGTCAGCATTCCTGTGTACAATGCACTGACAAAAAAAAGAGTACAACAGCCACTTAAACGGTAAATAAAAGCATGAGCAGCTGTAGTTAAGGCCTTACCTTTTCCTTTATTTACTGGTGGAAGGAAAAGTTTATGCATTTTTTCATTTCTGAGTTTAAAGCACACGTTGA
>NC_090874.1:48622662-48680162 GCF_036669935.1 Montipora foliosa | reverse complement strand
TAGTCTTGACCACTAAGTGAAGCTTTTTCCCCTCGCACCCTCCCTGTGTGATCTAATAGGGTTATCCAAAATAAAATAAGGGTTTCTCAGACAAGATTTGCTAAAAATAAATGTGCACATACGGCAAGCCATGATGGTATATTTGATTGGCAGGAGAGTTGGCTGCATTTGTCCCCATTAAAAGCTAATATTATTGGTTTCGTTTGCTGCATTTTCACTCAATTAACATTGCTAGTCTCTACATAATCAGTTTGCTTTTCATATTAATAATTGCTTTGTTTGTGTGCCAGTTGAAAGCAAAATAACATGATTATACTAGATACTCAAACAACTTCATTACAATAATCATAAAAGACTGAAAGAAAGAAAGGACTGCTCAGTGGGAAGATACTAGTTTACTAATAATTCTTATAATGTAATGGTCATTTCCACCACTATCCATTTTTGAGATCACAAGGCCTCTTAATAGTTTGGCCTTTCTGCATGCCATATGCACAATTCTGCCAAAGGAATGAGCATTCTGGATATTCTTAGTGAACCACATTTTCCTTGTTCCTTGTCTAGCAGAATACTAAAAACTAGTAGCCCCAAACCATGTTGAATTGGGTGAATCTAATACTGAACACACACATGAAAGATAGAGAAGATTGTGTGATGATTCAGAAACCCAACGCTCTAATTAATGGCAGTTGCACATACTTTTTGTGCAACAATTATTATTATTATCATAATTCTGTTATAAACAAGTCATGTTCATTTTGCAAAAGCTAAAGAAACAGCATTAAGGGATTTGTCTCATTTCCTATTCAACAGAAGTCAAAACTGGAACTTTGTTTATTTTAAAACTTTTGTTGCAGGGGTGCATCCCTATTATTGTCAGTGACGACTATGTTTTGCCATTTTTTGATGTGTTAGATTGGAAAAGGTAAGATTACAGCTCTCAAAAATAATAGTGCATGAATTATATATGTTATCATTAGGTGGTGATCACTTTGTTTGTCAAGTTCCAAATAAAGTTAAATTTTAAGATGATAATTATTGTGGTGTTTAGAGGTCAAAATAACATCAACATTAAAACTCAATCATGGATATGGCACTTCCTCAGCATATACAATTTCACACCTTTGATTTCCATGACATTTCCTACATCAGATTACCTCACTACAGACATGACATTATTGATTCATTCACTAATTAAAGAAATGAATCATTAATTTCTTAAATTTTAGAGCTGTAGTTCGTATAGTGGAAAGTGAAATTCATAGCATCCCTGCCATTTTAAAGGAGATATCAACCAATGAAATTATAGACATGAGAAAACAGGTATGATATATACAGGTATAATATATTCATTAATTTAAGTAGCATTGAATTTGTTATGTGTAGTATCTTCTTTTGCTTGTCATTTATCATGATTATTATTGTCATTATTTGTTTTTTTTTTAATGACAGAAAGGGAAAAGCATGTGCAATTCAAATTACCTAAAATTAATGGTGAAATAAATGTCCACTCTTCATGAAATGTCTTGCAGCTAAAAGACACCCTAACTAGGTCAACACATCGCCCAGTATTAAAAGCCCCACTTAAGGGGCATTTATTATTATTATTATTATTCATAAAAAGCATTTTGACTTTGTCCACTCTATTTGTGACTTGCGACTCTATTTGAGACTTGACATCTTTCATCTGAGATGATCTTGGGCATAACTTGGAATGACGGAATAACCAACACCAAAGTACTGGTCCGGGAGCAAGCAAATCTTCAAAGCATGTGCAAAAGAAGACTGAAATGGCTAGGACATGTGAGAAGAATGGATGATACACGCATTTCAAAACAGCTGCTCTATGGGGAAATGGCTCAGGGTAAGAGACATAGGGGAAGACCGAAACAAGGACACCTACTAGAGAACAGCATGTTCAACAACCAGATTGAGAAACGCCAGTGCCGAAAGGACAACAACAGCAACAGAGAGTGATGTGGCATGTCACTTATATGTACTTACTGTGACAGAAGTTGAGCTTCCAACATTGGCAGAATCAGCCATGAAAGAAGCTGCAAGAGAAGGATGTCTCAACTGTGAACCAGAAAACAACAGATAGCCCTTATTTAGTCTACTAGCTGCAAAGACTGTCTGCATAGACGCAAAGAGCCAATTATTATTACTCTATTTGCAAACTGCTATAAACTTCTGTTGTGACCTTTCTCAGTATTTTTTAAAATGCCGTAATCACTGGTTGTTTTTTGGCATTCCTATGTCTATGGACAACAAGGGAAAACCTTGTCTCTCTTATGGTTTTAACCCTTAAAGGCCCGAGGGGGCCCCCATTGAAAAGTAAAATCGTCTGGCATGAGACAGGGTAAAATCTGTAAGTAGCCACTGGGAGTTCAAGGGTTAACCCAATATTATTGTGATCAGTGGCCGTGGGTTTTCATCAAAACAAAGGAAAATCGCCTATTCATTTCCAGCATAAAGAAAACTAGTTCTTTGCCTTTTTATAATGTTAACTCATTGGCAAGCTGACCTTGAGGTTAGGCACCTGAAAGAGTCGCGATGGACGCGCATGTCCACACACAACGAGGAGGGGACATGGCAAGCCTACCACAGTTCACCACCTGGCGCCTGTCACACTGACCCAGCAGTCAGTGGATACCATTCCATCCCTGCCAGAGGGAGAAGTGGGTGGGAGCAAAAAGACGAGCCAAAAAGCACAGCTGAAAGATCCGCAATGATCTGCAACGTTGAGCTGTAAACGCCCCTGTAGCATGCAAAGGGTGCTCCCCAATATCTTAAGTTTGTAACACTGCTGGCCAGTAATGCCTTGATTTTAACTTTGCCTAAATTTTTATTTCCTTTGGTTGAACATAGTTTAATACTCTTTTGATTTTAGGGAAAGTTGTTTTGGGACAAATACTTTAGCTCCATAGGAAAGATTGCTCTCACTACTTTAAGGGTTATAAATGACAGAGTTTATCATTACACAGCCTGGAAATATGAAGTAAGTACATTAATATTTCTCATAATAACACTATTACAGTGTATTGAACCCAACCCAATCTCAACCAAGGTCCAAGACCACTATGCCTTGGTTAAGTCTGGGCTCTTCATATTTTCCCGTTTCACATGTGTGCTGAGAAATATCATTATCCATGTGTCATTCATAGAGGGGCCACATTCGCCTGCGAGCAAGATCTTCGAGGGACTGGGGACTCCACTGCAGAGAGAGAAAGCCTGCTTACATGCTAGGACCAGATCAAAAATATCATAGATCACTATCCAGACTTCCAAGTAGAATGCATGCATCATCATCAAGGCTGCTGCCTAAGAAAATTCGGGCTCCCAAAATTAAAAGTTAGTAGCCAGAGTCATTGTTTCAAGAGCCCAGAATTAATTAATTAACCCAGCGCCCACCACCCTTCCCCCCCCCCTGTCATCTCTCTCCAACCATATTGCTTTTTTTCATTGTTTAATCTCCAGCTGGGATGAAAGTTTAGGCCCCTGTTGGGCTACCAGTTCTCACAAATAAGGCACCCCAGGCAACCGTTAGGCAGCAGCCTTGAATTCATTATCATCATTAAGGATTTGATGAAGGTGATGATTTACTGTACCTGGACATAAGGACACCTGGAGAAATGAAATTTTTATTCCCTCTGTTGTAGATGAATACCCTTCATATGAGCCCTTCTGGGACTATTAACATAAATGTCAGCTTCATGTAAATAGGAGGCCTTAACTTGCTTCTTTTTCTAATCAATGCCATCAGTCACAAATCACCACAAAGGCAATGCCTCAAGTAGGAACTTAAGGGGGGCTCTTAACTACAGAAAGACAATGGTTTCTAAGGAATCTTTTTAGTCAAGAGCCCTACAAAAGGGTTGCATGGATGGTTCTTCGAAGTAACTTTTTCAATGGAAATCTGACATCACCTAAATCAGAAGGTGTGTGTGCAACTATTCCCAGCCCTCTGCTGTGCTTTTCAGTGAAAAACATGTAAAACTCTCAGGAAACGAAAGGAAGAGGTGGTTTTTTCACTCGATGGGAAAAGTCCCATCATTTTTCGTAAACTGTAGCATGGAATTTCTATTTGGACAAAAACTGGAACTGATATTTTGAAAAGTGTAGCAAAGGAGGGCCTTATGACGTCAATTTTTTTGAGAAACTATTTTTTCAAAAATCCATGGTAAAGATTTGGAATGGAATGTTCTCATACTGTTGCATTAAAATTTTGAGTAAAACGTATATAACTCGCTGAGTTTTTATTTGATAGGCATTTTCTGTTTTGGTCACATGATTTACCAAGTATGGTTGTGAGTCAAACCAGACAAAGAAATGTTACATAGAACACACTTGGCGAAAAAGAATAACTGTAGAGTTAAGGGATGTGAGAAATGACTATTTGAAGGAGTCCATAGCAATGGTTTGGTAGTTAAGAGCCACCCCACTTAAACTGTTTTTCACTCCTGTTGATCATCTCCTTTATCACAGGACTGGAATGCACCATTCATTACTACTAAGGACACAGAAACGGTGAGTTGGCACTTGTGAAATACCGGTATACACTGGTACAAAGTTTAAGTCAGTGAAGAGAGGATTAGGGAAGAAAAGTACTTCATGAAAATGATATCCTCCAACAGGACATTTTTCAAGATTCCTTAACCCATTGACTCCTGGGAGTGAGACTTAATCGATTTTACTCGTCAATAGACCCTTCTCCAAAATGGCGGCAATGGATTTGAAAGAGTTAAAATTGAACTGAATGAAAAACTGGTACCAGAAATAAAGAGAGCAACTTTAATTTAGTACCTCTAACCTTGCAAAGTTTCAGCATATTAGGTGTTACATCAGCTGAGAAAATGTAAGTTGAAAAATGAAATTTGACAAATTTACAAGTGTTTGTATGACTGGGGGTATACGCCGTACCCCCAGTCATACAAATGTCTGTAAACTTTTCATTTTTCAACTTACATTTTCTCAGCTGATATTACACCAGATATGTTCTTTCTAGTGCTGGTATGTGTTTTTAATTTTAACTTGCTTGAATTTTCTGCCGCCATTTTGGAGAAGGGTCTAGTGGGGGTCATACAGGAGTCAAGAGGTTAATGGTTGATTATTCCGTCAAGGGACTTCCCAGAGCCAATGAAACATTAATGATTTAACAGAACAGAAAAACTGGCCATAATCAAATCATTTGGCCATTTACAAGGGCAACTAAGAAGATGAACTAGAGACCACTAGAAACAAAATTATTGAGTTCAGGACAGGTCTTTAACCCAAGTATCTTCGATCAAAGGTTAAAGCAAGTGCCGTAGCCACTCTGACCTGAGAGTAGACAAGTATGAATGATGATTTTATTATTGATACAGCTAGTACTGTACGAGATGTGTTTCAGACCCTTTTTAGTTTGAGCTAATCTTGAGAAATCAAGGCCCAAGGCAAACCGCTTGTGTCCAGGCCCAAGTTGCTTGAAGCACAGTTAGCGCTAACCAGCGTTAAATCCCATGGAAACCTATAGGTTTTGATACCTCTTAAGCAACGGTTAGCACTAACCAGGCTTCGAGCAACCAGCCCCAGGATTGCATGTGCTGTTACAAATGCTTAGTCTTGATAAAGGCATTCACAACAATAGGGTAAACATTTGAGTTCATGTTATTTTCACACTTGGCGAAAAAGGATAACTGTAGAGTTAGCTTATTTGAGAAATGACTATCTGAAGGAGTCCAAAGCAATGGTTTGGTAGTTCAGAGCTACCCCCCCTTAAACTGCTTTTCACCCCTGTTAAATTCTTAGTCTTGATAAAGGCATTCATAACTGTACAATAGGGTAAACATTTGCGTTCATGTTATTTTAGGGTTATGGTTTATGGAAGCGTTAATGTGTACCTTGGGAAAAAGAGTTAGAAGGTCACTTTGTGGCGTCAATTGCTTTCTTTCCGGAAACAACCCACATCAAGTTGATGGGAAGGGTACGGGGTCAGTTTGTAAAATTTTGTATGCATCTCACTCTTGCATTCAGTCAGGCCTCCAGTTAACTTACAAGAAGTTTGTGGTCCAAATCTCAACAGGCCTCTCTTTTACCACCTCTGTTCCTGCCATTGCGTCCTTATCAAAATCAAGGCTTTACTGCAGTTGTTCTATGTTATGACCGAGTGGACACAATGTTTAAAGTGATCACAAAGATTGCTGATACTCCCAGCTTGACAAAAGTAAGTTTTTAAATCACACCAATTACTCAAAGTTTTGAGCAAAGGCAAAGTCACACATGTGCCACTGGGGCTTACACAGTTACAGTTTATCCCACCCTTCCCCCACACTCCCCTTGGGCTGCTACTCAGGCTACTCTAGATCTGTTTTTATAGCTTGAAGCATTGAGAGTATTTCTATCTCCTCCCTGGACAGGAAGGTAGTCCATGGAGGGGTTTAACGTTACCCCCAGCAGTACGTTGCAGATACCCATTTCTACAGTTTGGTGGGTAGACAAACTGAGTGTGGAACAAAGTTCTGTGTCCAAGGAAACAACACAGTGACAAGGCGAGGCCTCAAACCAGCAACTTGGGGAAGGAGGCTGGTGCAATAAATACTCCTCCACTTACTCAAAGATTTAATGAAGGGATTATAGGGGACTGTTGTTTCAAAGATAACCAGTTACAATCGTTGGTTTTTTAATACTAGACAAGGGAATCACGTTTACAGACATTACTCTAAAGATGTGGGATTCTGGTGCACACTTTGAAATCAACAAAATGGTGACTTTTTGTCTTGCAGATTGTTGTTGTATGGAACAATGTAAATAAAGCCCCTCCATCAGGTAAGTATATGAACAATTTGTAGTGTTTCCTTTTGTTTTGCCTTCGTTTGAAGTGAGAAGCATATCTGTTAAGGTGTGTTTTGTGATGGTATCTGCAGCTCTCTACTGCAACAAATGGTTTACTCACAATGACATGGTGATGTCACTCCCGGAAGATTATAATTAACAATTAGACCCATAGGGTCAATAGCCCATGAGGCGAAGCCGTGGCCCTTGAGGGCGAAGGGTCTAATTGTTTTAGTATCACCCAACTAGTCGGACAGAAAAGGCAATAATAAAGTTAGCAAATGCAAGTTGAAAATATATATATTTGGGAATAAAACGAAAGAAAGCGTCACGCTTTTCGGTACTCGAGAACTATTACTAATAGTCCTCGAGGGAGGTGAAGAATGTATAAAATCCATTTATTGTAACAGCAGACATGAAATTATTTTCAGCAATTAACTTTCTCGTAGAAAGTCACCTCCAGTAAACGTTGCACAGTGCAATGGCGCCTAAAAAAGGCTTCCGTTTTCTTAATTATGATTACCGTTCACAGTTGCCAAGTGGCCAAAACTATCCAAGCCTGTAAAAGTGGTGAGAACAAAGGAAAACAAGCTCAGTAACAGGTGAAGTGTCCCTTTTGTAGAATTCGTTTTTGGCTTACGACGTGAGCGATTTCATAAAGAGCTGCTAAGCGAAGTTAGAACCTTTTGGTAAGGGCAGGGGAAGGGTTACTGCCTGGGTGAGCGATCAACTGGTAATGCTCCGTAACGTGGTGAGAGCAATCGCCTTCATCCAGTTTGTGCGTTGATTGACGAGATTTTCAGATTGACTCCTGCTTATCTTCCGTTAAAACCAACATTTGCAGGCGTAGCTCAGTTGGCTAGTGCGCGGCTTTCGGAGCAAGGGGTCTCCACTTCGATCCTTGGTGACTTCAACGTCTGTTTCCACTTTCCTCTGATCAGCCTAACTATAGCTTTAAATATCCGTGAAACGGAGCACTGACAGAGGGAGGGGGCTAAAGGCACACCGTCGGCTTCCATTGATACCAGTTTCATAACTGAAGGAACTACCGACGTTAAATAAATTGACTTACTTGACTTGCTTGCGGAAGCTCGCAGAAAGCGGGAGAAGTCACTAATAAATGAGAATCCCAAATTAAAAGCCTTCGAGGGGAAACAGGGAATTCTGGTGCATGTACTGTTCTGCGCGAGAACGCCCAGATGGCTGCGCGAGGTTTTCGCGCCAAATCCATAGGAACACCTGGTACGATTGTTAAACGCTCTCAAATGAACTTAGGTTATGTCTTGTAGGTTTTATCCATACAATGAAGTGGAAACAGAGGCCATTCTTGCCATCGATGATGACATTTTGATGCTCACACCAGATGAACTGGAGTTTGGCTTCCAGGTAATGAAGACTGTTAAGATTGGGGTGTGGTCACTGAGTGGGAAGTCACTGAAATGTTTAGGAGTTTTTCTCCACGCATGTTGGTGGCAACCCTTCCGAATCAAGAAAGTGATAGGTGATAGTTTGCGCAAATGAACTAGAAAAATCTTGCGACATTTGAATCTCAGTAAATGAACTTTTAATTGTCTTGTCATACCGCAGGATTTCGCGATTCAATAATCAAAATCACACCGCTTGCATCGCTATCGTGTGTGAAGTCCCCTGTGTTGTGGCTGTCCTATTCTCTCCGGCAGAAGTGGCCGGCTTGTCGCTGATGTCTCTAAAAAGGCTTGTGGTGAATGAGGCCACCTTAGCACAAACAGCCATAAGTAAGGGACTTTTCCAAGTGCTGGAATATGTAGATGTAGATGTAGATGTGACTCGATTGCATTCAATTTTCCTCAGCTGTGTTCGGGAGATTTCGTTCCGTGATTTTTCCTCGCTTGCGTTTGTTTACGCTATTCGCTTTCTGTGTAAGATTGCTTTATAGGGAAGATATTTAATGTTTACAAACATTTCTTTTGTTATTCAAATGTGCCAACCACAGGAACAAAAGACCCATTGTTTCGAAAGCCAGTGAGGCTCTGGTTGGCACATTGATAACAATAGGTAAACGTCAACGACATCTTCCGTCTAGGATCATATTGGTTTGTTTTGATTGTACAGCGTTATTAACCTGGTTTTAGTTTTACGAAACTCAACAGTTGTTAGTTTTCTGTCTGAAAGCCATTCGATTTGTTAATCAGGCTTGGAGAGAGTTCCCCGACCGTCTAGTGGGATTTCCAGGTCGCGTTCACACCAATCAAAACAGCAGCTCTCGGTTTAAGTACGAATCAGAGTGGACAAACAATGTGTCCATGGTGCTTACAGGATGCGCGTTTCATCACAAGGTAGGTATACTGTGTGCTCTACATTTTCTCTTTTTAAACCAATTGAATAATTTTGAACCATTCTGGCGTCGTTCCGGCCAGAGATGGAACCTGCGACCTCCTGCATGAAAATCCAGTGGAGTTTCGAATGACTACGTTCGTGAGAGATTAGCATTGGCACATAATAGGACATCACATTGATATAGTAAAATGAAGGGTTAGCCCGGGGGGGGGGGGGGGGGGGGCCAGCCAGGGTATGTTTTTCGGGATTTTTGTCTTGAACAGGGTATCGAATTTATCATTTTTTGTCTTAATCAGGGTATCGATTTATCAATTTTTGTCTTAAACTGGGTTAAATGTCCTAAACAGGGTATCAAAAAGCGGAATTCTGTCTTAAAATGGGTAGGAAAATCAGTGATATTTGTCTTAAACAGGGTCAGGGTATGAGGGGCCGCGCCGCACCTCCCCACCCAGTGATATATCGGGTTAGTTAATATAGAAACCGTGGTGCTGCATCGGTGTGGTCAGCTTTGCAGCGGTTTTTGAGATATCACGCAACGCTCCGCCATTGATGTGGCGCGCGTTGCGTGACGGCTGCAAAGGAGTGAAACAAGAAAATTTGATTTTATCAAACGAGTTAATGGAGGTGAATTAGCCATCGTAAGATAGATTTATGAGCTGGCGTTTTCGAGCGTTATCCCCTCGTTAGAGCGAAGTTCATTCACTTAATTTATTCGTCATTTAATGTATTTATTTGTTAATTATTGATTAACTATTCGCTATTTATTTACTCATGTCACCATGTTCCAGCAATGGCAAATCTCCTCCATTTCCAATACTTAGAGGATATTACACGACGGCGAGAAGCTGACGTGTAATTTTCTTTTTATTTTATGGACAATACATGGTATTACATGGTAAAGATAGAAACGCAGGCTTTAATACAAATACTGGGTATTAATACAAACAAAAAATAATAATTAAATCTTGTACTAGACTTATGTTAAACTTGACGACGTTTCGTCCAAAACCATCAGACTTCATCAAGTCAATGGTGGAGTCGTGACTAGTCATGCAATGCGCGTGACTAGTCACATGAGAGAGGGCGTTACAAGATTTAATCCTTTTTTTTCAGTAATACAATGTACTTACTGGATGAATAATCTTCACAGTTCAATACAAACAAAAAAGGCGGGAATCGTGACGTCGTTGCTCAATATGACAACTCAGTTTAGATACGAAGAATACCCCACTCGGTTCCCGGATGTAGTGCCCGTATTGATTCTACGAGTGTTTTAGTTCCCGGTAAAACACTCCCTTCCGTAAAATTAAAACCACCAGGAACTCATCAAGAGGAGCTTCTATCTTCTATAATTGGCCTAGGAATCAACCCTTTCCCGAGTAGATTTATTTACAGAACGCCTTCCTTGGGAGATTCAGCACGCCCACTGTTGTAAAAAGCAATCAAAACAAAGCTATCTCATCGTCAAGGGAATTATATAGAGGATATTACATGGCCGCGCGGGGATACGAATTTTATCTTCTCCTGCTGAAAGTATCAGTCGCTCGTTCGCTTCGCTCACCCGTGAGAGCTACTTTCAGCACTCGAAGATAAAATTCGTATCCCCGCGCGGCCATGTAATATCGTCTATATAATTCCCTTTGAAGAGGTGAAGGTATCTCTCACTCGTTCGCTTCGCTCACTCGTGAGAGATATTTTCAGGACGAGAAGATAACATTCGTATCCCCAAGCGGCCATGTAATGTTCTGTTTATTATATAGTTATTGATGAAATGTCTAGATTTAAAACAACTTGTTTTACTCATATCCGAAATGATGAAAAAGTGGTCACCGACCGCTAAAACACGCATGGTGTGTAACATGAAACAAGATATGAAAGTTATGAAAAGCAAATCATGATAATGTAAAATTTTGTAATAAAAATGTTAATGCAGTAGAAATTAGTCAGGCTTCGCCTCATGGGCTATTGACCCGTAGCCCTTGCGGGCTACGGGTCTAATTGTTAATTACAAGCACAAAGCACGAGGATCAATTTTTTTCCCTTTTCCTTGTAGTTGCGCTTATGCTTGCGTTCGCTTGCGTCGTGTGAAAACGAAACGCAGCATAAGCACAAGGAAATTTGCTACGTCTGGCCAATTAACGCACTCGCACTGAGCATTTGAACAAAATGGCGGATGCCGTGGTTGATTTTGATGCTCATGTCAACGTTCGTTTTCACAAGCATAAGTTACTTATGCTGGTGCGTGCGCTTGTGCTTGTGCTTGTGTCGCTAGTGAAAATTAGGCTTAATACAATGACCGTACTGTTCTTCTCTATAGTATTTTAGTCACCTGTTCACTTACATGATGCCTTCTTATATCCGTGACTGGGTCGACAAACACATGAACTGTGAAGATATTGCAATGAACTTCATGGTCTCCAACTACACTGGCAAGGCTCCTATAAAGGTAACGTTAAACCGGACTTTTGTAAACCTAAACGTTCCACGGGTTACGTGGGATAGCCGTTACTCTAGAGAAACCAAAGGGAGAAGTTATCCTTGCATGTACTTATCTGGACATTTTAAGCAATTTCACTTAGAGACACCTGAAAATTCAGTTTGCTCCAACGAGATTTGAAACCATGACCTATGCTCTGCTGGTGCATTGCTCTACCAACTGAGCTATGAAGCAACACAGTTGGGAGCAGGTCAATTTCTTGGGCTCATGTGTTCCCGTGAAAAGACAGGATGAAAGCAATGTGCCCTTGTAGCTCATAGAGCCTTTGCATAAATGGCACGCAAATTTGAATAACAATACTTTGTACATCCTTAGTCTCGTCCTTGTAATGAGGCTTAGGATGTACATTGCCATTTATGGTCTATTTATGCAAAGGGTTTATTCGGTAGAGCAACGGTGATCTAATCCGGAGTTCGTGCCCATAGCAATTGACAATAAATTATTAACTCCAAAGACATTGTTTTATTTGACAAGTCTCCAACGTTGAGTCAATACCATTGCAACCCTTCGATACTTGGCCCAGGATTAGCGCAAACCCATCGTTTACTGAGACAACTCGGCGAAGACTATTCAGTTACCAAAACTGTCAGGCAAACTCTGTCAGTAATAATATTGTCTCGTTATTTCAAGTTAAGGAAGTAACTCTGAGTAACAATAAGGTCTTTTGAGGAAGCATTCTGGTCTTTGGTAGTAAAATGACTCCTTGGTCTAAATATCCTGTTGCCAGTATTTATCGATAAGCCGAATCTTCCAGGTCGTTAATACCCCCCCCCCCCCACCCCCCAAGAGCGTCACCGAACCCCTTCAAGATAAGGGTGAGATACACCTTACGAGTCTTACCGTTGATGTCCCCGGGTTAATCATGAAGTTTATTAGATTTGTGTTCTTTAACCAAAATCAGAATGAGGAAAGTTTAGTTTGGGCGTGTTTGTAATGTTCACTATTTGCCACTGGTCAGAGTTCTAGCTTTAGAAGAGGGCCATATTTCCAACTGAGATTTGATGAATATACGTTGCAGTTGTATTACTTACTAGTTTTCAAAACGCCGATGCTACGAAGAGATTATATCCTCGATGGTGACCCGGGATACTCGGAAAAATCCGAGCCGAGTGCTCCCTTGCAGTCGTTGAACCTACGAGCTTGCGATTACTGCTAGTTCGGATTCTCTACCACCGAGCTAATATGGGGACTCGTGGGAGCTACAATCAGTGGCAAAAGTAGTTGGGACGTTTGCGCAAGTATGGGCCTGAAAACTTTTCAGACTTCATAAACTAAGCGCAGCTGTCGAAATTCCAGTAAAAGTTTCAAAATGAAACTCCCCTCCCCCCCCCCCCCCCCCCAACCAATGTTGACATAGACTAGGAAATGTCCGTTCACGATTGCTAACGTTGTTCTGGGGAAAAGGTGGAAATTTCTTGAAGCTAAGGAAGAAAACCAACCTAAAATGGTGAACGTTTTAAGACTTTTGCCACTGATTGTTTGTCATTATAAGCTAATGTTTTCGTGAAATTTATCTGGTATAGGTTACACCTAGAAAGCGATTCCGCTGCCCAGATTGTCTGACAGAATCTCTATGGGCAGACCCAAGCCATTTCGTGGAGCGATCCGAGTGCCTGAACGAATTCGTCCGAGCCTACGGTCACATGCCGCTGGAGACGGTCGAGTTCAGAGCTGATCCTTTACTGTTTGGAGAGAAGCTTCCAGATAGAGTTAAATTGTATAGGGACATCGGAAGCATTTAGAAGAAACGCGCTTAAAGTTCATTGTAGAAAAGCCCGCGGTCAGACAATCTCGGACCCAGAGTCCTCGGGCTTTTTGGTCCGCGGGTGAGCGCCCGCTGACCAAAAAGCCCGCGGACTCTGGGTACGAGATTTGCGGTCAGCCACTTTTTGGCGAGTGGCTCTCTAAGTTCCAGATCCCTTGGTTTCCCTGTTTCCGACGTAACGATTCCTCTTCACAAATTTCGTTCACCGTTATTTCGAAACAAAGGAGATAAATATGTAAATCAAGGTTGGATGCGTAACTTAAGAGGAGTGAAAGCCTCCATCAGTAAACTAGCAGTAATCAAGAATTAGTGAGGTCCGTTCGATTCCTGTTTTGTCATCGACGGGGCTTTTGAAAGTAGTTGTATATTTTGGGGAGTATCGTTTTGTACCCTTTTATAGTATTTGTTCAGTAATGAAGGTATCACCACGTTATAATTATTTTGACTGTTATCTTGCTGCTAATAATTTTGTTAAAAACAATCATGAATACATATGTTATCATAAAATATAAGTTTTGTGGGATATCAGTAGCCTTTTTTTGCTGGATAGCCAAACAGCGTGACTCCCCGGCGTTTACAGCTAGCACGAGGTATTGCCGGACGGTCACCCATCCAAGTTTTAAACCCTGTCCAGCAGGACTTGACTTCCCACACTATCGCTTGAGATCGAGGCTATTTTTGCCAGAACAAGATGACGTCCAATCGCTAAAATTGGGCGTTCCGAAATTCAGCAGGGAACTGGGGCGAGTTTCAAATTTTAACTAATCGATAAACTGACACTACCACATGAAAGATCATGTTGAGATTGGTCATTTGGCCAAGTATGGTGCTTTTAGGGTGAACAGAGACCAAGTTATGGACCTTGAAACATGGTTCAAAATCCATAATACAGCGTCCCCCAAAACCATATAAACTCTTAAAATTTTTATGATTTCCGTGATACTCTTTAAAATGGGCAAACATAGCGATTTTCATCACAGCTTCTTTCTAATTGTAGTTACTTGACGGGATTTCACAGTTGTCACTAAACTGATAAAAAAAAAATTGAGTTTATATGGCTTTGAGAGACCCTTTGTCAAAATTAGAGACGTTTGTATGGATTTTGAACCGTATTTCTAGGTTCATAACTTGGTCTCCGTTCACCCATAAAGCATCATACTTGGTCAAATGACCAATCTTAACATGATCTTTCATGTGGTGGTGTCAGTTCATCGATTAGTTAAAATTTGAAACTCGCCCCAGTTCCCTGCTGAATTTCGGAACGGCCAATTGCTATGGGATCACGATCGATACACGAGAGACATCCCGCAGGACTGACACGATTAGAGTGCGTTCTTCACGAACGCAATAACGACATCACATTTATTCCATTTTTTTGTAAACTGGCGTTTTCTTGTATTTCGGTTTGGTTAATAGGCATCTCATAATTTAAAAATAATCGTTTTAAAAAAGCCAACTTGACATATTAACATTAACACTGTGGTGACCACTGTGGTCTGGCGAGTATCTTACGCATGCGCCCTGCCGTATCATGTTATTTTCTCCTTTATTCGCGCGCACTGGCAACAATGGCACTTGCTCTGGAGTGATTTCTCGAAAAGAGAATCATTTTGCTTCCTCTGCGAAAGCGTTCTCTCTCGCTGCAATAAACATTTCTGGAAGCAGAAAAGGAGCCGTCAAACACCATTGGGTTACAGTGTGTGTTGTATACCCTGGGTGCCAGAGGAATTTTCTTTCAAGGTCCAAAAGAACGCCAAGCGAATCGAAGGGCACCACTTTGCCCTCGACTCGAGTGGCGTTCTCGGGCCTCGGAAAAAAATCCCTCAGGCACCCAGGGGTATGTTGTATCGATAAAAAAAAGAATAGTTTAATGTTTCGTTCATGGCACAGGCATCTGAGAAAGAGATCCTCGCGATTATGCGTAGAGAAGTCCTGAATTTTTCAGGCATACTCAACGGTGTTGAAAGACCGGAGGGGGGGGGGGGGGGGGCAGGGGCAACCGCTTCAACTTCATTAAACATTTGCGAAAACAAAAGAAATGTTGAATGGTTATTGAAGCAAAGTTTAAACGCGTTTAAACGCGTTTAAACTCACTCGACATCGATTCAACTTCGTTTCAATTCAACATGTTTCAACGCGGTTCAAAGTGGGGTGCAAAGGGCTTTAACAGCACTTTTGAACAAAATCGAACGGGTGCATGTTGAAGCAAATGTTGAAGCAGTTTGCCCGGGCCCTAACTCTGTTCCCTTTGTAACTTTGTTACCTCTGTAACCCTGCAGTTATCTCTGTAACCTCTGTACCTCTGCTACATCTGTCACCCCTGTTACTTCCGTAACCCTTTTACCTCTGTAACACTGTTGCCTCTGTAACTCTGGTACTTCTGTTACGTCTGTACCTCTGCTACTTCTGTCACTTTGTTACCTCTGTAACTCTGTTACTCTTGTAAAGAACGCAAAAAACATCTGATGAGATCTGTTGAGCCTCGTTACATTACATGTTTATTTGCCTTGATTCAACCGACAACTCCCTACCCCCTCCCCGCTTATATTCACAACTGAGCACGAAGTCATGTGATTCAGTCGACAAGAATGACTGGAAAGCCATAGAGTGAAAGTATCCTTTTCACATGGATGGAACAAACTGGAGAGGATTGAAATGGATGGAATTTGGACAAATTTGAAAAACGTCGGCCCACCCTTTTTCAAATTTGTATCAGTCTGTATCAAAATGTCATTTACAAAGCTGGAAAATCATTCTCAGATGTTATGTGGCCGTGATTTTGCAAATGAAAGACTCTTGCTCTGTCAATTTGACGTTTAGAGCTCATAATTAACAAAATTACCGAAAATAGCGTGACCTAGCCCCTTTAAGTTCTACTTTTCGAGCAACTTGTCTCGCAACGATTTTGGCCGGCAACGGCTCTTGCAACTTGAAACTGTGAAATGTTTCGTGCAACTTGGCCCGTCACAATTTCGCCAAAACATTGCGAGACAAGGTGCACATTTTATAGTGTAACAGTACTGTGGTTGCGTGAAGACAACAGCTCACTTCCGGTGGCCAGTCGCGTCTCAGAAACGCACGTGCTTAAGCTCCCTATTCTCTGCAATTAAATTACCATGAATACAGATTGTTTACATGTCATAAAATCTTAAAATTTGATTTGAAAAATTAATATACAAAAAAGACCACAAAAACTGCTGCTGAGCTACTTCGCCAATATGAAGTATTTTTATGCCCCTTTGCAAAATCCTTTATGCTTGAAACATGTAAAAGATCTGAGAATGTACAAGTGCAAACTTCATTAAAAAAATTGTGACATATATTGTACATATCTTTTTTTCTTTGAACTTCAAAACTACGTCAACGAAACATTAAGTTACCCAAGTTTTTTCAAGCCTTTATTTCTGTGATGGTGGGTTCGCACACAAAACGAAAAAAGACAACACACACACGCCCCTTCCCACAATTGCGCAACGCACAAGCATGAAACTTATAACGAATATAATTTTAAAGATTTTAATTTAGAAGAGGGAAAAAAAAAGAAAACCTAAACTTGCTTAATATTACAGACTATAATTAGCGTACCTAAACTAACGTTACTTAAATAATTGTCTATTCCTTTACAAAACGTAACGATAATACTAATTATACTAATTACGTAACTCCAGTATTTACAGTCAAACAGTTCAGTCCTGTGCCAAACTAGCAGCAAAACCCTCGACAAGTTCTTTCCCACCACAAACTTTACTGCACCTGCGTCACTTTCTTCGAGTTTTTTCTTCTCGGTGCTTCCTTCTCTTCTGGCAATCAACTTCTTCTTTCAAACTTTACTGCACCCGCGTCACTTTCTTCGAGTTTTCTCTTCTTCTTGCTTATCTCAAACTTCTTTAATTCTTTGAAGGATTTTCCTCACTCGCCACCACTGACAAAGGGGTTTTGTCTTTGAATTCTTTCGGCAGCTCCCGCTAATGGCTCTTAGCTGTGTTGTTCTCTCTCTCCCTTTTGCCTTCAGGCTTTCGTTCTTCAACCCTTTGCTTTTCCTGTTCGTCAACAAACCACTTCAGCAATCAACCAACGCCCACGACTTTTTACATCTATATATAGTTAACTAATTCATTCAAATTACGACTACAAGCAATGACTACATTACAACACTAAGAAATTCTATAACACTAAATCGGATAACGCATAATACACTAGGGAATCGTACAATTGGTAATTAACACTCAGACTAACGAACAAGACGAGTGGCTAAAACTATTTACAAACTGGTGACAAAAAAATAATAATTCCGTGACAATTTCAAAGAGACATTTCTTTATTTTAACTGGAATTTTCCTATTAATGGTCTGCCATCACTAACTTTAAAATCTTGAGAGAGCTGGATCGAGCAGAAAATGAGGTCAAAGACTCACTAGTTTCAGAATGCAATGCGTTTGTATGCGACTGAAATAATATGCAGCAAGGGGGTTTCGGGCCTTCGGAATTTTTAAACCCCTGTTTTGCATAGTTTACATAATAAACTGCATTTACACCCTGAAATTTTAAACTATTGAGTAAATGACGTCACTTTTCCCTAGATCCAACCCTCTAAGGTCTAGTCGGTCAGTTTTGAACATGAGTAATGATGGTGGACCTTGAATGCCAAAACTTACACTTACAGTAAACAGCCTTTGGATGAAAATCACAGCTCAAACTTTTGCCAGGCAGTTGTTAAGCAAACACACTTTCAAAATCTGAAGAAAAAAAGGAAGTGATTTTTTGATCATAGTACCACTTAAATCACTCACTGAAAAAACCCTTTGACACCCAAACTGGCATGGCCTGAACCAGCCAGACTTAAGTATTTACTCTGTCTAACACCAGACGATTTACTTGTCGGCAGGGAACCCCCAGGAGTCAATGGGTTTAGGGGCACAAATTAATGAGGACACTGTAAACCTTGGTTTTGGAGGAGATTTTTGCCATACTGTATTATCTGAACCAGAAAATATGAAACCTCAGTGGTAATGTATTGCTTGAGGTGAGAATTTCAGTAACGAAAGACAGTAAAGTTGGGCAATTAAGTGCAGTTATAAGTGTTGAATAGCAAGTTTATCTATTCAAAATTTTCCATCAAAACAACAATACAGTGGAATACAATATAATTTGAAAGATATATATGAAATGCATCATATATTATTGCAAATTGCGGGTATGAAATCAATTGAAACCATGTTGCCTCGCAGTTATGAACGCAATATGTAACCCTAACCCTAAACATTCTTAAAAGCTAACCTTAGGCCTAAAAACTTTTGTTTAGGCCTAATTAGGCCTAAGGTTAGCTTTTAAGAATGTTTAGGATGCTTTCTGTATTGGTGAAACAATGACCTGTGCAACCTGTGACCTGCGACCTGCAGATTAGACCCGCCGATCGCACCGGTATCGCGAAGTCGAGGGTTCAAATACCGTTGAAGTCCTGAAAAATTTCAGGCTTCTCGACGCAAATGAATTTGCTTTCATAACTGCGAGGCAACATGGTTTCATTTGACAATAGGGTTGGTACATTTCGCTAAAAAGGTTAGCCTTTATGAAGAAATGGGCCATCACAACAATAATTGAAAGCTAACCTTTTTAAAATGGGTGCTTAGACTTAAATACTGTTGAACAATGCTGTTTAAAATGGGTGTTGAGGCTTAAGTAAGCACTATTTGAGATGCTGCTTACAAAAGGATCAACAGTAATCATTCGAAATAGTATTTTTAGGGTAGTCCATTTGGTTAGTCCATGGACTGGGGGTCAACGAAATGTACCGACCCTTTGACAATCTATTTGATGATCTAATCTCTACCTTGAAAGGCACGTAACTCCATGATTCAGTCCGCACATGGAACAGTACCACAGAAAACGTCTGGTGCCTAATAATTAGGGTTAGGGTTAGGGTTAAGTTAATTAACTGAAAATGAATATCGTCAGAACAGTGCAGTCTAAACGGGCAAAATAAAATGTTTAGACTTCCCCTTGCCTCCACAATCTGCCACTGGGTCTCCGAGGATGGGATAGATCAAAGGTAGCATCAGAGAAAAAACCTGAGCAAGATTAGGAGCAAGGATGGCACAGTCGGTTAGTGCGCGCCCTTGGTGCAAGAGGTCCTTAGTTCGATTCCCGGATCTCCCATCCTTGTTTCGACTCCTTTCCTTTCCGTGTAGCTAGTAGCTTTAAATACCCGTAAAACGGAGCACTGATGGAGAGGGGGGAGTAAAATGAGCGCACCGTCGACCTCAGGTTTGTCAGTTGAATTACTGTTACGAGTTATCGACGTTAAATAAGGTCTACTTTACTTTACTTTACTTATTATAATTATATGCTGAAACGCCGTCTGGTGGTTGAGAGACATCATGAAGTCTCAAAGCCCGCAAGTCCTCACGTCTATTGAAGCACTAAGAGGCGTGGAGATGGTTGCAAGAGGAGTTTGCAGCCTTCTCCGGACGGGTGTCTGGAAAACCCGAATAGCGAATAGCGAATAGTCGCGAATAGCGAACAGCGAATAGTCGCGAATAGCGAATAGTACGAACAGTGCGAATAGTGGCGAATAGTGATGAATAGTCTTCAATAGTCACCGCCTTATGCTGAACAATCTCGTAATCAAAGCAAATAATATGCTCACCTGCCGTCGAAAAGAGAGTTTCGTGCATGCTTTTACAAACACTCTAAAGAAGAACAAACGTCAAAATGCAAAAATATAAATCATTTTCATTAATACATCAAGCTCATGATCATCTCCTCGCACAGTGGCGCCCGAACATAAATTTCATCATCCTCATCTGAGCTGTCCGATCCGGCGAGACTCGTTCTGTAAAAAGGAATAAAATCAAAATGTGAGGCAAGTGGTTTGTGATTAAAGAGACAAACGAGCTACTCTGATAACCGTTGCGTTAATTAATTATACAAATAAACAACAGGATTTCAGTGCATTTATTACCTTTCCTTCTCAGGGCTCAAGCTGTCCTTCGCCGACACATCTCTGCTTTTTTGGCGGGAAAATCCCATCCAACGTTGCTGCGCGGTTGACCAGGAAGTACTGGGTACCAAATTTTCGTCATTTCGTCACAATCCACCCCCCCCCCCCTCCACCCTTATTTGCCACTATTTGTTACTATTCGTCACTATTCGTGACTATTCGCGACTATTCGCGACTATTCGCACTATTCGCACTATTCGTACTATTCGTGACTATTCGCTGTTCGGTATTCGCGACTGTTCGCTATTCGTTATTCGGGTTTTCCAGACACCTTCTCCGGACGGAGCCAGACGTCGATATGGGGCAGAGAGTTTGCAAGTACACAGCCTGAAAAGTGCGCGCCCCTGGAAAGAAAAAGCGGACAGTGGGAAACAATAACCATAAGCCGCGTGTTGAAGTGAATTTGTTTCCCATTTCGTGTTGTGCTTGCAGACTTAGTCTCATTTTGGAAGTGTTTGTGTGGCGGGAATCTATGTTCTCTTTGGCCATATTTTACCCAGAATGCAGTACGGGAATAAGACGCAGAAAAGGGACAAACAGCATTCACCGAAATGAAGGTGGCTAGAGCTGGATATATATAACAATCATCTTTTTGTGACACTAGTATATTATCTCTCTGTTCTAATATATTGTAAAACAACTAATCACCTCAGTCGTGTTTGGGCTGTCTAACTCTAAAAGTTTTCTCAGAAACTCTTTCTACCAAAATAAAGCCTACCAAATGCCCAGCAAGTTGAAAAAAAAAACAATGAGGCAAGGAAAGCGAAAAGGGAGGGGAGGAGAGAAAGTGAAAAGTGAAAGTCGAAAGTGTTGTGCTACTTTTAAACCCCAAAAGTATGTCGAAATTTTGCTTTCTGCGCAAGCCGAAATTTGCAAGCGCTTTTTTTGCGCCTGGGTGAAAAGGCCGCGGAGTCTACAACCTGGAAACGTGTTTGTAGGGAGGTTTAGCTCTTAAACAGCACGACATTGACCAAAAAACCCCTCAACTAGCTTCAAAACGTGTTTTTGGGCCAAATCTCCAGTAGCCAAAAGGTTAATACGTATTTTACGAATGCGCATGCGTTCTGTACTAACTCTGCTTACCACATGAACAAGAACAAGGAATAAAATTCAGAACTATAGACTATCCTTAGTTTTTATTACAGTAATAGAAGGAGCTACCGTAGTCAAGGGGTTAATCACAGATGGCTCAGGGACCGATTAATCCCTCCCTCTTTGGATCGAAAGTAGCACGGGGGACCCCAGGCAGAGTTTTTTGCAATTTTTTTTTTTTTTTTCTCAAACCCTTTGATTACTATCTGGCAAAATACGTCCAGCTTTATCCACGGTCCCATCTAGTGACATCATCACTTTTAACGGTCAGGAACAGCTTTGTCCACTAACTTGTGCAGGGAGAAGAGATCTCTCAAACTATACCAGAATGAGCACAATTGAGTCAAGGAAACTGGAGAAACGGCCAAAAAAACCAATGTAACACTGACCTGAAATCTCCATGAAAAGCTTGCTCCATTACCCACCTACCTTTCTGATCACCTAATTCTAAGATGATGAAAGGTTTCTCAGAAACTCTTCCTACCAAAATAAAGCCTACCAAATGCCCAGCAAGTTGAAATAACAAAAAAAAAATGAGGCGAGGAAAGCGAAAAGAGAGGGAAGGAGAGAAAGCGAAAAGTGAAAGTCGAAAGTGTTGTGCTAATTTTAAAGCCTAAAACTATGTCGAAATTTTGCTTTCTGCGCATGCCGAACTTTGCAAGCACCTGGCTGAAAAGGCCGCGGAGTGTACAACCTGCAAAAAACGGGTTTGTAGGCAGGTTTAGCTCTTAAACAGCACGACATTGACCAAACAACCCCTCAACTAGCTTCAAAACGTGTTTTTGGGCCAAATCTCTAGTAGCCAAAAGGTTAATACGTATTTTAGGAATGCGCATGCGTTCTGTACTAACTCTGCTTACCACATGAACAAGAACAAGGAATAAAATTCAGAACTATAGACTATCCTTAGTTTTTATTACACTAATAGAAGGAGCTACCGTAGTCAAGGGGTTAATCACAGATGGCTCAGGGACCGATTAATCCCTCCCTCTTTGGATCGAAAGTAGCACGGGGGACCCCAGGCAGAGTTTTTTGCAATTTTTTTTTTTTTTTCTCAAACCCTTTGATTACTATCTGGCAAAATACGTCCAGCTTTATCCACGGTCCCATCTAGTGACATCATCACTTTTAACGGTCAGGAACAGCTTTGTCCACTAACTTGTGCAGGGAGAAGAGATCTCTCAAACTATACCAGAATGAGCACAATTGAGTCAAGGAAACTGGAGAAACGGCCAAAAAAACCAATGTAACACTGACCTGAAATCTCCATGAAAAGCTTGCTCCATTACCCACCTACCTTTCTGATCACCTAATTCTAAGATGATGAAAGGTTTCTCAGAAACTCTTCCTACCAAAATAAAGCCTACCAAATGCCCAGCAAGTTGAAATAACAAAAAAAAAATGAGGCGAGGAAAGCGAAAAGAGAGGGAAGGAGAGAAAGCGAAAAGTGAAAGTCGAAAGTGTTGTGCTACTTTTAAAGCCTAAAACTATGTCGAAATTTTGCTTTCTGCGCATGCCGAACTTTGCAAGCACCTGGCTGAAAAGGCCGCGGAGTGTACAACCTGGAAAAAACGGGTTTGTAGGCAGGTTTAGCTCTTAAACAGCACGACATTGACCAAAAAACCCCTCAACTAGCTTCAAAACGTGTTTTTGGGCCAAATCTCCAGTAGCCAAAAGGTTAATACGTATTTTACGAATGCGCATGCGTTCTGTACTAACTCTGCTTACCATATGAACAAGAACAAGGAATAAAATTCAGAACTATAGACTATCCTTAGTTTTTATTACAGTAATAGAAGGAGCTACCGTAGTCAAGGGGTTAATCACAGATGGCTCAGGGACCGATTAATCCCTCCCTCTTTGGATCGAAAGTAGCACGGGGGACCCCAGGCAGAGTTTTTTGCAATTTCTTTTTTTTTTTTCTCAAACCCTTTGATTACTATCTGGCAAAATACGTCCAGCTTTATCCACGGTCCCATCTAGTGACATCATCACTTTTAACGGTCAGGAACAGCTTTGTCCACTATTTTGTGCAGGGAGAAGAGATCTCTCAAACTATACCAGAATGAGCACAATTGAGTCAAGGAAACTGGAGAAACGGCCAAAAAAACCAATGTAACACTGACCTGAAATCTCCATGAAAAGCTTGCTCCATTACCCACCTACCTTTCTGATCACCTAATTCTAAGATGATGAAAGGTTTCTCAGAAACTCTTCCTACCAAAATAAAGCCTACCAAATGCCCAGCAAGTTGAAATAACAAAAAAAAATGAGGCGAGGAAAGCGAAAAGAGAGGGAAGGAGAGAAAGCGAAAAGTGAAAGTCGAAAGTGTTGTGCTACTTTTAAAGCCTAAAACTATGTCGAAATTTTGCTTTCTGCGCATGCCGAACTTTGCAAGCACCTGGCTGAAAAGGCCGCGGAGTGTACAACCTGCAAAAAACGGGTTTGTAGGCAGGTTTAGCTCTTAAACAGCACGACATTGACCAAAAAACCCCTCAACTAGCTTCAAAACGTGTTTTTGGGCCAAATCTCTAGTAGCCAAAAGGTTAATACGTATTTTAGGAATGCGCATGCGTTCTGTACTAACTCTGCTTACCACATGAACAAGAACAAGGAATAAAATTCAGAACTATAGACTATCCTTAGTTTTTATTACACTAATAGAAGGAGCTACCGTAGTCAAGGGGTTAATCACAGATGGCTCAGGGACCGATTAATCCCTCCCTCTTTGGATCGAAAGTAGCACGGGGGACCCCAGGCAGAGTTTTTTGCAATTTTTTTTTTTTTTTTCTCAAACCCTTTGATTACTATCTGGCAAAATACGTCCAGCTTTATCCACGGTCCCATCTAGTGACATCATCACTTTTAACGGTCAGGAACAGCTTTGTCCACTAACTTGTGCAGGGAGAAGAGATCTCTCAAACTATACCAGAATGAGCACAATTGAGTCAAGGAAACTGGAGAAACGGCCAAAAAACCAATGTAACACTGACCTGAAATCTCCATGAAAAGCTTGCTCCATTACCCACCTACCTTTCTGATCACCTAATTCTAAGATGATGAAAGGTTTCTCAGAAACTCTTCCTACCAAAATAAAGCCTACCAAATGCCCAGCAAGTTGAAATAACAAAAAAAAATGAGGCGAGGAAAGCGAAAAGAGAGGGAAGGAGAGAAAGCGAAAAGTGAAAGTCGAAAGTGTTGTGCTACTTTTAAAGCCTAAAACTATGTCGAAATTTTGCTTTCTGCGCATGCCGAACTTTGCAAGCACCTGGCTGAAAAGGCCGCGGAGTGTACAACCTGGAAAAAACGGGTTTGTAGGCAGGTTTAGCTCTTAAACAGCACGACATTGACCAAAAAACCCCTCAACTAGCTTCAAAACGTGTTTTTGGGCCAAATCTCCAGTAGCCAAAAGGTTAATACGTATTTTACGAATGCGCATGCGTTCTGTACTAACTCTGCTTACCACATGAACAAGAACAAGGAATAAAATTCAGAACTATAGACTATCCTTAGTTTTTATTACAGTAATAGAAGGAGCTACCGTAGTCAAGGGGTTAATCACAGATGGCTCAGGGACCGATTAATCCCTCCCTCTTTGGATCGAAAGTAGCACGGGGGACCCCAGGCAGAGTTTTTTGCAATTTTTTTTTTTTTTTCTCAAACCCTTTGATTACTATCTGGCAAAATACGTCCAGCTTTATCCACGGTCCCATCTAGTGACATCATCACTTTTAACGGTCAGGAACAGCTTTGTCCACTATTTTGTGCAGGGAGAAGAGATCTCTCAAACTATACCAGAATGAGCACAATTGAGTCAAGGAAACTGGAGAAACGGCCAAAAAAACCAATGTAACACTGACCTGAAATCTCCATGAAAAGCTTGCTCCATTACCCACCTACCTTTCTGATCACCTAATTCTAAGATGATGAAAGGTTTCTCAGAAACTCTTCCTACCAAAATAAAGCCTACCAAATGCCCAGCAAGTTGAAATAACAAAAAAAAAATGAGGCGAGGAAAGCGAAAAGAGAGGGAAGGAGAGAAAGCGAAAAGTGAAAGTCGAAAGTGTTGTGCTACTTTTAAAGCCTAAAACTATGTCGAAATTTTGCTTTCTGCGCATGCCGAACTTTGCAAGCACCTGGCTGAAAAGGCCGCGGAGTGTACAACCTGCAAAAAACGGGTTTGTAGGCAGGTTTAGCTCTTAAACAGCACGACATTGACCAAAAAACCCCTCAACTAGCTTCAAAACGTGTTTTTGGGCCAAATCTCTAGTAGCCAAAAGGTTAATACGTATTTTAGGAATGCGCATGCGTTCTGTACTAACTCTGCTTACCACATGAACAAGAACAAGGAATAAAATTCAGAACTATAGACTATCCTTAGTTTTTATTACACTAATAGAAGGAGCTACCGTAGTCAAGGGGTTAATCACAGATGGCTCAGGGACCGATTAATCCCTCCCTCTTTGGATCGAAAGTAGCACGGGGGACCCCAGGCAGAGTTTTTTGCAATTTTTTTTTTTTTTTTCTCAAACCCTTTGATTACTATCTGGCAAAATACGTCCAGCTTTATCCACGGTCCCATCTAGTGACATCATCACTTTTAACGGTCAGGAACAGCTTTGTCCACTAACTTGTGCAGGGAGAAGAGATCTCTCAAACTATACCAGAATGAGCACAATTGAGTCAAGGAAACTGGAGAAACGGCCAAAAAAACCAATGTAACACTGACCTGAAATCTCCATGAAAAGCTTGCTCCATTACCCACCTACCTTTCTGATCACCTAATTCTAAGATGATGAAAGGTTTCTCAGAAACTCTTCCTACCAAAATAAAGCCTACCAAATGCCCAGCAAGTTGAAATAACAAAAAAAAATGAGGCGAGGAAAGCGAAAAGAGAGGGAAGGAGAGAGAAAGCGAAAAGTGAAAGTCGAAAGTGTTGTGCTACTTTTAAAGCCTAAAACTATGTCGAAATTTTGCTTTCTGCGCATGCCGAACTTTGCAAGCACCTGGCTGAAAAGGCCGCGGAGTGTACAACCTGGAAAAAACGGGTTTGTAGGCAGGTTTAGCTCTTAAACAGCACGACATTGACCAAAAAACCCCTCAACTAGCTTCAAAACGTGTTTTTGGGCCAAATCTCTAGTAGCCAAAAGGTTAATACGTATTTTAGGAATGCGCATGCGTTCTGTACTAACTCTGCTTACCACATGAACAAGAACAAGGAATAAAATTCAGAACTATAGACTATCCTTAGTTTTTATTACACTAATAGAAGGAGCTACCGTAGTCAAGGGGTTAATCACAGATGGCTCAGGGACCGATTAATCCCTCCCTCTTTGGATCGAAAGTAGCACGGGGGACCCCAGGCAGAGTTTTTTGCAATTTTTTTTTTTTTTTCTCAAACCCTTTGATTACTATCTGGCAAAATACGTCCAGCTTTATCCACGGTCCCATCTAGTGACATCATCACTTTTAACGGTCAGGAACAGCTTTGTCCACTAACTTGTGCAGGGAGAAGAGATCTCTCAAACTATACCAGAATGAGCACAATTGAGTCAAGGAAACTGGAGAAACGGCCAAAAAAACCAATGTAACACTGACCTGAAATCTCCATGAAAAGCTTGCTCCATTACCCACCTACCTTTCTGATCACCTAATTCTAAGATGATGAAAGGTTTCTCAGAAACTCTTCCTACCAAAATAAAGCCTACCAAATGCCCAGCAAGTTGAAATAACAAAAAAAAAATGAGGCGAGGAAAGCGAAAAGAGAGGGAAGGAGAGAAAGCGAAAAGTGAAAGTCGAAAGTGTTGTGCTACTTTTAAAGCCTAAAACTATGTCGAAATTTTGCTTTCTGCGCATGCCGAACTTTGCAAGCACCTGGCTGAAAAGGCCGCGGAGTGTACAACCTGGAAAAAACGGGTTTGTAGGCAGGTTTAGCTCTTAAACAGCACGACATTGACAAAAAAACCCCTCAACTAGCTTCAAAACGTGTTTTTGGGCCAAATCTCTAGTAGCCAAAAGGTTAATACGTATTTTAGGAATGCGCATGCGTTCTGTACTAACTCTGCTTACCACATGAACAAGAACAAGGAATAAAATTCAGAACTATAGACTATGCTTAGTTTTTATTACACTAATAGAAGGAGCTACCGTAGTCAAGGGGTTAATCACAGATGGCTCAGGGACCGATTAATCCCTCCCTCTTTGGATCGAAAGTAGCACGGGGGACCCCAGGCAGAGTTTTTTGCAATTTTTTTTTTTTTTTTCTCAAACCCTTTGATTACTATCTGGCAAAATACGTCCAGCTTTATCCACGGTCCCATCTAGTGACATCATCACTTTTAACGGTCAGGAACAGCTTTGTCCACTAACTTGTGCAGGGAGAAGAGATCTCTCAAACTATACCAGAATGAGCACAATTGAGTCAAGGAAACTGGAGAAACGGCCAAAAAAAACCAATGTAACACTGACCTGAAATCTCCATGAAAAGCTTGCTCCATTACCCACCTACCTTTCTGATCACCTAATTCTAAGATGATGAAAGGTTTCTCAGAAACTCTTCCTACCAAAATAAAGCCTACCAAATGCCCAGCAAGTTGAAATAACAAAAAAAAAATGAGGCGAGGAAAGCGAAAAGAGAGGGAAGGAGAGAAAGCGAAAAGTGAAAGTCGAAAGTGTTGTGCTACTTTTAAAGCCTAAAACTATGTCGAAATTTTGCTTTCTGCGCATGCCGAACTTTGCAAGCACCTGGCTGAAAAGGCCGCGGAGTGTACAACCTGGAAAAAACGGGTTTGTAGGCAGGTTTAGCTCTTAAACAGCACGACATTGACCAAAAAAACCCTCAACTAGCTTCAAAACGTGTTTTTGGGCCAAATCTCTAGTAGCCAAAAGGTTAATACGTATTTTAGGAATGCGCATGCGTTCTGTACTAACTCTGCTTACCACATGAACAAGAACAAGGAATAAAATTCAGAACTATAGACTATCCTTAGTTTTTATTACACTAATAGAAGGAGCTACCGTAGTCAAGGGGTTAATCACAGATGGCTCAGGGACCGATTAATCCCTCCCTCTTTGGATCGAAAGTAGCACGGGGGACCCCAGGCAGAGTTTTTTGCAATTTTTTTTTTTTTTTTCTCAAACCCTTTGATTACTATCTGGCAAAATACGTCCAGCTTTATCCACGGTCCCATCTAGTGACATCATCACTTTTAACGGTCAGGAACAGCTTTGTCCACTAACTTGTGCAGGGAGAAGAGATCTCTCAAACTATACCAGAATGAGCACAATTGAGTCAAGGAAACTGGAGAAACGGCCAAAAAAAACCAATGTAACACTGACCTGAAATCTCCATGAAAAGCTTGCTCCATTACCCACCTACCTTTCTGATCACCTAATTCTAAGATGATGAAAGGTTTCTCAGAAACTCTTCCTACCAAAATAAAGCCTACCAAATGCCCAGCAAGTTGAAATAACAAAAAAAAATGAGGCGAGGAAAGCGAAAAGAGAGGGAAGGAGAGAAAGCGAAAAGTGAAAGTCGAAAGTGTTGTGCTACTTTTAAAGCCTAAAACTATGTCGAAATTTTGCTTTCTGCGCATGCCGAACTTTGCAAGCACCTGGCTGAAAAGGCCGCGGAGTGTACAACCTGGAAAAAACGGGTTTGTAGGCAGGTTTAGCTCTTAAACAGCACGACATTGACCAAAAAACCCCTCAACTAGCTTCAAAACGTGTTTTTGGGCCAAATCTCTAGTAGCCAAAAGGTTAATACGTATTTTAGGAATGCGCATGCGTTCTGTACTAACTCTGCTTACCACATGAACAGAACAAGGAATAAAATTCAGAACTATAGACTATCCTTAGTTTTTATTACACTAATAGAAGGAGCTACCGTAGTCAAGGGGTTAATCACAGATGGCTCAGGGACCGATTAATCCCTCCCTCTTTGGATCGAAAGTAGCACGGGGGACCCCAGGCAGAGTTTTTTTGCAATTTTTTTTTTTTTTTTCTCAAACCCTTTGATTACTATCTGGCAAAATACGTCCAGCTTTATCCACGGTCCCATCTAGTGACATCATCACTTTTAACGGTCAGGAACAGCTTTGTCCACTAACTTGTGCAGGGAGAAGAGATCTCTCAAACTATACCAGAATGAGCACAATTGAGTCAAGGAAACTGGAGAAACGGCCAAAAAAACCAATGTAACACTGACCTGAAATCTCCATGAAAAGCTTGCTCCATTACCCACCTACCTTTCTGATCACCTAATTCTAAGATGATGAAAGGTTTCTCAGAAACTCTTCCTACCAAAATAAAGCCTACCAAATGCCCAGCAAGTTGAAATAACAAAAAAAAAATGAGGCGAGGAAAGCGAAAAGAGAGGGAAGGAGAGAAAGCGAAAAGTGAAAGTCGAAAGTGTTGTGCTACTTTTAAAGCCAAAACTATGTCGAAATTTTGCTTTCTGCGCATGCCGAACTTTGCAAGCACCTGGCTGAAAAGGCCGCGGAGTGTACAACCTGGAAAAAACGGGTTTGTAGGCAGGTTTAGCTCTTAAACAGCACGACATTGACCAAAAAACCCCTCAACTAGCTTCAAAACGTGTTTTTGGGCCAAATCTCTAGTAGCCAAAAGGTTAATACGTATTTTACGAATGCGCATGCGTTCTGTACTAACTCTGCTTACCACATGAACAAGAACAAGGAATAAAATTCAGAACTATAGACTATCCTTAGTTTTTATTACACTAATAGAAGGAGCTACCGTAGTCAAGGGGTTAATCACAGATGGCTCAGGGACCGATTAATCCCTCCCTCTTTGGATCGAAAGTAGCACGGGGGACCCCAGGCAGAGTTTTTTGCAATTTTTTTTTTTTTTTTTCTCAAACCCTTTGATTACTATCTGGCAAAATACGTCCAGCTTTATCCACGGTCCCATCTAGTGACATCATCACTTTTAACGGTCAGGAACAGCTTTGTCCACTAACTTGTGCAGGGAGAAGAGATCTCTCAAACTATACCAGAATGAGCACAATTGAGTCAAGGAAACTGGAGAAACGGCCAAAAAACCAATGTAACACTGACCTGAAATCTCCATGAAAAGCTTGCTCCATTACCCACCTACCTTTCTGATCACCTAATTCTAAGATGATGAAAGGTTTCTCAGAAACTCTTCCTACCAAATAAAGCCTACCAAATGCCCAGCAAGTTGAAATAACAAAAAAAAAATGAGGCGAGGGAAAGCGAAAAGAGAGGGAAGGAGAGAAAGCGAAAAGTGAAAGTCGAAAGTGTTTGTGCTACTTTTAAAGCCAAAAACTATGTCGAAATTTTTGCTTTCTGCGCATGCCGAACTTTGCAAGCACCTGGCTGAAAAGGCCGCGGAGTGTACAACCTGGAAAAAAAAACGGGTTTGTAGGCAGGTTTAGCTCTTAAACAGCACGACATTGACCAAAAAAAACCCCTCAACTAGCTTCAAAACGTGTTTTTGGGCCAAATCTCTAGTAGCCAAAAGGTTAATACGTATTTTACGAATGCGCATGCGTTCTGTACTAACTCTGCTTACCACATGAACAAGAACAAGGAATAAAATTCAGAACTATAGACTATCCTAGTTTTTATTACACTAATAGAAGGAGCTACCGTAGTCAAGGGGTTAATCACAGATGGCTCAGGGACCGATTAATCCCTCCCTCTTTGGATCGAAAGTAGCACGGGGGACCCCAGGCAGAGTTTTTTGCAATTTTTTTTTTTTTTTCTCAAACCCTTTGATTACTATCTGGCAAAATACGTCCAGCTTTATCCACGGTCCCATCTAGTGACATCATCACTTTTAACGGTCAGGAACAGCTTTGTCCACTAACTTGTGCAGGGAGAAGAGATCTCTCAAACTATACCAGAATGAGCACAATTCAGTCAAGGAAACTGGAGAAACGGCCAAAAAAACCATGTAACACTGACCTGAAATCTCCATGAAAAGCTTGCTCCATTACCCACCTACCTTTCTGATCACTAATTCTAAGATGATGAAAGGTTCTCAGAAACTCTTCCTACCAAAATAAAGCCTACCAAATGCCAGCAAGTTGAAATAACAAAAAAAAAATGAGGCGAGGAAAGCGAAAAGAGAGGGAAGGAGAGCAAGCGAAAAGTGAAAGTCGAAAGTGTTGTGTACTTTTAAAGCAAAAAAATATGTCGAAATTTAGCTTTCTGCGCATGACGAACTTTTCAAGCACCTGGCTGAAAAGGCCGCGGAGTGTACAACCTGGAAAAAAAGGGTTTGTAGGCATGTTTATCTCTTAAAAATCAAGACATGGAACAAAAAAAACCTCAAATATCTTCAAAACGTGTTTTTGGGCCAAATCTCTAGTAGACAAAAGGTTAATACGTATTTTACGAATGAGCATGCGTTCTGTACTAACTCTGCTTACCACATGAACAAGAACAAGGAATAAAATTCAGAACTATAGACTATCCTTAGTTTTATTACACTAATAGAAGGAGCTACCGTAGTCAAGGGGTTACTCACAGATTGCTCATGGACCGTTTAATCCCTCCATCTTTTTATCGAAATTAGCAAGGGGGTACACAGGCAGTGTTTTTTGAAATTTTTTTTTTTTTTTTTCTCAAACCCTTTGATTACTATCTGGCAAAATACGTCCGCTTTATCCACGTCCCATCTAGTGACATCATCACTTTTACCGGTCAGGAACAGATTGTCCACTAACTTGTGCAGGGAGAAGAGATCTCTAAACTATACCAAAATGAGCACAATTGAGTCAAGGAAAACTGGGAGAAACGGCCAAAAAAACAATGTAACACTGACCTGAAACACTGACCTGAAATCTCCATGAAAAGCTTGCTCCATTACCCACCTACCTTTCTGATCACCTAATTCTAAGATGATGAAAAGTTTTCTCAGAAACTCTTCCTACCAAAATAAAGCCTACCAAATGCCCAGCAAGTTGAAATAAAAAAAAAATGAGGCGAGGAAAGCGAAAAGAGAGGGAAGGAGAGAAAGCGAAAAGTGAAAGTCGAAAGTGTTGTGCTACTTTTAAAGCCAAAAACTATGTCGAAATTTTGCTTTCTGCGCATGCCGAACTTTGCAAGCACCTGGCTTGAAAAGGCCGCGGAGTGTACAACCTGGAAAAACGGGTTTGTAGGCAGGTTTAGCTCTTAAACAGCACGACATTGACCAAAAAACCCCTCAACTAGCTTCAAAACGTGTTTTTTCGGCCAAATCTCTAGTAGCCAAAAGGTTAATAATACGTATTTTTACGAATGCGCATGCGTTCTGTACTAACTCTGCTTACCACATGAACAAGAACAAGGAAAAAAATTCAGAACTATAGACTATCCTTAGTTTTTATTACACTAATAGAAGGAGCTACCGTAGTCAAGGGGTTAATCACAGATGGCTCAGGGACCGATTAATCCCTCCCTCTTTGGATCGAAAGTAGCACGGGGGACCCCAGGCAGAGTTTTTTGCAATTTTTTTTTTTTTTTTTTTTTTTCTCAAACCCTTTGATTACTATCTGGCAAAATACGTCCAGCTTTATCCACGGGTCCCATCTAGTGACATCATCACTTTTAACGGTCAGGAACAGCTTTGTCCACTAACTTGTGCAGGGAGAAGAGATCTCTCAAACTATACCAGAATGAGCACAATTCAGTCAAGGAAACTGGAGAAACGGCCAAAAAAACCACAATGTAACACTGACCTGAAATCTCCATGAAAAGCTTGCTCCATTACCCACCTACCTTTCTGATCACCTAATTCTAAGATGATGAAAGGTTTCTCAGAAACTCTTCCTACCAAAATAAAGCCTACCAAATGCCCAGCAAGTTGAAATAACAAAAAAAAAATGAGGGCGAGGAAAGCGAAAAGAGAGGGAAGGAGAGAAAGCGAAAAGTGAAAGTCGAAAGTGTTGTGCTACTTTTAAAGCCAAAAACTATGTCGAAATTTTGCTTTCTGCGCATGCCGAACTTTGCAAGCACCTGGCTGAAAAGGCCGCGGAGTGTACAACCTGGAAAAAACGGGTTTGTAGGGAGGTTTTAGCTCTTAAACAGCACGACATTGACCAAAAAACCCCTCAACTAGCTTCAAAACGTGTTTTTCGGGCCAAATCTCTAGTAGCCAAAAGGTTAATACGTATTTTACGAATGCGCATGCGTTCTGTACTAACTCTGCTCTGCTTACCACATGAACAAGAACAAGGAATAAAATTCAGAACTATAGACTATCCTTAGTTTTTATTATTACACTAATAGAAGGAGCTACCGTAGTCAAGGGGTTAATCACAGATGGCTCAGGGACCGATTAATCCCTCCCTCTTTGGATCGAAAGTAGCACGGGGGACCCCAGGCAGAGTTTTTTGCAATTTTTTTTTTTTTTTTTTCTCAAACCCTTTGATTACTATCTGGCAAAATACGTCCAGCTTTATCCACGGTCCCATCTTGTGACATCATCACTTTTAACGGTCAGGAACAGCTTTGTCCACTAACTTGTGCAGGGAGAAGAGATCTCTCAAACTATACCAGAATGAGCACAATTGAGTCAAGGAAACTGGAGAAACGGCCAAAAAAACCAATGTAACACTGACCTGAAATCTCCATGAAAAGCTTGCTCCATTACCCACCTACCTTTCTGATCACCTAATTCTAAGATGATGAAAGGTTTCTCAGAAACTCTTCCTACCAAAAATAAAGCCTACCAAATGCCCAGCCAGTTTGAAATAACAAAAAAAAAAATGAGGAGGAAAGCGAAAAGAGAGGAAGGAGAGAAAGCGAAAAGTGAAAGTCGAAAGTGTTGTGCTACTTTTAAAGCCAAAAACTATGTCGAAATTTTGCTTTCTGCGCATGCCGAACTTTGCAAGCACCTGGCTGAAAAGGCCGCGGAGTGTACAACCTGGAAAACGGGTTTGTAGGCAGGTTTAGCTCTTAAACAGCACGACATTGACCAAAAAAACCCCTCAACTAGCTTCAAAACGTGTTTTTTCGGCCAAATCTCTAGTAGCCAAAAGGTTAATACGTATTTTACGAATGCGCATGCGTTCTGTACTAACTCTGCTTACCACATGAACAAGAACAAGGAATAAAATTCAGAACTATAGACTATCCTTAGTTTTTATTACACTAATAGAAGGAGCTACCGTAGTCAAGGGGTTAATCACAGATGGCTCAGGGACCGATTAATCTCTCCCTCTTTGGATCGAAAGTAGCACGGGGGACCCCAGGCAGAGTTTTTTTGCAATTTTTTTTTTTTTTTTTTTTTTCTCAAAACCCTTTGATTACTATCTGGCAAAATACGTCCAGCTTTATCCACGGTCCCATCTTGTGACATCATCACTTTTAACGGTCAGGAACAGCTTTGTCCACTAACTTGTGCAGGGAGAAGAGATCTCTCAAACTATACCAGAATGAGCACAATTCAGTCAAGGAAACTGGAGAAACGGCCAAAAAAACCAATGTAACACTGACCTGAAATCTCCATGAAAAGCTTGCTCCATTACCCACCTACCTTTCTGATCACCTAATTCTAAGATGATGAAAGGTTTCTCAGAAACTCTTCCTACCAAAATAAAGCCTACCAAATGCCCAGCAAGTTGAAATAACAAAAAAAAAAAATGAGGCGAGGAAAGCGAAAAGAGAGGAAGAGAGAAAGCGAAAAGTGAAAGTCGAAAGTGTTGTGCTACTTTTAAAGCCAAAAACTATGTCGAAATTTTGCTTTCTGCGCATGCCGAACTTTGCAAGCACCTGCTGAAAAGGCCGCGGAGTGTACAACCTGGAAAAAACGGGTTTGTAGGGAGGTTTAGCTCTTAAACAGCACGACATTGACCAAAAAAACCCCTCAACTAGCTCAAAACGTGTTTTTGGGCCAAATCTCTAGTAGCCAAAGGGTTAATACGTATTTTTACGAATGCGCATGCGTTCTGTACTAACTCTGCTTACCACATGAACAAGACAAAGGAATAAAATTCAGAACTATAGACTATCCTTAGTTTTTATTACACTAATAGAAGGAGCTACCGTAGTCAAGGGGTTAATCACAGATGGCTCAGGGACCGATTAATCTCTCCCTCTTTGGATCGAAAGTAGCACGGGGGACCCCAGGCAGAGTTTTTTTGCAATTTTTTTTTTTTTTTTTTTTTTCTCAAACCCTTTGATTACTATCTGGCAAAATACGTCCAGCTTTATCCACGGTCCCATCTAGTGACATCATCACTTTTAACGGTCAGGAACAGCTTTGTCCACTAACTTTGTGCAGGGAGAAGAGATCTCTCAAACTATACCAGAATGAGCACAATTGAGTCAAGGAAACTGGAGAAACGGCCAAAAAACCAATGTAACACTGACCTGAAATCTCCATGAAAAGCTTGCTCCATTACCCACCTACCTTTCTGATCACCTAATTCTAAGATGATGAAAGGTTTCTCAGAAACTCTTCCTACCAAAATAGCCACCAATGCCCAGCGAAAGTTGAAATAACAAAAAAAAAATGAGGCAAAGGAAAGCGAAAAGAGAGGGAAGGAGAGAAAGCGAAAAGTGAAAGTCGAAAGTGTTGTGCTACTTTTAAAGCCAAAAACGTCGAAATTTGCTTTCTGCGCGCATGGCCGCACTTTGCAAGCACCTGGCTTAAAAGGCCGCGGAGTGTACAACCTGGAAAAAACGGGTTTGTAGGCAGGTTTGACTCTTAAACAGCAACACATTGACCAAAAACAAAACCCCTCAACTAGCTTCAAAAACGTGTTTTTGGGCCAAATCTCTAGTAGCCAAAAGGTTAATACGTATTTTACGAATGCGCATGAGCGGTTTCGGTACTAACTCTGGCTTACCACATGAACAAGAACAAGGACTCAATTCAGAACTTTAGACTATCCTTAGGGTGTAATTACACTAATAGAAGGAGCTACCGTATTCAAGGGGTTAATCACAGATGGCTCAGGGACCGATTAATCCTCCCCCCTCTTTTGGATCGAAAGTTAGCACGGGGGACCCCCGGCAGAGTTTTTTTTGCAATTTTTTTTTTTTTTTTTTTTTCCTCAAACCCTTTGGATTACTATCTGGCAAAATACGTCCAGCTTTATCCACGGTCCCCTCTAGTGACCATCATCCACTTTTAACGGTCAGGACAACATCTTTGTCCACTAACTTTGTGCAGGGAGAAGAGATCTACCACAAACTATACCAGAATGAGCACAATTGGATCAAGGAAACTGGAGAAACGGCCAAAAAAACCAAATTGTAACATCTGACCTGAAATCTGCCATGAATAAGCGTGCTCCATTACCCACCTACCTTTCTGATCACCGAATTCTAAGATGATGAAAGGTTTCTCAGAAACTCTTCCTACCAAAATAAAGCCTACCAAATGCCCAGCAAGTTGAAATAACAAAAAAAATGAGGCGAGGAAAGCGAAAAGAGAGGGAAGGAGAGAAAGCGAAAAGTGAAAGTCGAAAGTGTTGTGCTACTTTTAAAGCCAAAAATTATGTCGAAATTTTGCTTTCTGCGCATGCCGAACTTTGCAAGCACCTGGCTGAAAAGGCCGCGGAGTGTACAACCTGGAAAAAACGGGTTTGTAGGCAGGTTTAGCTCTTAAACAGCACGACATGACCAAAAAAACCCCTCAACTAGCTTCAAAACGTGTTTTTGGGCCAAATCTCTAGTAGCCAAAAGGTTAATACGTATTTTACGAATGCGCATGCTGCTGTACTAACTCTGCTTACCACATGAACAAGAACAAGGAATAAAAATCAGAACTATAGACTATCCTTAGGGTTTATTACACTAATAGAAGGAGCTACCGTAGCGAGGGGTTAATCACAGATGGCTCAGGACCGATTAATCCCTCCCTCTTTGGATCGAAAGTAGCACGGGGGACCCCAGGCAGAGTTTTTTGCAACTTTTTTTTTTTTTTTTTCTCAAACCCTTTGATTACTATCTGGCAAAATACGTCCAGCTTTATCCACGGTCCCATCTAGTGACATCATCACTTTTAACGGTCAGGAACAGCTTTGTCCACTAACTTGTGCAGGGAGAGAGATCTCTCAAAACTATACCAGAATGAGCACAATTGAGTCAAGGAAACTGGAGAAACGGCCAAAAAAACCAATGTAACACTGACCTGAAATCTCCATGAAAAGCTTGCTCCATTAACCCACCTACCTTTCTGATCACCTAATTCTAAGATGATGAAGGTTTCTCAGAAACTCTTCCTACCAAAATAAAGCCTACCAAATGCCCAGCAAGTTGAAATAACAAAAAAAAAAATGAGGCGAGGAGGAAAGCGAAAAGAGAGGGAAGGAGAGAAAGCGAAAAGTGAAAGTCGAAAGTGTTGTGCTACTTTTAAAGCCAAAAACTAGTCGAAATTTTGCTTTCCTCGCATGCCGAACTTTGCAAGCACCTGGCTGAAAAGGCCGCGGAGTGTACAACCTGGAAAAAACGGGTTTGTAGGCAGGTTTAGCTCTTAAACAGCACGACATTGACCAAAAAACCCCTCAACTAGCTTCAAAACGTGTTTGGGCCAAATCTCTAGTAGCCAAAAGGTTAATACGTATTTTACGAATGCGCATGCGTTCTGTACTAACTCTGCTTACCACATGAACAAGAACAAGGAATAAAATTCAGAACTATAGACTATCCTTAGTTTTATTACACTAATAGAAGGAGCTACCGTAGTCAAGGGGTTAATCACAGATGGCTCAGGGACCGATTAATCCCTCCCTCTTTGGATCGAAAGTAGCACGGGGGACCCCAGGCAGAGTTTTTTTGCAATTTTTTTTTTTTTTTTTTCTCAAACCCTTTGATTACTATATGGCAAAATACGTCCAGCTTTATCCACGGTCCCATCAAGTGACATCATCACTTTTAACGGTCAGGAACAGCGTTTGACACTAACTTGTGCAGGGCGAATATATATCTCAAACTATACCAGAATGAGCACAATTGAGTCAAGGAAACTGGAGAAACGGCCAAAAAAACCAATGTAACACTGACCTGAAATCTCCATGAAAAGCTTGCTCCATTACCCACCTACCTTTCTGATCACCTAATTCTAAGATGATGAAAGGTTTCTCAGAAACTCTTCCTACCAAAATAAAGCCTACCAAATGCCCAGCAAGTTGAAAATAACAAAAAAAAAATGAGGCGAGGAAAGCGAAAAGAGAGGGAAGGAGAGAAAGCGAAAAGTGAAAGTCGAAAGTGTTGTGCTACTTTTAAAGCCAAAAACTATGTCGAAATTTTGCTTTCTGCGCAGACCGAACTTTGCAAGCACCTGGCTGAAAAGGCCGCAGAGTGTACAACCTGGAAAAAACGGGTTTGTAGGCAGGTTTAGCTCTTAAACAGCACGACTTTGACCAAAAAACCCCTCAACTAGCTTCAAAACGTGTTTTTGGGCCAAATCTCTAGTAGCCAAAAGGTTAATACGTAGTTACGAATGCGCATGCGTTCTGTACTAACTCTGCTTACCACATGAACAAGAACAAGGAATAAAATTCAGAACTATAGACTATCCTTAGTTTTTATACACTAATAGAAGGAGCTACCGTAGTCAAGGGGTTAATCACAGATGGCTCAGGGACCGATTAATCCCTCCTCTTTGGATCGAAAGTAGCACGGGGGACCCCAGGCAGAGTTTTTTGCAATTTTTTTTTTTTTTTTTTCTCAAACCCTTTGATTACTATCTGGCAAAATACGTCCAGCTTTATCCACGGTCCCATCTAGTGACATCATCACTTTTAACGGTCAGGAACAGCTTTGTCCACTAACTTGTGCAGGGAGAAGAGATCTCTCAAACTATACCAGAATGAGCACAATTGAGTCAAGGAAACTGGAGAAACGGCCAAAAAAAACATGTAACACTGACCTGAAAATCTCCATGAAAAGCTTGCTCCATTACCCACCTACCTTTCTGATCACCTAATTCTAAGATGATGAAAGGTTTCTCAGAAACTCTTCCTACCAAAATAAAGCCTACCAAATGCCCAGCAAGTTGAAATAACAAAAAAAAAATGAGGCGAGGAAAGCGAAAAGAGAGGGAAGGAGAGAAAGCGAAAAGTGAAAGTCGAAAGTGTTGTGCTACTTTTAAAGCCAAAAACTATGTCGAAATTTTGCTTTCTGCGCATGCCGAACTTTGCAAGCACCTGGCTGAAAAGGCCGCGGAGTGTACAACCTGGAAAAAACGGGTTTGTAGGCAGGTTTAGCTCTTAAACAGCACGACATTGACCAAAAAACCCCTCAACTAGCTTCAAAACGTGTTTTTGGGCCAAATCTCTAGTAGCCAAAAGGTTAATACGTATTTTACGAATGCGCATGCGTTCTGTACTAACTCTGCTTACCACATGAACAAGAACAAGGAATAAAATTCAGAACTATAGACTATCCTTAGTTTTTATTACACTAATAGAAGGAGCTACCGTAGTCAAGGGGTTAATCACAGATGGCTCAGGGACCGATTAATCCCTCCCTCTTTGGATCGAAAGTAGCACGGGGGACCCCAGGCAGAGTTTTTTGCAATTTTTTTTTTTTTTTTCTCAAACCCTTTGATTACTATCTGGCAAAATACGTCCAGCTTTATCCACGGTCCCATCTAGTGACATCATCACTTTTAACGGTCAGGAACAGCTTGGTCCACTAACTTGTGCAGGGAGAAGAGATCTCTCAAACTATACCAGAATGAGCACAATTGAGTCAAGGAAACTGGAGAAACGGCCAAAAAAACCAATGTAACACTGACCTGAAATCTCCATGAAAAGCTTGCTCCATTACCCACCTACCTTTCTGATCACCTAATTCTAAGATGATGAAAGGTTTCTCAGAAACTCTTCCTACCAAAATAAAGCCTACCAAATGCCCAGCAAGTTGAAATAACAAAAAAAAAATGAGGCGAGGAAAGCGAAAAGAGAGGGAAGGAGAGAAAGCGAAAAGTGAAAGTCGAAAGTGTTGTGCTACTTTTAAAGCCAAAAACTATGTCGAAATTTTGCTTTCTGCGCATGCCGAACTTTGCAAGCACCTGGCTGAAAAGGCCGCGGAGTGTACAACCTGGAAAAAACGGGTTTGTAGGCAGGTTTAGCTCTTAAACAGCACGACATTGACCAAAAAACCCCTCAACTAGCTTCAAAACGTGTTTTTGGGCCAAATCTCTAGTAGCCAAAAGGTTAATACGTATTTTACGAATGCGCATGCGTTCTGTACTAACTCTGCTTACCACATGAACAAGAACAAGGAATAAAAATTCAGAACTATAGACTATCCTTAGTTTTTATTACACTAATAGAAGGAGCTACCGTAGTCAAGGGGTTAATCACAGATGGCTCAGGGACCGATTAATCCCTCCCTCTTTGGATCGAAAGTAGCACGGGGGACCCCAGGCAGAGTTTTTTGCAATTTTTTTTTTTTTTTTTTGTCAAAACCATTGATTACTATCTGGCAAAATACGTCCAGCTTTATCCACGGTCCCATCTAGTGACATCATCACTTTTAACGGTCAGGAACAGCTTTGTCCACTAACTTGTGCAGGGAGAAGAGATCTCTCAAACTATACCAGAATGAGCACAATTGAGTCAAGGAAACTGGAGAAACGGCCAAAAAAACCAATGTAACACTGACCTGAAATCTCCATGAAAAGCTTGCTCCATTACCCACCTACCTTTCTGATCACCTAATTCTAAGATGATGAAAGGTTTCTCAGAAACTCTTCCTACCAAAATAAAGCCTACCAAATGCCCAGCAAGTTGAAATAACAAAAAAAAAATGAGGCGAGGAAAGCGAAAAGAGAGGGAAGGAGAGAAAGCGAAAAGTGAAAGTCGAAAGTGTTGTGCTACTTTTAAAGCCAAAACTATGTCGAAATTTTGCTTTCTGCGCATGCCGAAACTTTGCAAGCACCTGGCTGAAAAGGCCGCGGAGTGTACAACCTGGAAAAAAACGGGTTTGTAGGCAGGTTTAGCTCTTAAACAGCACGACATTGACCAAAAAACCCCTCAACTAGCTTCAAAACGTGTTTTTGGGCCAAATCTCTAGTAGCCAAAAGGTTAATACGTATTTTACGAATGCGCATGCGTTCTGTACTAACTCTGCTTACCACATGAACAAGAACAAGGAATAAAATTCAGAACTATAGACTATCCTTAGTTTTTATTACACTAATAGAAGGAGCTACCGTAGTCAAGGGGTTAATCACAGATGGCTCAGGGACCGATTAATCCCTCCCTCTTTGGATCGAAAGTAGCACGGGGGACCCCAGGCAGAGTTTTTTGCAATTTTTTTTTTTTTTTTTCTCAAACCCTTTGATTACTATCTGGCAAAATACGTCCAGCTTTATCCACGGTCCCATCTAGTGACATCATCACTTTTAACGGTCAGGAACAGCTTTGTCCACTAACTTGTGCAGGGAGAAGAGATCTCTCAAACTATACCAGAATGAGCACAATTGAGTCAAGGAAACTGGAGAAACGGCCAAAAAAACCAATGTAACACTGACCTGAAATCTCCATGAAAAGCTTGCTCCATTACCCACCTACCTTTCTGATCACCTAATTCTAAGATGATGAAAGGTTTCTCAGAAACTCTTCCTACCAAAATAAAGCCTACCAAATGCCCAGCAAGTTGAAATAACAAAAAAAAAAATGAGGCGAGGAAAGCGAAAAGAGAGGGAAGGAGAGAAAGCGAAAAGTGAAAGTCGAAAGTGTTGTGCTACTTTTAAAGCCTAAAACTATGTCGAAATTTTGCTTTCTGCGCATGCCGAACTTTGCAAGCACCTGGCTGAAAAGGCCGCAGAGTGTACAACCTGGAAAAAACGGGTTTGTAGGCAGGTTTAGCTCTTAAACAGCACGACTTTGACCAAAAAACCCCTCAACTAGCTTCAAAACGTGTTTTTGGGCCAAATCTCTAGTAGCCAAAAGGTTAATACGTATTTTACGAATGCGCATGCGTTCTGTACTAACTCTGCTTACCACATGAACAAGAACAAGGAATAAAATTCAGAACTATAGACTATCCTTAGTTTTTATTACACTAATAGAAGGAGCTACCGTAGTCAAGGGGTTAATCACAGATGGCTCAGGGACCGATTAATCCCTCCCTCTTTGGATCGAAAGTAGCACGGGGGACCCCAGGCAGAGTTTTTTGCAATTTTTTTTTTTTTTTTTTCTCAAACCCTTTGATTACTATCTGGCAAAATACGTCCAGCTTTATCCACGGTCCCATCTAGTGACATCATCACTTTTAACGGTCAGGAACAGCTTTGTCCACTAACTTGTGCAGGGAGAAGAGATCTCTCAAACCTATACCAGAATGAGCACAATTGAGTCAAGGAAACTGGAGAAACGGCCAAAAAAACCAATGTAACACTGACCTGAAATCTCCATGAAAAGCTTGCTCCATTACCCACCTACCTTTCTGATCACCTAATTCTAAGATGATGAAAGGTTTCTCAGAAACTCTTCCTACCAAAATAAAGCCTACCAAATGCCCAGCAAGTTGAAATAACAAAAAAAAAATGAGGCGAGGAAAGCGAAAAGAGAGGGAAGGAGAGAAAGCGAAAAGTGAAAGTCGAAAGTGTTGTGCTACTTTTAAAGCCAAAAACTATGTCGAAATTTTGCTTTCTGCGCATGCCGAACTTTGCAAGCACCTGGCTGAAAAGGCCGCGGAGTGTACAACCTGGAAAAAACGGGTTTGTAGGCAGGTTTAGCTCTTAAACAGCACGACATTGACCAAAAAACCCCTCAACTAGCTTCAAAACGTGTTTTTGGGCCAAATCTCTAGTAGCCAAAAGGTTAATACGTATTTTACGAATGCGCATGCGTTCTGTACTAACTCTGCTTACCACATGAACAAGAACAAGGAATAAAATTCAAAACTATAGACTATCCTTAGTTTTTATTACACTAATAGAAGGAGCTACCGTAGTCAAGGGGTTAATCACAGATGGCTCAGGGACCGATTAATCCCTCCCTCTTTGGATCGAAAGTAGCACGGGGGACCCCAGGCAGAGTTTTTTGCAATTTTTTTTTTTTTTTTCTCAAACCCTTTGATTACTATCTGGCAAAATACGTCCAGCTTTATCCACGGTCCCATCTAGTGACATCATCACTTTTAACGGTCAGGAACAGCTTTGTCCACTAACTTGTGCAGGGAGAAGAGATCTCTCAAAATATACCAGAATGAGCACAATTGAGTCAAGGAAACTGGAGAAACGGCCAAAAAAACCAATGTAACACTGACCTGAAATCTCCATGAAAAGCTTGCTCCATTACCCACCTACGTTTCTGATCACCTAATTCTAAGATGATGAAAGGTTTCTCAGAAACTCTTCCTACCAAAATAAAGCCTACCAAATGCCCAGCAAGTTGAAATAACAAAAAAAAAATGAGGCGAGGAAAGCGAAAAGAGAGGGAAGGAGAGAAAGCGAAAAAGTGAAAGTCGAAAGTGTTGTGCTACTTTTAAAGCCAAAAACTATGTCGAAATTTTGCTTTCTGCGCATGCCGAACTTTGCAAGCACCTGGCTGAAAAGGCCGCGGAGTGTACAACCTGGAAAAAAAACGGGTTTGTAGGCAGGTTTAGCTCTTAAACAGCACGACATTGACCAAAAAACCCCTCAACTAGCTTCAAAACGTGTTTTGGGCCAAATCTCTAGTAGCCAAAAGGTTAATACGTATTTTACGAATGCGCATGCGTTCTGTACTAACTCTGCTTACCACATGAACAAGAACAAGGAATAAAATTCAGAACTATAGACTATCCTTAGTTTTTATTACACTAATAGAAGGAGCTACCGTAGTCAAGGGGTTAATCACAGATGGCTCAGGGACCGATTAATCCCTCCCTCTTTGGATCGAAAGTAGCACGGGGGACCCCAGGCAGAGTTTTTTGCAATTTTTTTTTTTTTTTTTCTCAAACCCTTTGATTACTATCTGGCAAAATACGTCCAGCTTTATCCACGGTCCCATCTAGTGACATCATCACTTTTAACGGTCAGGAACAGCTTTGTCCACTAACTTGTGCAGGGAGAAGAGATCTCTCAAACTATACCAGAATGAGCACAATTGAGTCAAGGAAACTGGAGAAACGGCCAAAAAAACCAATGTAACACTGACCTGAAATCTCCATGAAAAGCTTGCTCCATTACCCACCTACCTTTCTGATCACCTAATTCTAAGATGATGAAAGGTTTCTCAGAAACTCTTCCTACCAAAATAAAGCCTACCAAATGCCCAGCAAGTTGAAATAACAAAAAAAAAATGAGGCGAGGAAAGCGAAAAGAGAGGGAAGGAGAGAAAGCGAAAAGTGAAAGTCGAAAGTGTTGTGCTACTTTTAAAGCCAAAAACTATGTCGAAATTTTGCTTTCTGCGCATGCCGAACTTTGCAAGCACCTGGCTGAAAAGGCCGCGGAGTGTACAACCTGGAAAAAACGGGTTTGTAGGCAGGTTTAGCTCTTAAACAGCACGACATTGACCAAAAAACCCCTCAACTAGCTTCAAAACGTGTTTTTGGGCCAAATCTCTAGTAGCCAAAAGGTTAATACGTATTTTACGAATGCGCATGCGTTCTGTACTAACTCTGCTTACCACATGAACAAGAACAAGGAATAAAATTCAGAACTATAGACTATCCTTAGTTTTTATTACACTAATAGAAGGAGCTACCGTAGTCAAGGGGTTAATCACAGATGGCTCAGGGACCGATTAATCCCTCCCTCTTTGGATCGAAAGTAGCACGGGGGACCCCAGGCAGAGTTTTTTGCAATTTTTTTTTTTTTTTTTCTCAAACCCTTTGATTACTATCTGGCAAAATACGTCCAGCTTTATCCACGGTCCCATCTAGTGACATCATCACTTTTAACGGTCAGGAACAGCTTTGTCCACTAACTTGTGCAGGGAGAAGAGATCTCTCAAACTATACCAGAATGAGCACAATTGAGTCAAGGAAACTGGAGAAACGGCCAAAAAAACCAATGTAACACTGACCTGAAATCTCCATGAAAAGCTTGCTCCATTACCCACCTACCTTTCTGATCACCTAATTCTAAGATGATGAAAGGTTTCTCAGAAACTCTTCCTACCAAAATAAAGCCTACCAAATGCCCAGCAAGTTGAAATAACAAAAAAAAAATGAGGCGAGGAAAGCGAAAAGAGAGGGAAGGAGAGAAAGCGAAAAGTGAAAGTCGAAAGTGTTGTGCTACTTTTAAAGCCAAAAACTATGTCGAAATTTTGCTTTCTGCGCATGCCGAACTTTGCAAGCACCTGGCTGAAAAGGCCGCGGAGTGTACAACCTGGAAAAAACGGGTTTGTAGGCAGGTTTAGCTCTTAAACAGCACGACATTGACCAAAAAACCCCTCAACTAGCTTCAAAACGTGTTTTTGGGCCAAATCTCTAGTAGCCAAAAGGTTAATACGTATTTTACGAATGCGCATGCGTTCTGTACTAACTCTGCTTACCACATGAACAAGAACAAGGAATAAAATTCAGAACTATAGACTATCCTTAGTTTTTATTACACTAATAGAAGGAGCTACCGTAGTCAAGGGGTTAATCACAGATGGCTCAGGGACCGATTAATCCCTCCCTCTTTGGATCGAAAGTAGCACGGGGGACCCCAGGCAGAGTTTTTTGCAATTTTTTTTTTTTTTTTTCTCAAACCCTTTGATTACTATCTGGCAAAATACGTCCAGCTTTATCCACGGTCCCATCTAGTGACATCATCACTTTTAACGGTCAGGAACAGCTTTGTCCACTAACTTGTGCAGGGAGAAGAGATCTCTCAAACTATACCAGAATGAGCACAATTGAGTCAAGGAAACTGGAGAAACGGCCAAAAAAACCAATGTAACACTGACCTGAAATCTCCATGAAAAGCTTGCTCCATTACCCACCTACCTTTCTGATCACCTAATTCTAAGATGATGAAAGGTTTCTCAGAAACTCTTCCTACCAAAATAAAGCCTACCAAATGCCCAGCAAGTTGAAATAACAAAAAAAAAATGAGGCGAGGAAAGCGAAAAGAGAGGGAAGGAGAGAAAGCGAAAAGTGAAAGTCGAAAGTGTTGTGCTACTTTTAAAGCCAAAAACTATGTCGAAATTTTGCTTTCTGCGCATGCCGAACTTTGCAAGCACCTGGCTGAAAAGGCCGCGGAGTGTACAACCTGGAAAAAACGGGTTTGTAGGCAGGTTTAGCTCTTAAACAGCACGACATTGACCAAAAAACCCCTCAACTAGCTTCAAAACGTGTTTTTGGGCCAAATCTCTAGTAGCCAAAAGGTTAATACGTATTTTACGAATGCGCATGCGTTCTGTACTAACTCTGCTTACCACATGAACAAGAACAAGGAATAAAATTCAGAACTATAGACTATCCTTAGTTTTTATTACACTAATAGAAGGAGCTACCGTAGTCAAGGGGTTAATCACAGATGGCTCAGGGACCGATTAATCCCTCCCTCTTTGGATCGAAAGTAGCACGGGGGACCCCAGGCAGAGTTTTTTGCAATTTTTTTTTTTTTTTTTTCTCAAACCCTTTGATTACTATCTGGCAAAATACGTCCAGCTTTATCCACGGTCCCATCTAGTGACATCATCACTTTTAACGGTCAGGAACAGCTTTGTCCACTAACTTGTGCAGGGAGAAGAGATCTCTCAAACTATACCAGAATGAGCACAATTGAGTCAAGGAAACTGGAGAAACGGCCAAAAAAACCAATGTAACACTGACCTGAAATCTCCATGAAAAGCTTGCTCCATTACCCACCTACCTTTCTGATCACCTAATTCTAAGATGATGAAAGGTTTCTCAGAAACTCTTCCTACCAAAATAAAGCCTACCAAATGCCCAGCAAGTTGAAATAACAAAAAAAAAATGAGGCGAGGAAAGCGAAAAGAGAGGGAAGGAGAGAAAGCGAAAAGTGAAAGTCGAAAGTGTTGTGCTACTTTTAAAGCCAAAAACTATGTCGAAATTTTGCTTTCTGCGCATGCCGAACTTTGCAAGCACCTGGCTGAAAAGGCCGCGGAGTGTACAACCTGGAAAAAAAACGGGTTTGTAGGCAGGTTTAGCTCTTAAACAGCACGACATTGACCAAAAAACCCCTCAACTAGCTTCAAAACGTGTTTTTGGGCCAAATCTCTAGTAGCCAAAAGGTTAATACGTATTTTACGAATGCGCATGCGTTCTGTACTAACTCTGCTTACCACATGAACAAGAACAAGGAATAAAATTCAGAACTATAGACTATCCTTAGTTTTTATTACACTAATAGAAGGAGCTACCGTAGTCAAGGGGTTAATCACAGATGGCTCAGGGACCGATTAATCCCTCCCTCTTTGGATCGAAAGTAGCACGGGGGACCCCAGGCAGAGTTTTTTGCAATTTTTTTTTTTTTTTTTTCTCAAACCCTTTGATTACTATCTGGCAAAATACGTCCAGCTTTATCCACGGTCCCATCTAGTGACATCATCACTTTTAACGGTCAGGAACAGCTTTGTCCACTAACTTGTGCAGGGAGAAGAGATCTCTCAAACTATACCAGAATGAGCACAATTGAGTCAAGGAAACTGGAGAAACGGCCAAAAAAACCAATGTAACACTGACCTGAAATCTCCATGAAAAGCTTGCTCCATTACCCACCTACCTTTCTGATCACCTAATTCTAAGATGATGAAAGGTTTCTCAGAAACTCTTCCTACCAAAATAAAGCCTACCAAATGCCCAGCAAGTTGAAATAACAAAAAAAAAATGAGGCGAGGAAAGCGAAAAGAGAGGGAAGGAGAGAAAGCGAAAAGTGAAAGTCGAAAGTGTTGTGCTACTTTTAAAGCCAAAAACTATGTCGAAATTTTGCTTTCTGCGCATGCCGAACTTTGCAAGCACCTGGCTGAAAAGGCCGCGGAGTGTACAACCTGGAAAAAAAACGGGTTTGTAGGCAGGTTTAGCTCTTAAACAGCACGACATTGACCAAAAAACCCCTCAACTAGCTTCAAAACGTGTTTTTGGGCCAAATCTCTAGTAGCCAAAAGGTTAATACGTATTTTACGAATGCGCATGCGTTCTGTACTAACTCTGCTTACCACATGAACAAGAACAAGGAATAAAATTCAGAACTATAGACTATCCTTAGTTTTTATTACACTAATAGAAGGAGCTACCGTAGTCAAGGGGTTAATCACAGATGGCTCAGGGACCGATTAATCCCTCCCTCTTTGGATCGAAAGTAGCACGGGGGACCCCAGGCAGAGTTTTTTGCAATTTTTTTTTTTTTTTTTTCTCAAACCCTTTGATTACTATCTGGCAAAATACGTCCAGCTTTATCCACGGTCCCATCTAGTGACATCATCACTTTTAACGGTCAGGAACAGCTTTGTCCACTAACTTGTGCAGGGAGAAGAGATCTCTCAAACTATACCAGAATGAGCACAATTGAGTCAAGGAAACTGGAGAAACGGCCAAAAAAACCAATGTAACACTGACCTGAAATCTCCATGAAAAGCTTGCTCCATTACCCACCTACCTTTCTGATCACCTAATTCTAAGATGATGAAAGGTTTCTCAGAAACTCTTCCTACCAAAATAAAGCCTACCAAATGCCCAGCAAGTTGAAATAACAAAAAAAAAATGAGGCGAGGAAAGCGAAAAGAGAGGGAAGGAGAGAAAGCGAAAAGTGAAAGTCGAAAGTGTTGTGCTACTTTTAAAGCCAAAAACTATGTCGAAATTTTGCTTTCTGCGCATGCCGAACTTTGCAAGCACCTGGCTGAAAAGGCCGCGGAGTGTACAACCTGGAAAAAACGGGTTTGTAGGCAGGTTTAGCTCTTAAACAGCACGACATTGACCAAAAAACCCCTCAACTAGCTTCAAAACGTGTTTTTGGGCCAAATCTCTAGTAGCCAAAAGGTTAATACGTATTTTACGAATGCGCATGCGTTCTGTACTAACTCTGCTTACCACATGAACAAGAACAAGGAATAAAATTCAGAACTATAGACTATCCTTAGTTTTTATTACACTAATAGAAGGAGCTACCGTAGTCAAGGGGTTAATCACAGATGGCTCAGGGACCGATTAATCCCTCCCTCTTTGGATCGAAAGTAGCACGGGGGACCCCAGGCAGAGTTTTTTGCAATTTTTTTTTTTTTTTTTCTCAAACCCTTTGATTACTATCTGGCAAAATACGTCCAGCTTTATCCACGGTCCCATCTAGTGACATCATCACTTTTAACGGTCAGGAACAGCTTTGTCCACTAACTTGTGCAGGGAGAAGAGATCTCTCAAACTATACCAGAATGAGCACAATTGAGTCAAGGAAACTGGAGAAACGGCCAAAAAAACCAATGTAACACTGACCTGAAATCTCCATGAAAAGCTTGCTCCATTACCCACCTACCTTTCTGATCACCTAATTCTAAGATGATGAAAGGTTTCTCAGAAACTCTTCCTACCAAAATAAAGCCTACCAAATGCCCAGCAAGTTGAAATAACAAAAAAAAAATGAGGCGAGGAAAGCGAAAAGAGAGGGAAGGAGAGAAAGCGAAAAGTGAAAGTCGAAAGTGTTGTGCTACTTTTAAAGCCAAAAACTATGTCGAAATTTTGCTTTCTGCGCATGCCGAACTTTGCAAGCACCTGGCTGAAAAGGCCGCGGAGTGTACAACCTGGAAAAAACGGGTTTGTAGGCAGGTTTAGCTCTTAAACAGCACGACATTGACCAAAAAACCCCTCAACTAGCTTCAAAACGTGTTTTTGGGCCAAATCTCTAGTAGCCAAAAGGTTAATACGTATTTTACGAATGCGCATGCGTTCTGTACTAACTCTGCTTACCACATGAACAAGAACAAGGAATAAAATTCAGAACTATAGACTATCCTTAGTTTTTATTACACTAATAGAAGGAGCTACCGTAGTCAAGGGGTTAATCACAGATGGCTCAGGGACCGATTAATCCCTCCCTCTTTGGATCGAAAGTAGCACGGGGGACCCCAGGCAGAGTTTTTTGCAATTTTTTTTTTTTTTTTTTCTCAAACCCTTTGATTACTATCTGGCAAAATACGTCCAGCTTTATCCACGGTCCCATCTAGTGACATCATCACTTTTAACGGTCAGGAACAGCTTTGTCCACTAACTTGTGCAGGGAGAAGAGATCTCTCAAACTATACCAGAATGAGCACAATTGAGTCAAGGAAACTGGAGAAACGGCCAAAAAAACCAATGTAACACTGACCTGAAATCTCCATGAAAAGCTTGCTCCATTACCCACCTACCTTTCTGATCACCTAATTCTAAGATGATGAAAGGTTTCTCAGAAACTCTTCCTACCAAAATAAAGCCTACCAAATGCCCAGCAAGTTGAAATAACAAAAAAAAAATGAGGCGAGGAAAGCGAAAAGAGAGGGAAGGAGAGAAAGCGAAAAGTGAAAGTCGAAAGTGTTGTGCTACTTTTAAAGCCAAAAACTATGTCGAAATTTTGCTTTCTGCGCATGCCGAACTTTGCAAGCACCTGGCTGAAAAGGCCGCGGAGTGTACAACCTGGAAAAAACGGGTTTGTAGGCAGGTTTAGCTCTTAAACAGCACGACATTGACCAAAAAACCCCTCAACTAGCTTCAAAACGTGTTTTTGGGCCAAATCTCTAGTAGCCAAAAGGTTAATACGTATTTTACGAATGCGCATGCGTTCTGTACTAACTCTGCTTACCACATGAACAAGAACAAGGAATAAAATTCAGAACTATAGACTATCCTTAGTTTTTATTACACTAATAGAAGGAGCTACCGTAGTCAAGGGGTTAATCACAGATGGCTCAGGGACCGATTAATCCCTCCCTCTTTGGATCGAAAGTAGCACGGGGGACCCCAGGCAGAGTTTTTTGCAATTTTTTTTTTTTTTTTTCTCAAACCCTTTGATTACTATCTGGCAAAATACGTCCAGCTTTATCCACGGTCCCATCTAGTGACATCATCACTTTTAACGGTCAGGAACAGCTTTGTCCACTAACTTGTGCAGGGAGAAGAGATCTCTCAAACTATACCAGAATGAGCACAATTGAGTCAAGGAAACTGGAGAAACGGCCAAAAAAACCAATGTAACACTGACCTGAAATCTCCATGAAAAGCTTGCTCCATTACCCACCTACCTTTCTGATCACCTAATTCTAAGATGATGAAAGGTTTCTCAGAAACTCTTCCTACCAAAATAAAGCCTACCAAATGCCCAGCAAGTTGAAATAACAAAAAAAAAATGAGGCGAGGAAAGCGAAAAGAGAGGGAAGGAGAGAAAGCGAAAAGTGAAAGTCGAAAGTGTTGTGCTACTTTTAAAGCCAAAAACTATGTCGAAATTTTGCTTTCTGCGCATGCCGAACTTTGCAAGCACCTGGCTGAAAAGGCCGCGGAGTGTACAACCTGGAAAAAACGGGTTTGTAGGCAGGTTTAGCTCTTAAACAGCACGACATTGACCAAAAAACCCCTCAACTAGCTTCAAAACGTGTTTTTGGGCCAAATCTCTAGTAGCCAAAAGGTTAATACGTATTTTACGAATGCGCATGCGTTCTGTACTAACTCTGCTTACCACATGAACAAGAACAAGGAATAAAATTCAGAACTATAGACTATCCTTAGTTTTTATTACACTAATAGAAGGAGCTACCGTAGTCAAGGGGTTAATCACAGATGGCTCAGGGACCGATTAATCCCTCCCTCTTTGGATCGAAAGTAGCACGGGGGACCCCAGGCAGAGTTTTTTGCAATTTTTTTTTTTTTTTTTTTCTCAAACCCTTTGATTACTATCTGGCAAAATACGTCCAGCTTTATCCACGGTCCCATCTAGTGACATCATCACTTTTAACGGTCAGGAACAGCTTTGTCCACTAACTTGTGCAGGGAGAAGAGATCTCTCAAACTATACCAGAATGAGCACAATTGAGTCAAGGAAACTGGAGAAACGGCCAAAAAAACCAATGTAACACTGACCTGAAATCTCCATGAAAAGCTTGCTCCATTACCCACCTACCTTTCTGATCACCTAATTCTAAGATGATGAAAGGTTTCTCAGAAACTCTTCCTACCAAAATAAAGCCTACCAAATGCCCAGCAAGTTGAAATAACAAAAAAAAAATGAGGCGAGGAAAGCGAAAAGAGAGGGAAGGAGAGAAAGCGAAAAGTGAAAGTCGAAAGTGTTGTGCTACTTTTAAAGCCAAAAACTATGTCGAAATTTTGCTTTCTGCGCATGCCGAACTTTGCAAGCACCTGGCTGAAAAGGCCGCGGAGTGTACAACCTGGAAAAAACGGGTTTGTAGGCAGGTTTAGCTCTTAAACAGCACGACATTGACCAAAAAACCCCTCAACTAGCTTCAAAACGTGTTTTTGGGCCAAATCTCTAGTAGCCAAAAGGTTAATACGTATTTTACGAATGCGCATGCGTTCTGTACTAACTCTGCTTACCACATGAACAAGAACAAGGAATAAAATTCAGAACTATAGACTATCCTTAGTTTTTATTACACTAATAGAAGGAGCTACCGTAGTCAAGGGGTTAATCACAGATGGCTCAGGGACCGATTAATCCCTCCCTCTTTGGATCGAAAGTAGCACGGGGGACCCCAGGCAGAGTTTTTTGCAATTTTTTTTTTTTTTTTTCTCAAACCCTTTGATTACTATCTGGCAAAATACGTCCAGCTTTATCCACGGTCCCATCTAGTGACATCATCACTTTTAACGGTCAGGAACAGCTTTGTCCACTAACTTGTGCAGGGAGAAGAGATCTCTCAAACTATACCAGAATGAGCACAATTGAGTCAAGGAAACTGGAGAAACGGCCAAAAAAACCAATGTAACACTGACCTGAAATCTCCATGAAAAGCTTGCTCCATTACCCACCTACCTTTCTGATCACCTAATTCTAAGATGATGAAAGGTTTCTCAGAAACTCTTCCTACCAAAATAAAGCCTACCAAATGCCCAGCAAGTTGAAATAACAAAAAAAAAATGAGGCGAGGAAAGCGAAAAGAGAGGGAAGGAGAGAAAGCGAAAAGTGAAAGTCGAAAGTGTTGTGCTACTTTTAAAGCCAAAAACTATGTCGAAATTTTGCTTTCTGCGCATGCCGAACTTTGCAAGCACCTGGCTGAAAAGGCCGCGGAGTGTACAACCTGGAAAAAAACGGGTTTGTAGGCAGGTTTAGCTCTTAAACAGCACGACATTGACCAAAAAACCCCTCAACTAGCTTCAAAACGTGTTTTTGGGCCAAATCTCTAGTAGCCAAAAGGTTAATACGTATTTTACGAATGCGCATGCGTTCTGTACTAACTCTGCTTACCACATGAACAAGAACAAGGAATAAAATTCAGAACTATAGACTATCCTTAGTTTTTATTACACTAATAGAAGGAGCTACCGTAGTCAAGGGGTTAATCACAGATGGCTCAGGGACCGATTAATCCCTCCCTCTTTGGATCGAAAGTAGCACGGGGGACCCCAGGCAGAGTTTTTTGCAATTTTTTTTTTTTTTTTTTCTCAAACCCTTTGATTACTATCTGGCAAAATACGTCCAGCTTTATCCACGGTCCCATCTAGTGACATCATCACTTTTAACGGTCAGGAACAGCTTTGTCCACTAACTTGTGCAGGGAGAAGAGATCTCTCAAACTATACCAGAATGAGCACAATTGAGTCAAGGAAACTGGAGAAACGGCCAAAAAAACCAATGTAACACTGACCTGAAATCTCCATGAAAAGCTTGCTCCATTACCCACCTACCTTTCTGATCACCTAATTCTAAGATGATGAAAGGTTTCTCAGAAACTCTTCCTACCAAAATAAAGCCTACCAAATGCCCAGCAAGTTGAAATAACAAAAAAAAAATGAGGCGAGGAAAGCGAAAAGAGAGGGAAGGAGAGAAAGCGAAAAGTGAAAGTCGAAAGTGTTGTGCTACTTTTAAAGCCAAAAACTATGTCGAAATTTTGCTTTCTGCGCATGCCGAACTTTGCAAGCACCTGGCTGAAAAGGCCGCGGAGTGTACAACCTGGAAAAAACGGGTTTGTAGGCAGGTTTAGCTCTTAAACAGCACGACATTGACCAAAAAACCCCTCAACTAGCTTCAAAACGTGTTTTTGGGCCAAATCTCTAGTAGCCAAAAGGTTAATACGTATTTTACGAATGCGCATGCGTTCTGTACTAACTCTGCTTACCACATGAACAAGAACAAGGAATAAAATTCAGAACTATAGACTATCCTTAGTTTTTATTACACTAATAGAAGGAGCTACCGTAGTCAAGGGGTTAATCACAGATGGCTCAGGGACCGATTAATCCCTCCCTCTTTGGATCGAAAGTAGCACGGGGGACCCCAGGCAGAGTTTTTTGCAATTTTTTTTTTTTTTTTTTCTCAAACCCTTTGATTACTATCTGGCAAAATACGTCCAGCTTTATCCACGGTCCCATCTAGTGACATCATCACTTTTAACGGTCAGGAACAGCTTTGTCCACTAACTTGTGCAGGGAGAAGAGATCTCTCAAACTATACCAGAATGAGCACAATTGAGTCAAGGAAACTGGAGAAACGGCCAAAAAAACCAATGTAACACTGACCTGAAATCTCCATGAAAAGCTTGCTCCATTACCCACCTACCTTTCTGATCACCTAATTCTAAGATGATGAAAGGTTTCTCAGAAACTCTTCCTACCAAAATAAAGCCTACCAAATGCCCAGCAAGTTGAAATAACAAAAAAAAAATGAGGCGAGGAAAGCGAAAAGAGAGGGAAGGAGAGAAAGCGAAAAGTGAAAGTCGAAAGTGTTGTGCTACTTTTAAAGCCAAAAACTATGTCGAAATTTTGCTTTCTGCGCATGCCGAACTTTGCAAGCACCTGGCTGAAAAGGCCGCGGAGTGTACAACCTGGAAAAAACGGGTTTGTAGGCAGGTTTAGCTCTTAAACAGCACGACATTGACCAAAAAACCCCTCAACTAGCTTCAAAACGTGTTTTTGGGCCAAATCTCTAGTAGCCAAAAGGTTAATACGTATTTTACGAATGCGCATGCGTTCTGTACTAACTCTGCTTACCACATGAACAAGAACAAGGAATAAAATTCAGAACTATAGACTATCCTTAGTTTTTATTACACTAATAGAAGGAGCTACCGTAGTCAAGGGGTTAATCACAGATGGCTCAGGGACCGATTAATCCCTCCCTCTTTGGATCGAAAGTAGCACGGGGGACCCCAGGCAGAGTTTTTTGCAATTTTTTTTTTTTTTTTTTCTCAAACCCTTTGATTACTATCTGGCAAAATACGTCCAGCTTTATCCACGGTCCCATCTAGTGACATCATCACTTTTAACGGTCAGGAACAGCTTTGTCCACTAACTTGTGCAGGGAGAAGAGATCTCTCAAACTATACCAGAATGAGCACAATTGAGTCAAGGAAACTGGAGAAACGGCCAAAAAAACCAATGTAACACTGACCTGAAATCTCCATGAAAAGCTTGCTCCATTACCCACCTACCTTTCTGATCACCTAATTCTAAGATGATGAAAGGTTTCTCAGAAACTCTTCCTACCAAAATAAAGCCTACCAAATGCCCAGCAAGTTGAAATAACAAAAAAAAAATGAGGCGAGGAAAGCGAAAAGAGAGGGAAGGAGAGAAAGCGAAAAGTGAAAGTCGAGAGTGTTGTGCTACTTTTAAAGCCAAAAACTATGTCGAAATTTTGCTTTCTGCGCATGCCGAACTTTGCAAGCACCTGGCTGAAAAGGCCGCGGAGTGTACAACCTGGAAAAAACGGGTTTGTAGGCAGGTTTAGCTCTTAAACAGCACGACATTGACCAAAAAACCCCTCAACTAGCTTCAAAACGTGTTTTTGGGCCAAATCTCTAGTAGCCAAAAGGTTAATACGTATTTTACGAATGCGCATGCGTTCTGTACTAACTCTGCTTACCACATGAACAAGAACAAGGAATAAAATTCAGAACTATAGACTATCCTTAGTTTTTATTACACTAATAGAAGGAGCTACCGTAGTCAAGGGGTTAATCACAGATGGCTCAGGGACCGATTAATCCCTCCCTCTTTGGATCGAAAGTAGCACGGGGGACCCCAGGCAGAGTTTTTTGCAATTTTTTTTTTTTTTTTCTCAAACCCTTTGATTACTATCTGGCAAAATACGTCCAGCTTTATCCACGGTCCCATCTAGTGACATCATCACTTTTAACGGTCAGGAACAGCTTTGTCCACTAACTTGTGCAGGGAGAAGAGATCTCTCAAACTATACCAGAATGAGCACAATTGAGTCAAGGAAACTGGAGAAACGGCCAAAAAAACCAATGTAACACTGACCTGAAATCTCCATGAAAAGCTTGCTCCATTACCCACCTACCTTTCTGATCACCTAATTCTAAGATGATGAAAGGTTTCTCAGAAACTCTTCCTACCAAAATAAAGCCTACCAAATGCCCAGCAAGTTGAAATAACAAAAAAAAATGAGGCGAGGAAAGCGAAAAGAGAGGGAAGGAGAGAAAGCGAAAAGTGAAAGTCGAAAGTGTTGTGCTACTTTTAAAGCCAAAAACTATGTCGAAATTTTGCTTTCTGCGCATGCCGAACTTTGCAAGCACCTGGCTGAAAAGGCCGCGGAGTGTACAACCTGGAAAAAACGGGTTTGTAGGCAGGTTTAGCTCTTAAACAGCACGACATTGACCAAAAAACCCCTCAACTAGCTTCAAAACGTGTTTTTGGGCCAAATCTCTAGTAGCCAAAAGGTTAATACGTATTTTACGAATGCGCATGCGTTCTGTACTAACTCTGCTTACCACATGAACAAGAACAAGGAATAAAATTCAGAACTATAGACTATCCTTAGTTTTTATTACACTAATAGAAGGAGCTACCGTAGTCAAGGGGTTAATCACAGATGGCTCAGGGACCGATTAATCCCTCCCTCTTTAGATCGAAAATTGCACGGGGGACCCCAGGCAGAGTTTTTTGCAATTTTTTTTTTTTTTTTCTCAAACCCTTTGATTACTATCTGGCAAAATACGTCCAGGTTTATCCACGGTCTTTTCTTGTAACGTCATCACTTTTAACGGTCACGAA
>NC_090874.1:48612662-48615162 GCF_036669935.1 Montipora foliosa | reverse complement strand
ACTCTTTTCCTTGGAACAAAGCTAGGGATTTTAGAAAACAAATTTTAAATATGGACAAAATAAGATCAAAGCTGCACACGTGGGAAAATGCACAAGCTGTGTTACATCCAAATAAGGAAAATGTTTTAACTAAAAAAAAAAAGAACCAGCTCTGAACCAGAATTGAACTCTTCAAGGTTATGAGCTTTGGCCTGAATTACTGAGTCACTGGCATGCCCACTTTTGCTTGTGAATAGTTCAAATTCTCAAGAGATGTTGTGTTCGATGCTACTTTTCAGGCCAGGAAACCTTTCTTGCACTCAAAGTAAGAGAGAGTCCATGGTTTCACGAGCAACCTCTTTGCTGGACTAGAACAATTTTATCCATTTTCCCAGAGAACTCATGATTTTGAAAAGGCACCTTTACATTGTTGTGGTTGTTCCAGTACACCTTGATTTGAAAGCTGGCTACTGCTCACACCGAGGCAAAGGAATTTCATCAAAATGTTTAACTGAAGTTGGCAGGGCAGTCACTCAATAATGTTGGCCCATTCCACGAATCGGTGGTTTTCATAGTATCAAGCTGTGGAGTGCGATTGCATGGGATGTTAGCCGTCTGCATTTTGTCCAGTCACTCATCGCTCTGCAAAGAAGGGGAAGGTGGGAGTAAGGAATGAAGCAGGGAAATGTACCAGAAAATGGTTGTGATACAATGTAACATTATTTTTAGTCTCACCATTTAAACTTTAATATCATACATTTTTTTGTATAGGAAACATGAAAGTCAAGGAAGTAAACAGAACAGCAAACATTGCATGGAGTCCTGCACCTCAGTATCCAATATATCTTGCTGCTGGTACAGCTGCTCAGCAGCTGGATGCTACATTCAGGTACATTTTGCCTACTATATACATTGGTGATACATGTAGCTATTTAATGAAATTAATAGATTCCATGTTGCCAAGCATCTGTTCTGTAATAGATCACAGATGAAACCGCCCTCCGCTGAACAGTAAAGTCATCTGTCATCAGACAAAGTTAAATCTATTTAGTCTCACTCCCAGGAGTCAAAGCAAAGCGAAGCAAAGCAACCATATTTTAATGTCGATAACTCGTAACAGTAATTCAACTGACAAACCTGAGGTCAATGGTGTGCTCATTTTACTCCCCCTTCTCCATCAGTGCTCCTTTTGACAGGTATTTAAAGCTACTTAGGCTACACTGAAAGGAAAGAAGTCGAAACAAGAATGTGAGATCCGGAGATCAAGTCAGTTGGTCAATATTGTAAAATTTACATCTGGTACACCCTTTTTTCCAAGTCAGTAGCTTCAAATGCAATCTTTTTGTGACATTAATCATTAATGGCTTTTAATTTTCACAAAATGAAAATCTACATGTACATGTAAATGTATCTTAACCAGAAAGGACCCTTTTTCACCATATTAACAAAAGACTTTTAATCTTTTCATTATATTGAATGGCGTGTTTACAGTATTTAAACTGCTTTTATAAATTATATTTTCTTTTAGCACAAATGCTGCTCTGGAGATTTTTGCTCTCAACCTGTCAAGTGGTGATGGAGAGATGCCACTGAAGGGAACTGTGGCTTCAGAACACAGGTACATGTATTGTGACACAATACATGTAATTAAGCATAATCAATGATAATATTATTTTAACTTCAGGTAGAATAAGACTTATCATCAAAATAGTTTTTTCATTAAGATATTAATTAATTATCTTTTATTATATACAGATACTGATTACTGGTAAATAAAATTATTAGGATTTTCCTTCTTACGAAAAAATCATATTTTCACCACGAGCAGTAAACATATCATTTTAATCTTTCAAATGTGAGGATATAGGTGTTGTCATGGTAACTAACACGATTAACCAAGAAAAGATGAGCCTCCCCTTCATTGTGAGATACTTTTGTGCTGTAATATAATTATTCTTACTTTGTTGCACAATTTGACATGATCATGATTTGGTTATAACTTTCATTCATGTATCTTGTTTCACGTTACACAACATGTGTGTTTTAGCAGTTGGTGACCAATTTTTTCGCTTTGGGATACAAGTTTTATCTTTTCTTGCTGACAGTTTCTCTTACTCATTCCCTGCGCTCACACATGAGAGATACTATCAGCACTCGAATATAACATTCATATCCTTGTGCGGCCATGTAATATTATCCTCTATATTATCAATTTATTATTGACAAAATTAATATTGATACATTTAAGTATGTGTATGACAATACAACTGTAATCAGTATTAAATGGGTATTGAGGATTTTGTTTTCAGATGAGACTGAAAACATTATTTTATTCATTGTTTACTGCATGTATCATTGGACCACTGACATCAATTTTATATGAAGAATGCTGTTGTTTTGTGCAACAATTAAATGCTTAGGATTGTTTTACATGTACATGTAAATGAATAAGAATATTGTTCATCGATGGCTTTAAAGTTTACACTCAACCACAATCTTTAGTTTTGTGAAATCTTTACTT
>NC_090874.1:48592662-48610162 GCF_036669935.1 Montipora foliosa | reverse complement strand
AGTGTGTCATGTCATGTTGAATGTTGAAATATGTCATTCAACGTGTTGAACATTGAACGAAAATAGAGGCCAGCTCTATTCCGTTCAACATGTTTGTGCAACATTGTTCAACAATTTGTGGAGCAATAAATGTTGCAAGATGTTGAACCTTGTGTCATCAGCTTAAATATACAGTATCTAGGAGTTTTTGACTTTCAGATTCTAATTGGATTAATTTGTAAGTTTTGAGCACCATTTTGTAGAATGACCAGTTGATCAAATTTTCACCAGTTGTTCATTTCATTTCTGATTTTGGCCTTGTCACACACAACTGGTGGCCAAGCCAAGTCAACCACACTGCTTGACTTTTATTAACACAACCAAAACAGTCATATTAACTACGGTAAAAACCCGCAGATAAGCAGCACCATGAATTTAGCAGCTCAAATTTTGGAAAAAAAGTTTTTTGAAAAAAATCAAAATAATCCAAAAGTCGAGTCTTCAGAAGTCTTCTTCATCATCTGCTGTTCATTGAACATAAACTCACTATTAATTAACATTGAAACGCAAAATACTTCAAAGTCTTACCCACAATTTTAGCACTTTAACATAATGAACATTATGAAGATCTTTTTCTGGTATTTGTTGACAGAAATTTCTTCATGCAACACAGTTTTTCCATAGATTTTTGCAAACAAGAACGTAAACGGAACATTCGAAGCGTAGTAACCAGGCATTAGATCTGATGTGAAAATGAAAAACTGGACACAGGAAGCAGTGCAATGTTTTAAGAGTTTACGCAAAGCGATAATTAACTAAAGCTGCATGAAACATTGCCCAGTGTAACAGGGTCTTTTATTAATATTATATTGTTTGTCAGTAGTTGACATGACTATTTGTTCGACAAATGTGTGTGATGTTTTCCTGTTGGAGAAAAGCGACCATACACTGCGGCTTAAAGGATCTGTTAACGAAGACGGTTCAACGCTTTTAGGGATGACAACTGTAAGCGCTGTAATATTAAAGCTCACTCTTACATGAACAACGGCTCTCTTAAGAGCCAACAAACTTACTTACAAGTAGGTTTGTGTAATATTCATTTACATACTTTTCCATGAACGTGTCAGTTAACCAAAATTGGTGTTGAAATTCATGACACCTTTTTCAAATGTTCCCACAGATGAGCCACACCCCCGATTTCTAGCGACAATTTTTGGAAAAGAGGTGCAGCTTGTCTGCTGGTTTTTACAGTGTATCATAATAAGTCTTATCGCAAAATCATGAACACTAATTTTACGAACTGAATTGAATGTGATAAACATACAAGGAAGGGTATGAAGCGGGATGGAAAAAACATGTGAAGGGTGTGTGGGAGGGGCGGGTTAGGCAATGACAGATGGCAAGAAACTAACTGAGCTGCCAACAGACCATGTTAACTGAAGACCCCCTATACACTCCATTCCCCCGCTGTGTGTGAAAAAACATTCCCGCTTTATTGGTTCCTCGCCGTGCTGAAAAATTCACTTTCATAGTTTCCTGCTGTTTCCTTTTCTTGCAGGCCCTGTACAGGCACTTGACTTCAACCCTTTTAAAACAAGCTTATTAGCATCAGGTGCCAGTGATTCTGAAATTTACATTTGGGATTTGACAAATCCTGGCAACCCATTGACACCAGGAAGTAAAACTTTACCCCCTGATAATATCAGTTGTGTGGCATGGAACAGACAGGTTCAGCATATACTGGCCTCCGGCTCTCCATGCAGCCGATGTGTTGTGTGGGACTTGAGAAAGAATGAGCCGATTATTAAAGTCAGTGACCAGAGTGCTATGGTAAGAGAATACTGTGTCAATTAATACGACATTGTGTATGTAATTACAATCACAATAAAATTAACCCATTCACTCCTCAGTTGTCCCAGGATGCTCCCAGTTGATCAGTAAAATCATCTTGCGTTAGACAGAGTAAAATCTGTTGTGTCTCAATCCCAGGAGTCAATGGGTTAATGATGTTGTAATAGGCCATTTCCGAGTTCATGTCTGCCTCCTCTTCAAAGCGAGTCTAAGTGCAAAGTTTTTGTTTTTTGAAAATTAGTTTTCATTCATATGTAAAGTACAACTAATTACCATCACAAAAACTTCGCACTTAGACTTGCTTCGAAGAGGAGGCAGACATGAACTCGGAAATGGCCTATTAGAGCAGTTTAACACCCAAACCGGCCTGTCAGACGCCAGAGTATTTTACTCTGTCTAACACCAGACGATTTTACTCGTCAATGGGGAACCCCCGGGAGTCAATGAGCTAATCACTCACTGAAAAACGATGTCCTCCATTATATGCATTACATACATGCATTAATTTGAATTTTTTATGAGCATAATTATTGTGACCCTATTTGGGAAAACCGGGCTTAACGAAAAAAGCGTTGTAATGCATTTTCAATGCATTTTAAATGCGTTGATAATGCATTACAATGCATTGATAATGGTTCTCAACGCATTTGTAATGTTGTTCAGTCCATTGTAAAAACGTTGACAATGTTCATCAAATGTTTAAGAATGGATGAAAAACGCGTTGCCAACGCGTTGGCAACTTTTTCCAACGTTTGATACAAATTCTGCACAAAACGTTGAAAACAAAGGACAACGTTTCGCCCCGTTGTAATAAGCTAAACACATTGTCAACACAACCAATAGCGGTTTGTTTACCACAGACAAATTCAATTAAACATGAAAATTCTACGTCTGAGAGAATTTGATTTTGTGTGATATAAAGAGCAATTTGTCGCAACTTACATTAAAACTTTTGCGAAGCAACAGCCAATATACCCTCCAGAAATATAAACGTTGAAAAAGAAAATGTTTGAGTGATTTGTTTGGTGCTTCGCCCCCGAGCTTGCCACTAAGTTCAATATTTCTTCTGTCATAAATTTTAAGTAAACTTTTCGATTTCATTTGCTTCGAAAACAAAGAGTAAGCTTCAAAAAGTCTTTGAAATGCATCAAGCTGTTCATGATTAAATGCAACCGACGGTATAGCAATTTTCATCGTTCTTAACTCATCATCCCAAGTCACGCACACCACGCATTTGACAAAAGATATTTTTTTATCAACGTAGCCTTGCCTCGCTCTTGGCAAACGATTGCGTTTCAGGAAATTTCACTCCTATTTAGTATTTTAAGTATTTCTGATGACGCCTTCACTTGCTACTCAAGGGAATGGTTATTAATGGTTATTTATTTTCCCTGGTGATTTTATACAAACATTTATACGAAGAAGACACTGAGGCAGACAAAGGCGCGCCACATGTTAGCTCATGTTATGGCTCGTTTTGCGCCTTTTATCTTTGTGGTGTTTTATTGCATTGGTTGGCGAACTAACCGTTTTGATAAATTAACGGCAAAAGGGTTTAATCTGCACTGGGGTAAAAGCAATTTTAGGAGGCCCACCTTCCAATATTAGTACAGTCGAACCCCGCTATTTCGAAGTCCCAAGGAAAATGAAAAAAAGTTCGAAATAGCGGGATTTCGAAATAACCGGGGAAGCGTAAAATTCGTAACAGTGAATCATCTTTTAATAAAATACAGTACATTATAAAGAAAGACACTGATTACATAAAGATACCGCAATTAAATGTCGGAAAAATCAGCAGATGCTGTTACATTGAAAAATCTTTGAATGTTCCGTTGTTTTTTGAAGAACAGATCAAAGACTGCGTTCAAGCATTGTTAAGTCGTTAACAAGCTCGAATAAAATGCAATACATTTCCAGCTGTGCTGTTATGTACGTGCTCTGTTTTTGACAAGTTCGAAATAACGGGGTTGATTTAAGGTGTAAGGGAAGAACGATGAGTTCGAAATAGCGGGGAATTTGAAATAGCTGATAGTAAATCACTGAAAACATAAGGGTAAATCCAAGGGAATTTGATCTTAGTTCGAAATAGCGGGGACTTCGAATTAAGCAAGTTCGAAATAGCGGGGTTCGACTGTCTTTGGATGCAGTCTCTAATGAGAATACCGATAAATAGTTGTCATTGTTGACTCGGTCAGCTAGCACTAGCACAACCACAGTGTTGATTTTTACATGTTTCCGGTGCGTGAGTCCTTACCCAGGTTAGCAAGGTTCATGTATTCATCCATTTTCGTTGATAACCTACGTACTGTACGGAACGCGAGTTTCGTCCGATGCCCTTCTACAATTTAGGGATAATTATTTAATTTAAAGGCTCTCTCAAACATGTCGCCGATGGCAAAAGTACTAATTTTGACAAGGGTTGGAGCCATTTATTTCTATTATAAAAATCCTACACTGCACAGTAAATGTATATACACGTACACGATATCTCTTGTCAAAACGATAAACAATAAAGCGTAACACCAAAAATAATATTAAAGTTTTTCACAAAGGAACGGTTGATTTGAATTCAGTGAAAATTTGAGACTCGATCGATTGTTCAAATCAAATGTCATTTGAAACACACGCATGTATCAGACAGTCTTTTTACCGCCATAATTTCGTTCAACACCGTAAGAACTGAAGCCAAAAAGGTAAGTAACAACAGCCATAGGATAGTTGAGTTTTACACTTAGCCGCGTTCTCTGCAAAATTACAGGAAAACTCCATGTATTTGATGTTTCTGCTCAAATTCAAACCGATACGTACGTGCTAGAGTTGCGTGCGTACGTGCTAGAGTTCAAGCGGTGCTATGAATGACTCCAAACAGCCCGTGGCGGTTTCATTAAACGCGTTGTCAATGTTTGACAACGCATTGACAATGTTTTGAAATGATTTTGAAATGGATTTGCAACGCATTTCGGTTCCGTTGAAAAACATTGCCAACATTTTAAAACGCAATGGAAATGCTCTTCAACGTATTTTCAATGCGTTGAAAATGCATTACAACGCAAAAACGCTTCAACGCTATTTTCATTAAGCCTGCTTTTCCCGAATAGGGTCACAATATTGTTAAGTTTATTGCGCATACATGTACTGGTATTATAAATGTAAGCAGAAACCCCAAGGGTGGAAACGTGTAACGGCCCCTAGTGTGCTGGGAAACAAGCTTCGGAATATTCAATTTGTTAACTACCATATTTGGAACAACAACAGCGAGGGGTTTCCAAATATGGTACTTAGCACTGAAACATTCAACCAATCAGTTCGCACTGAATATTCGGAAGCTGTGAACGCACGTTACACGTTTCAAGCCTTATGGGTTTCTGATGTAAGTTGATAACCCACTTTGATAAAAAAAGACTTACACCTTTACCTTAGTGCAAATTTCAAACATGCCAAGCTTTAATGTTAAGTAGAAGGCCATTTGCTTAGAGATCATTTTTGGTTTATTGTTAGTCTTGGTTTACATTGTATTACACGTAGTTTTAGTTTATTTCATGTATTTACTGAAATTTATACTAAACATAATTATGAATCAATTAAGGGCATTTAACGCCCACGTCGCCAGTGGAGGGTAGGTGCCCAGGAAGCCTGGGGGGCTGAAACCGCAGTCACATCCCCAAGGCGCTAGAACACCCGACTGGCCTGCCCAACCCGCAACCAAGCCACGAGCCCCCCGCGCCAGGCTCCCTAAGGCACCCGTCACACTTAAGCCAGATAGCTCAGTGGAAACAAAAATAAATAAAGAAATAAAAAAAAAATACAAAAAAAAAAAAAAAGAATACAAAAAAAAGAACACACATGCAAAAAAGAGGAATACAAAAAAAAAAAAGAACAACACACCCAAAAAAAAGGAATACAAAAAAAAAAGGGGTGGGGGAGAGGGAGGGAACACCGAGAACCACTAAACTCCTAATCCGACTCACAACGCCACGACATCAGAGCAACAAACACGCTGCAAACACATTGGACAACAACGCATGCACTAAGCAGGAATACCACTGAACCATGTCAGCCCCAGGGCTTCCACAACCTAAGGAGTGCTGCAAACGCTACAAAAACGCATAAAAACGCCAACCAAACGCCTGCAAAGCGCTACTGACCGGACTAGCTCCCGGTCGTGAACCATGTAACTATAACAAATGCTACAGAACGCGCCAAAACGCTAAACAACGCTACCAGACGGCCAAGACACTAACAACCGCCTGCAAAACACTACTGACCAGACTAGCTCCTAGTCGTTAACTATGTTAAATTTCATTTAACTATATTTACTGTACTGTCAATTTCTTTGTGTACAATAATAATAATAATAATAATAATAATAATAATAATGATAATAATTTATTTTTATTATTTCAGATTCGATGCAAGGCAGTTGAGTGGCATCCAGATGTTGCAACTCAAATGGTTTTAGCCTCAGAAGATGATAGATATCCAGTTATACAGGTGCTTATCAACTGTAATGTTAAGACTAAAGACCAAATTTTGATCTTCAGTCTCTGTAACTTGTATGTCTTCTTTGTTTACATTTTTTAACATGCAAGTTGAGGAAATTGACATTCCAATTTTTTCTTTACAGATGTGGGATCTTCGATTTGCCACATCCCCAATGAAAGTTCTGGAAGGTCACCAAAGGTATGTTTGTTATTTTATCACGTATGTAGCTCTATGATTGCTCTATTGCTCACTCATTATTTTCACCTACCCTTCTTGCAATCGCAAAATGGAAGCTTAAAAGTTGGAGCTTGCCGTTAGGTGGGTAAACTTATACGTTGAGTCTCACGATTAGTTGCCCAAATAGCAAGTGCAATTTTCCTGTATCTTGTTTTGGCAAGATCTTGATTTGAAGTTCATTCTTGTTTACAGAGGAATTCTGTCAATTGCCTGGTGTCCTCAAGATCCTGACTTGCTTATGAGCTGTGCCAAGGTAATCATCTATTATACAGAAATAACATTATATACTACATGTACACTGTAGTCCAACAGTTTAAAAGTCCGCATCCCTCCAAATTTGAGAGTGTTCTAAACAAGCTGGGTTAAAAAATAATAGATTTGGACAACCAGGGCTGAGTTGCTCTACCTCAAAGCATAGTCTTTCTGTTTAATATCATGTCATTAGTATCATATTAATAGGACTTACAGCTGTACTTGGAAGATACATGTATGGTTGGTGCTTCAGCGTAGGAATTTATTGTTTACTGTACATTGCTCCATAACTGATTCAAACAGCATGAAGTACATGTATTTTGTACATTGCAAACTCTGACCTTTAATCTGGGCTTAGTAATGGTGCATTAATTTACAGTGTAATAATGGTTCTGTTATTTGCTACATGTGTATACCTTGACACCTGAGACAAACCAGTTCAGAACTATGACTTATTTGGTTGTCCATAAAACTGTTGGTTTGAAGGGAATTAAGTTTGTGTTGAAGAGTGTGCAAGGGCCGATTTAAGCACTGTTTAAGATCCATTGTCACATATTGACTGTTGAGGTGAGTAAGACCATAAAAACCAGAAAGAGTTGAAGGATGCATAGTGTGTAGCTGTTAGCGGAACTCAAGATTCACTTCACTTTTGTTAAGTAAATGTACATGTAGTGGCCTCATGTTCACTGTGTCGCTAGGTTCCAAGCAAAACAAAATGTTGGGTTTCCTAGCTGGCCTGTGGGTTTATTTGATAAAGAAAACTACCATAGGGTAGTTTGAGCAGAGCTGACTTATTGGGAAGCCTGTAATACCCAGAAAAATAATTAGGCTTTTAGAAAGAGTAGAATCGCTACATGAGCTTGAAATTATAACAGTACAATGTAGAAAGGTTTGTTGCGGTCTCTGAAACATCAGTTTTCCTGAGGTATCCTTTGGCAATACTGTAGGTGGGAACCGCCCATACGTACATGTACCACTATCACCTGTTGCTGTCACACTGACTTAGTGGCAAATTCCATGTACAGTGTACTTGTCCTCTCCCCTATAATCCTTGTTGGTGTAACAGGGTTGGTACATTTCGCTGACCCCCAGTCCATGGACTACCCAAATGGACTACCCTAAAAATACAATTTTGAATGAGTGCTGTTGATGTATGTGTAAGCAGCATCTCAAAGAGTGCTTACTTAAGCCTCAACACCCATTTTAAACAGCATTGTTCGACAGTATCCATTTTAAAAAGGTTAACTTAGCTTACATGAAGTACCGTAATTTCCGGGCGATTACCCTCGGGTAATGTGTTAATTTTTCCGCAAACAGTTGTTGGTGCGGGTTATAGGAAGGTGCGGGTAATGTGATAATTTTTAAATCTTCCGGTATAGTTTTAAAATCTTAAGTAGAGAAAAAATATAAAATTCAATAATGAAACTGTTCCTAAAAACTGTGTATTGCCGTATTTATCCCGCTTCAATTGCCTAATGCTCTCGATGAAAACTAATGCAAATTGAAAATCGTTGATCACACGTGATAATATTACTTTCTTACTTTGCTAATTTCGCACCTTCTTTCTATGTTAAGTTAAAAAAAAAACCATTATTCGCCAACTGGAATAATAAACTAAAAACAAAAGAATAAAAATGTAAAATAGCAGGCTTTAAAGTACCATAATTCACACACAAAAACTGATGCCGACATGTTCATTCCATGGTACCGCTGCTGCCGCATTTTCTAATATGAGTCGCGCAACACGTGTAAACAAACATTCACGGACAAAATTTGAAAACACCAGAATATTCGGCGCATCAGTAAAATATTCCTAGCAAGCAATGCCTTGAGGTAGAGAGTATTTTCCCGTTTCAAGCGATTTCTTAGAGTCAGTAGATCCTGAGATATTGATTTTTTTAGAACGGATTTTTACAAGCGGTATCATTCAATAGAAGATCAAAAAACAATAGGTAAAATGAGGATAATTAAAACAATACTTCTTTCAAATCTGTGTGTTTCCTCATTTGTTGATTCAATCTTTAAAATGATGCTTTATTTGTCTTAGTCTTTGTAAAACCACTCAATGAACATCGCAAACAATGCGTGTGAAAACTTGATTTACTAATTCTAACAATCGGCCCAACTTTCTCTGAACCTATCAAAATGGCGCTCAATGATCAATCATAGAGATGGTGGCCTTCAACTCGCAATCTATCGAGTCTTAGCGTTAATACATTGATATTTAGGTCGTTTTAACAAGACAAATCAGAAATAGCTAAGGAGAATGTTTAAGGCTGCATTGTTAACAGCCAATTCTCAGCAGAAAATGTTATCGATCTTTCGCTTTGTAAACAACAACACGGAATATTCATCGCTCCAAGTTTGTGAGTTCTTATCCCGGTAATACAGTAGCATGATTTTCTTTTGTTTTGGGGTGCGGGTAATAGGCCAGTGCGGGTAATCTGTTGAACTTTTTTTCCCCTTACGACAAAAATAGACTGCTGCGGGTAATCTGCCGTGCGGGTAAACGTCCGGAAATTACGGTAATCTGCCATCAAAACGATAATCGAAAGCTAACCTTTTTAAAATGGGTGCTTAGACTTAAATACTGTTGAACAATGCCGTTTAAAATGGGTGTTGAGGCTTAAGTAAGCACTATTTGAGATGCTGCTTACACATAGATCAACAGTACTCATTCTAAATAGTATTTTTAGGGTAGTCCATTTGGGTAGTCCATGGACTGGGGGTCAGCGAAATGTACCGACCCGGTTTAACGTACAAGTACAATGTATTTGGTAGGTGGAATTGGAGGCATTCATTTTTCAAATACTGTTGAACAAAACAAAAAATTAGCCGGAAAGCCACAGATCACAAATCAGCAGTTCTGTGAGAAACCATTGAGTGCATGAATTTGTTAATAGAATCCTTACCTGTACATCTAACACTTTTAATCTTAATTATTCTTCTCCTCACAAACACAGGATAATCGCATTCTCTGTTGGAATCCAAATACCCAAGAACCTGGAGGGGAGGTAATGTTATTGTAATTTGTCGTATTTGAAACAAACACGAAAATGCATGTAAGGAAAGAGATTCAGAAGAAAAAGTACAGTATGTTTGTTGCCAAAATGAGAATCTAAAGCCTTGTCTGCACTAGTAAGTTTTATTTTCCGGTGCTTATGGTACAGCAAGTTTGTTGGTGATTGCTCAATCTGAAATAGACAGAATTTATTAAACAAAGGAAGGGTTTTTAGAAACTATGTCAGCCTCTGAATTTTTTGCTCCATTTTATCTGACAAGTCATCAATAACAGTAAGTTTTTATTTGTAGCATTTTTTTGTCACAAAAATCATAAACATGTAAAACAACATTTTTGTTTCCATTATTTTAGATTGTTTATGAGTTGCCAACTACAGCCCAGTGGAGTTTTGATATTGCTTGGTGTCCAAGAAACCCTGCAATGGTTTGTTCTTCATCATTTGATGGCCATGTCAGTGTGTTTTCTCTCATGGGAGGAGGGGCTTCTAGCCAAGATTTCAATCAACAAAAGGTAAGTACGTCCTTCTGACATCATTAGACAATAATTTACACCCTTCTTTTATAATTTAGGAGTTGACATAGGTTTGGTGCCCGAGAGATCCAGGCTTGAAAATTCTGGCAATTAACCCTGCCATGAGCCCCACTCCAACCTGCATGAATAAAGAAACAAATTGAAGGCTGTAAGAAGGGTAAAATGCTTTTAAAGTACTCTTCAGTGCAATGACAAGTTATGTTAAACTGAGAATTCAAAGATACAAAAGGGTCACCCTGTCTGTTGATCAGAAAAGTACAGGAAGAAAAGTTCAGATTGTGGAAGTGATCAAAAGGGGATGCCATCAAATGACAACTCCTTTCACATAATCTTGATTCACACTTACACACATCACACTGTTACAATATGAAAAATTACATGATTGTTTACTCTTACAGCCACAATGTTACTGACGATAAAAATATATGTATTATGTCCAAATTGTGTGAAAAACCTTTGCTTGTGCAAGTAATAAAAAAGCTGCAGACAAGTACTCTTTGCTTCTGACCTCAAAGAAGTCAACCACCCATCTTTTCCTATGTACCATTAAGGCCCTATTTCCCTCAGAGGGAAAAGGAAAAGATGATGATGATGATTAAGTATACCCCTTCCATAATACCAAACCTGTGTTACAAGTCGTGTTAACTTAGTATTTGCGTAGCAAAAGCCATAATTTTCTAATGCTAAGATCTGTTATTAACATGACAGGTCATGAGTGCATTCGATGCAGATGATCCCTTCACTGCTCAGATTCGACAGGGACAACAGCAACAGCTTCAACAGCAGCAGAAGGCTGCACCAACAAGCACCCCCTTAAAGAAACCACCAAAATGGCTGCGCAGGCCATGTGGTGCTAGTTTTGCAGTAAGTAAAAATTAATGTACTTGCAACATTATTCTTTGTTTTAGTACACTGTAAGATGCCCAATACACTGTGTAGGAGTGTTCACTAGGGATGCTGGCAGTCTGTTGTTACGAAAAGGTGGTGCCGTTGAAATGAAAGAAGCTAATTTGATAAACTGCTGAAATAAAAGACTCAACAAAGTGGCTCATTCTAAGCTATCCACCATCCCATCAGTAACCCCAGCCATTAAGGCTTACAGGGTTCATACACGTCTTGAAAACCCTTGAAAACCGTTGAATTTCAGAAGTCCAATTTCAAGGCCTTGAAAGTACTTGAAATTGAGTTTTGGTCCTTGAAAGTCCTTGATTTTTTTATTGATCTATGGTTGATAATTTTTGTTGCTCAAGGTTTACACTATCTGTATGCCCAAAACATAGGTTGAAACATAAACGTTTTGCTTGGTTTTTGGTAAATTCTTACTAAAAAAGTCCTTGAAATTTTTAAGTAGGGTCCTGGAAAGTCCTTGAAAAGGCCTTGAATTTTTGGCCTGAAAAAGTGTATGAACCCTGGGCTTAACTTTTGTAATGAATACAGGCAAGTGATTTGCCTCTCTGATCAATGGATTGACTGTTTGCATGTGGTTGGCCTGTCACATCCCAGCTATCGATAGTGGTTTCATGTACTGTAGGTATATTTCAGTCAACAAGAGGTTGCTGCAATTACATGAACATGCATGCTGTACAATGCAATTCCTTAAATAATTATTTTGATTTTTGTTTTGAATTTTACCGGTTGCACACTGTCTTCTTCTTCTTTAGTTTGGTGGAAAACTGATATCTTTTGGACAGACGAAAGACTCTCCAATTGCCCAGGTTTGTAAATGACACCAGCTTAAAACCTCTATCATACATGTATCACCAGACATTTGGTGTCTTAATGGTGCACTACCTATTTTCAAAATAAGTGCATGTAGAGGGAGAGAGGGGAAGGAATACCTTGGTTCTTGTTTCACTTTTGTCCAAGTTGTTAATTTACAATTGTGATCGAAAGTCAAAGAGCATTGATTGTTCTTACAAACCAGGATTTTTATCTCAAATCAGTAGTAGTAGAAGTGTGACAATAAAAAACACAAATAGAGAACCAATTTTTGTGATGTATTATTCTTGAAATCCTCACTCACTTTAATAAAGGTTGTGAGGTTGTACTTACTGAAGCAAGGGGGGGACTTTGAATGATGGATGTACCGTACTTATTCGGCTACAAGCCGATCTTGGCTATAAGCCGAGACCCCAAACCTCTTGCGCAAAAAATCAACTTGATTGACATGAATTGCAAATGCATAATACCCGGCTATAAACCGAGACCCATTTTAGGTCTTGATGTGTATTATCGACTGGGTAATTCCACGGTAATTGAGACATACGCTTGTAAAAATTAGCATTCACTTAAAGGACAGTATAACTGTATATCTAGACTCATTATAAGATAGATTGTTATGAAATTGTAATTTTTGGTTGTCAGCGGAATGATTTCGTGGCATAAATTATCATTAATTAATCAATTCAGCCTGTTTGGCTGTCACAGAGGGGACATGCACAAATGACCATGATAAATCTATCTTGAGAGGAAATCCAATAAAAACTGTCAGGACATTTACTTATTTACTTAGACTGTATAAGTTAATGATTTCTCCCTGATTTTGTCTGAAGAAAGAGATCAAAGCCTATGTCCAAAATTGAATTGTCCCCTCTGTGACAAAAATAGGGATAAAAATTATTATCTCTTCAAAGCAATTGGTAATAATTGTACAAAATTCTGTTAACAGTTGAAGTATTGGCTGACAAACTTACAAGGTGTGGAGGAGTTCTTCTATTTCTCTTTTCTTAGGATAGGTGTGAAAACTTTCAATGTCACGGAGGGGATCTTTTTGTCACAGAGGGGACTTTGTGTCACAGAGGGGACTGTTCTGTCACAGAGGGGACATTTTTTGTGAACAAAAAATTGTCACGGAGGGGATCTTTTTGTCACAGAGGGGACTTTTTTGACACGGAAGGGACTTTACTGTCCAGAACGGACATATTTTTCTTGGAGGAAGAATTATTATTTTGAAAGAGAAATTACTGCTATTGAAGATAAACTGTTTTAATCATCCATAATCTCCTCACATAAAGAACAAGAATACTTAAGTTAGCCAAAATGTGCAGTTAATCAGTGGAAATATTGGATTTAGAGCGAGTTTCAATCGAGTGTCGTAAAACCAAAACCAAAGTAATTACTTTGGCCAATCAAAAAGGACGGAGACAATCCAGTAAACCAATCAAAACTCGAAGTAATTAGATGTAGCCGACACAAAGCGCGAGACAATGTGCACGGGCAAGCCACAATTGGTTTTCGTTTCACTTCTGATTGGTTGAAAAAATGGCGTGAGTGAAGTAATCATAAACCAAAGTAATTATCTAATTACTTTCGACACTCAATTGAAAACCGCTCTATTAAGTTCTCATGAATTATTTCGTAATAAAGAGCCGTTGTAGAGCAGTTCAAAATGAGTTCAAGCGAAGAGAGGACAAAGAAATACTGTACAGGGAAAGACTGAGGGAAAATGAAGAAAAGTATGAGGTGGTTAAAAAGAAGGATAGAGAAAGAAAGAAAAAGTATTATTTGAAGAAGAAAGCCAATCAGCCTGAAGTTTTGAGAGCCAAGGAAAGAGAGAAGAAAAGAAGGCAAACTTTAAGGAAAAAAAATAGCAGACCTGATCAAGAAAACAGGCAAAACTTGTAAGTCAAGTAAGCCCTCAGACGTTTGGAAAAGCACTCAGTAGAGCAAAGAAGCACCTGCCAAAATGCCCTGAAAGAAAAGTTCAAGTGTTAGCAAAGATTGTTCAAGATCTTTCCCCTGGAAAACGGAAGGCGGTCGTGGATTTGTGTGACAACAACTTTAAGTGAAGAAAAGAGTATAGCAAGGACAGAAAGAAAAGATGTGATGCTGTAACTGATGATGAGATACAAAAGGAGCAGAATTTCTATTTAAGAGAGGACATCAGCAGAATGCTTCCAGGGAAGAAAGATTATGTGTCTGTCAAACTAGCTGATGGTAAAAGGGAACACAAGCAAAAGAGGTTGCTATTGTTTAAAATTGGAGAAGTGCATGAGCTTTTCAAGGAAGAAAGCAATGTTCAGATTGGCAAATCCAAGTTTGCAGAACTCCGGCCACCCCATGGCAGGTCATACCATCATCTGCATTTGACCATGAAGTATGCATTTGTAAGTATCATGGAGTTCAGGTAGGGAGGTATTACGCAGTTGACTATGTAACCACCTTCTATTTTGGAAGAGTGATTTCTGTAGCAGACAGCTTTGTTGAAGTTAAATTCTTGCACAGCAAAGGCTCCACCACCTATGACTGGCCAAGAACTGATGATGTGGACAGGGTACACTGTAGTTGCATTTTTTATGGTCCTGTCTTACTTGTGGGCAATCGCCCTTTTACTATGTCAACTCAGCGTGAGGTTGAGAAAGTGCACCTTTTCATTATCAGTGCATGATAATAAAGAAACTCGGACTAGTGGTAACATGAAACTGTCTGAAAAATATGCTGGAAGTAATCTTGTACAAAATTTTATCACATTAGTCATTGCTAGTAAAACTACACCATTCATACATGTTTGTAAACAGCATGGAAGATCTGCATAGGTCCATTAATTTATATTCTACTAGCATGGTAAAATGTACACTGACATTTGCTTTCATAGAACAGTGTACATCATATATAATTGACTGTATTGCAAGTTATGTTCAGAAGTTGTTCTTGCCTTTTTTGACCTACGGCACTTTCATTCAATGAACAACTTACATTCAAAATCATCTTACATGATTAGTTACATCTGTACATGCATAAATGAGGTCAATACCCTCAGGAAAAAAAAATATCACATTCAAAATCATCTTACGTGATTAGTTACATCTGTACATGCATAAATGAGGTCAATACCCTCAGGAAAAAAATTTATCACCTCAATTCTGTGTTCAGTCATTGTTGAGAGAGAGACACTTAAATTATTGATGTATCCGAGCTGTTTGTATTTTCAGATTATACAAGACTTTATAAGACTTCATGGAAGTTGCAGATTGGAAAGTGTCTTGTTTGTGTTAGGACAAGGTCTTAATGAGCCTTTTACAGTACAGTGTTGTCTTTTTCAATTGCCTAGCTTGTTAGAACCTAATATTTCTAAATAAAATAAAACAAAAATAATCAGAAAGTGACCCTGTTTGAGAAGGAATGCATTATGAAAAGAGTCTGCAACATTTGTACAGATACATGTATACATATATAATACACCTCAAGAAGGTTTTGGCTATAACACTAGACAAGTCTAGTATAATTGTTTTACTTTAAACACTTTGCTACAGAGAAGATTGCCGGGTGGCTATTAATGACCGCTATCTATTAGACAAGAGGTACCCTCCGTGACAGTCCCCTCTGTGACAATAACCGTGATCATTTATTATTATCTGTGCTGTATCAGAGAGCAAGAATGTCTTTTCCATCAATGCAGTTTAATTGTTGATTAACATAAAAATCAAATGTGCACTTAAGTGTTGTTGCTGCCAGTTTACATTCACAGGATTTTTAGCCTAGTTTTTAAATTTCAATTTTCTTTGGTTTTCTGGTCCCCTCCGTGACAGATTGAATAAAGGACTAAATCTTGCAAGATGTGACAGAAATAATTTTGAAAGGATTTGATAAAGAAGAGTCATCAGTTATTTAATCATTACAAGTCCATAGTGAACTAAACTAAATTTAGCAAAAGGAGCTATTTATAGTATTGTTTTCTGAGATGTCCCCTCCGTGGCATGCAAAATATTGTGGAATTACCCGACTATGGAATTTTGGTAATTTAAGGTGGCTGGAACCAGTTTCACTACTTTTAAGGACCTTTTTATTAGAAGGGTTGTCACTACAAAATTGTATCACGTAAAAGAAATCTTATGGTACCATACCAAACACCAATTATTACTTAACAAAATGCGCTCACTATTTTGACGTAAAAGGTTGCCATGGCAACATGAAAGCTCACCAAAAACACCCTATATTTCGTCTTTACTTGCTTATATCATAAAAACGAACTCGGTGACCCCCATTTTTTATTGTAAAATAGTAATTAGCAATTTGAGATAGGACTATCTGCAAAGTTAAAAAAAATTCTTGGGAGCCAATTCAGGGCTACCTTAAATTTTCGAAAAATTAAGGTAGCTCTGAATTGGCTCCCAAGAATTTTTTTAAACTTTGCTGATACTTCTATCTCAAATTGCTAATTACTATTCTACAATAAAAAATGGGGGTCACCGAGTTCATTTTTGAGATATAAGCAAGTAAAGACGAAATATAGGGTGTTTTTGGAGAGCTTTCATGTTGCCATGGCAACCTTTTACGTCAAAATAATGAGCCCATTTTGTTAAGTAATAATTGTTGTTTGATGTGGTACCATAACATTGCTGTTACGTGATACAGTATAGTAGTTATAACCCATCTAATAAGAAGGTCTCTAAAAGTGGTGAAACTGGTTCCAGCCACCTTAAAATACAAATTGACATTGACTGAAAAATTATACTCAAAGCAATAAAATGAACACGAAAGGTAAGAAACAAACAAGCGACATGATCGTGATGTGAGGAATATTATTAAACAGTTACTGACCTCACTGGAAACATGTCTTCGTAAAAAGTTATTCGACTGGAAACCTCACAACCTTGCCTTTAAACTTAAAATATTCCGGAGGAGATGGTGAGGTGTTCGTTCAAGACTGTGGCACCTCTATAACACACTCAACAGCACAGAAGACGATGAAGTCTTCGACGAGAATATTTCAGAAGAAAAAAAAAGTGAAGATGAGGAAATGGACGATGAATTAGAGACAGACAGTGAGGAGGAAGACCAGCAATAAGATTGATCCCAATCACACAAACAACACAAACAGCTCCTTTACGAGCCACCAAATAATAAAAGTCCATATTAAACCAACAACAACTTCTCTTCATTTTACAAGTAATTTAGCTCGGCTTGTAAGTGAATACATGTTCATTTGTTACTGTTTTAATTTGTTGAGAAACTTCTTTTTATCAAAAATACTCGGCTATAAGCCGAGACCCCTTCTACAGCTTCATATCAAAAATACTCGGCTATAAACCGAGACCCCTTCTACGGCTTCAAATTTGCCCAAATTGAGTGTGGGTTTGTGTAAAAATCGCTCGGCTTATAGCTGAAAGAGTACGGTAGATGAAGGGGGTACTCAATCAGAGCCAT
>NC_090874.1:48580162-48587662 GCF_036669935.1 Montipora foliosa | reverse complement strand
GAAGCTAGTTGAAGTCAAGCGTAAGGTTCAACTCCCACAAAGATTGTCGTGTCAAAATCCGAAACACGAAATCTTCTTGGCTGTTTGCTGGCAAGATTCAAACAATTTCTCAAGTTTATGTAGCTGAAACGACATGGAAAACTTGCTGGAGAATGGGAACAGTAGAATACGGCCCACTAATTTAGCCAATCACGACGCGCATTATTAAGGTAGTTTTGAAGCAATAATATTAAGGACCCAGTGTATGCACAGCAAAGGAAGAAGAAGTGATATTTACTTTGGGTTCCTTCCTGTAGATACTGATGGCCTTATTTCTCAATCTTTGCTGACTGGAAACTTTGAAGCAGCTGTTGATGTTTGCCTTCATGCTGACAGAATGGTATGTCGAGGCTGAAAACACATAAATTTGTTTTTGCAGGGCAGAAAAATGCGGGACCAGCAGTGTAATGATTGATTGATCTATTTGTACATGTATCTTCATAATTGATTGTGTCGTTAGTTAAAAAATATGGTGGGTGGGATTCAAACCCCGCCTGGAAGGTATTGTCACCTTAGGGCAGACCACAACACGGGAAATGCAGTGCCCTACTCTTTGTGAAGAGTGCATATCAGTCCAATGAAAGAAGGGTTGTAATGAGCTGCATGGTATTTTTAAACTTGAGAGGTTATACTTTGTCATATGGTGTTGTTTTTAAAAAAGGCTGATGCTTTCCTGCTTGCCATTGCTGGTGGCCCTGATCTCTTGGCTAGGATACAAGCAAGATACTTTGAGAAGAGCAAAAGCCATGTTGCAAGGGTATGTTTATTAGAGATTCCTGCAGTGCACCACCAATAATAGGTGGACGTTTGAAGAATGATTTATTCAACTATCAAGCCTACATGTATGTAGCCGTTCACAAGTGCTCCACTCATTGGGGCGACAGCAAATTACATAATATTGACGCAGATAAAATCAAATTGTGGCTTTTTAGAGCGAGTTTCAATCGAGTGTCGTAAAACCAAAACCCAAAGTAATTACTGCGGCCAATCAAAAAAGACGGAAACAATCCAGTAAACCAATAAAAAGTCGAAGTAATTACACGTAGCCGACACAAAGCACGGGGAAATGTGCTCGCGCGAGCTAGCCACGGTTGGTTTTGGTTTCACTTCTGATTGGTTGAAAAAGTGGCGAGAGAACTTTGAACCAATCACTGAGTGAAGTAATGCAAATCAAAGGAATTGGCTAATTACTTTCGACACTCAATTGAAAACTGCTCTATAAAGGAGAAAAACCTCTCACAGCAGAGTAGAGAACCAACAGTCTCAACCGACTCGTGGTGCTGAGTTCAGGAATCGACCCTGGGGCAAATGGGGTTAAAGGCATAATAATTATGCTCTCACCACTGTACCGACATGAGGCCCGTCTCTTGGAAGTCCCGAAACTTTACGGGTCATTTTCGGATGTCATAATTCCCTCTGTATCTCAAGAACGGAGAGGATTTAAGTCTTCAAACTTCACAGTCATTTTGCTTTTTGTTACCTTGAAAACATGTGAAAAGATTGGCTTTCCAAAACAAGCGGTTGACAGTTTCACAAATGGCTTTTCGGACCCGAAAAGTTTTCGGGACTTTTGAGAAACGGGCCCCTAGCCCGGGTTGCTCAAAGCATGGTTAGCGCTAACCAGCCTTAAACACCATGGAAACCTGTAGGTTTTGATACCTCTTAACCAACAGTTAGCGGTAACCAGGCCTCGAGCAACCGACCCCCTCCCGCTAGAGTCAATGGGTGAATTTTTACTTGGGTACAGGGTCAACTCCATCTGGGGAAGATCCAGGAGTGGTTCAGTCAAACCTTTAAAAGTGATATCGAAAATGTCTGAAGTGGACAAAGACCTCTTACCCAAGCATAGTCCTTGTTTGAAATAGCATGAAACCAAAAATTTCAAGGATACAGTATTAACCCACAATCATCCTTGGGAACACTTGAAACTTGCACTTCCAACTTTTTCCATGTCTCCTGCGGGGCATGTCCCCAGTCCCTTCCAGGAGGGTCCACTCAAACCTCCGAACCTCCTTGACTAAATCTTGGATCCACCCCAGTGGTCCTATTGTAACCACCAACTGGATTTTTCTTCAGTGTTCACAGATTCTAACTCGCCAGTTTTTTTGCTTATTTTTCCCTATAATCACCCCTTGGTGTATTATAGACCTTTGTCGAATTAAAGAACCTGGACATACGAATTCTGTGTCGAATCAAAGTACAAATTTCGATTTTTCAAGGATCCGCCATACGGCAAGCAGTTGGTTAGAACGTGTTCTTTTTTCATCTCTAGCTGATGTCAGTGGTTGTAAATCGGGACTGGCGTGATATAGTAGAAAGATGTGTGTTAGAGAATTGGAGAGAAGCCCTTGCTGCGCTTGTGACGTACGCCAAAGCTGAAGAGTTCACTGCACTCTGTGATCTCTTGGGTCAGCGACTTGAACATGAAGGAGATGAACACTGTGCGAATGCCATGGTCTGCTACATTTGTGCTGGAAATGTTGAAAAGTTTGTTTCATGTTGGTGAGTAAAGTTGATGATGCCAATCTCTGTCTTGAGCTTTTTTCCCTTTGTCCTCTACCCCCTCTTCTGTAAGTGCTAGGGCCGAGGAGGAACCTTTTTACAGACCGAGTTGTGATGTCTCGTGCATTAAGCCTGGTTTTCACTAGCGACGCAAGCACAAATGCAAGCATAATTGCGCTTATTTCACCGTGAAAACGGGGTTGACGCAAGCACAAGCACAAGGATCAAAATGTTTCCTTTTCCTTGTGCTTGTGCTTATGCTTGAGTTCGCTTGCGTCGTGTGAAAACGAAACGCAGCATAAGCACAAGGAAATTTTTTGCGTCTCGCCAATTGAAGTACTCATTCCAGATTCCCTGCGTCTGAGCATTTGGAGAAAATGGCGGTTGCCGTAATAGTAAGGTCAGAAGGTCAAAGTATTAGCAGAATCCCATAAGGGTTGAAACGTGTAACGCGCGTTCACAGCTTCCGAATATTCAGTGCGAACTGATTGGTTGAATGTTTCAGTGCTAAGTACCATATTTGGAAACCCCTCGCTCTTGTTGTTCCAAATATGGTACTTAGCAAATTGAATGTTCAGAAGCTTGTTTCCCAGCACACAAGGGGCCGTTACACGTTTCAACCCTTATGGGTTTCTGGTATTAGGTTAGGCGCTCTCTTATGTTTTCGAGGTTGTCCCAGTCAAAAGTCACTGATACATTTCCTCACGTTTTGTGCCTGGAACCAAGAATGCTAGTGGTAACGAAAAATACAGCTAAGGGCAATAGTCTTCGAACTATGCCTTGTTGATCAACTTGTTCCATTAAACGAAATTTGACGTCCAAGGAATCGGTCAACTTCAAATAAGATGGCTTTGGTGGCAAAAATAAACAACTTGTTGAGTCACAACGAACCACGATGCGAGGAAAATTGTTGTAACAGCTATTGATCCTATATCTAGATATTTACAGTGAAAAATCGTTTTGGCTGCCTAGGCACACTACTTAATTTTACTTTTTTTTTCAGGACGAAGAACATGCCAATAGAGCCTTCACCACTTGCTCTTCAGGTATGTAACTGTTATGCTACAGACACCTTATTGTCCTCGTGGTTAAGGAAATCGAAAGAAGTACTCGCAACAAGCGCAAACAGCGCAGTTAACCAATCAAAACGCATGAGCGACTGCATGTAACTTGCTCAAAGAGCGGGAAAACGTTGCCGTTGTCAATTGGTTTTAGTTTAGTTTCTCATTGGTTGAAAAAAATGGCACGCGGTTTTTATGTCATTCAATAGACCGTATTCATAAATGGCGGCCAAAAATTTATTGTTTTGTTTTTGTGCTGATCATCCTCTTTAGCCTCACTTTGGAGCAAAAGTTCTTTTGAATTTTGTCCGTGCTAACGAGGCTATTGAGGATGATTAGAATAACGACAAAAGAATGATTTCTTGACCGCCATTTATGAATATAGCCTATTCTCGGTTTTCACGTGACGTGAAGGTTATTTTACACCCTTCTGTAGCTGCTTTTCCTTGATTTGTGTTTCCCATACTTAAGGGTTCTTATCGTGTTGAAACTCACAGGAACTGATTGAAAAGGTTATGGTCTTAAAGAAAGCTGTGGAGAGGGAACGCCGACTATTGGTTGACAGCGGCTCTCCTATTTTGGCTGAAAAACTAAGGTACTGAACTAAGATTCCACGTAATAGTTGCTTTACCCACGGCACCATTCTCCTTGTTTTTTTTTCTTTTATCTCTCAGATAGCATGTGAATTTTCCGAAAAGGATGGAAACTCTCAAACCTATTGACCGAATGCAAAAATGGCCGCCAACAAATTATTTTTTTGTCTTTATGTTAATTAGCCCAACTAGCCTCGTTCACACGCGTAAAATTGAAAAAAATTGGGCTTTAAAACGAGGCTAGTTAACAATTAAAAACATTTGTTTCCTGCTCCGGAAGCATAATAAAAGTTAAAAAAAGTTTTACAAACTCGGAGCTAAAAGTTAAAACTTATGAAATATTTCGTCCGTTTTTCAACCGGACTTCATCAGTCAATGATGTGTTAATTAAGGTAATTAACACAAACAAAAAGAATAATTTGTAGGCGGCCATTTTTGTGTTCGGTCAATTCCGATAGTTTTTTTCCTGAAATGGGCGATCTCCTAGAAGATATTGGTCGTTGGATGATTGATCCCTCAGATGTTTAAAGAAAGTAACTTAAAATGTAAATGAAATTGATTTCAAACGTGACAGACCATAGACCGAATGCAAAGTGACAGCCGATAAATTGTTTTTTTATCATTGTCAAAATTAGCCTGACTGGTCGTGTTTTACAGCTAAAATTTCCATTTGTTTTGGTCAATTGTTTTCTGAGGTAATCTCAGGAGACGTTGTAATAGCTGCGTACCCACCCGAATTTTATAGCGAGCTTCGATCGAGTGTCGTAAAACCAAAACCAAAGTAATTACTTTGACCAATCAAAAAGAACGGAGACAATCCAGTAAATCAATCAAAACTCGAAGTAATTACACGTAGCCGACACAAAGCGCCTTTACTTTGAGAAGAGCAAAAGCCATGTTGCAAGGGTATGGTTATAAGAGGCCAATAATAAATAGCTGGCTGTTTGAAGAGTGATTTATTCAACTCTCAAGCCAACATGTATGTAGCCGTTCACAAGTGCTCCACTCATTGGGGCGACAGCAAATTAGATAATATTAACGCAGATCAAATCAAATTGTGGCTTTTTAGAGCGAGTTTCAATCGAGTGTCGTAAAACCAAAACCAAAGTAATTACTTTGGCCAATCAAAAAAGACGGAGACAATCCAGTAAACCAATCAAAACTCGAAGTAATTACACGTAGCCGACACAAGGCGCGGGAAAATGTGCACGCGCGAGCCACGATTGGTATTGGTTTCACTTGTGATTGGTTGAAAAAGTGGCGCGAGAACTTTGAACCAATCACTGAGTGAAGTAATGCAAAACCAAAGCAATTCGCTAATTACTTTCGACACTCAATTGAAAACCGCTCTATGCAGTAGTACTGTACGCAGCTATTGCAACTACTCCTGGGACTGGCTCAAAAAACTAAATTGATGATTACGTTTAGATGACTTCGTGTTGTCATTGTTAAGAACTGTTTTTATTTTTTCAAGTTAGGGGAAAAAGTAACCGACTTCTCTGCGTGACATAATACAAAGATGACAGAATAATTTATTGGTGGCCATTTTTTGCATTCGATCAATCAAGCCCAGCTGATAGGAAGAAGCAACTAATTGGCCCATTTTCAAACCACGGTGCAGGTGAATTCAGGACCAGCGGCGACAAGTTCATCTAGTGGTCAGAGTGGGATTGGAACCCAGCGCATAAACATACATGTACAAATCCAACACCCCTGCCGCTGGACCAAGCCATCTCGAGATGGCATCAGGCTTTACAAATTCCTAAAAAAAACCCAGCATTTTCCTACTACCTCCTCTTCAAGCCCTGTCCAGACGTTCTAATTGCATGTGCATCGCCCCTTAGTGTTTAGTAGAGGTTTTAGAATTAAACAAAGTGTGAATCATGTAAGAATCCCGGATGCAGTATGAAATCGATGTATCTGCATACGGTACACGACTCTCCCTGAAGAACGTGTATTCCAAAAGACGGAGAGTATGATCACCGAGAATCTGCATCAACAGTTAAGTTTAGACTTCTTTCATATTATTTGTTCCCATAACAGTAAATATTCAGAGATTCTGGCAGCTCAGGGATGTCTTGAGACGGCCATGGGATATCTGATGGCTGTTAGCGACCAGGTTTGAATAAGTTTTGGTACTTTTTATCGTTTAAGCTACATTGTATTTTCTGTGGCGATATATTTTTTAATTACCTTGATTATTTAAAGCTACAGACTGACAATGCAATGGTAAAAACCTTGAGGTTCGTGAAAAATCTTACCTTAAATTCCTTTTGTTCCAATTGCTGGGAATTTTCTTTGTGACGCTCAATCAGTTGAGGAATGGTAGGAGGTTGCACTCGAGCAGACACCACTTTTAATCCTACTGTTTTCATTCGTTTCCACTCTAATATCAAATGGCAGATAATAGCACAAACCCGGTGTATAAAGAATGCCTTTTTGTAATTTGACGAAGGACCACCTTTGCGGTGGTCATATTACTTTCATTTTATTCAATCACATTTTCTTGACTCACTCACCCATCGACACATTCTCACACTCTGTAGAAACTAAGAGTTTGATGAAGTGCGCTTCAAGGGAGAGTATCACGGTATTGCGTATGTTCTCGACGCAAAATATAACGTCGCTTCCGATTGGCTCATGAATGATGACATTCGCTACGGCTAGATCATGCGCAATACTGTGATAAGAACCCAACCGTTGACTTGTGGAAGGACTCCGTCTCGTATTTGGCAAACAGTAACTTGTTCCATAAATAGAACGACTTAATTCAGGCATTCATAGCAAGAAGCAATGAAGCGCTCTTTTTCGAATTTGCAGGGTAGTCTGGGTGTCCTCAAGGATCGACTTTTCAATGCACAGTTTCCAAGCCATATTTCCGCTTCAACTGCGCCGCCACCATTCCCATTCCAAAGGATTGATGTTCAAGCGGAACCACTTCCTCAGGTGCAGACCCAGTCACTTCAACCTCAGGTTAGATAAGCAGTCACAAGCTTAATTAAAGGACTGATCAAATGAATGAAGAACCACATACAACAGTGGTACATTCCTTTTATCCCATGCATCCATCTTTCAAATGAGCGGAGCAGCGTGCAAATTTTTGTAAGAGGAGGCAGTTAAGCCCAGTGGTTAGAGCGCTTAGGTCCAGAGATCCCGGATTCAAGACACGTTCTGACCACGCGTTGAATTTGTTCCAGGTAGTCCCTGGTTCAGTTTCCTGGCTGCACTTGTAAATAGCCAACTGGTTTGCCTCCGGCCAGTTGGGATTCTTAAAGCTTTTCTGTTCAATGCTAGCAGATATTAGC
>NC_090874.1:48562662-48575162 GCF_036669935.1 Montipora foliosa | reverse complement strand
TTGGGAACAATTTTGAAGATCAAATATAAGTTTTGGGAGAATTTGAGCTGTTTGATTTGAGAGCAGTTGTAGCAATAAAAAATCCCCGCACACTTGTCGTAAAGAGTAGGGCATGTAGTTCCCGGTGTTGTGCTCGGATGCTCGGAGATATTAGCTACACCAAGCTACTCTAAAAATCCGAGGGTAAATAAAGATATATGATATGATAGTTACCGCAAGAACGGTGTCTTGAAGCTGAAACTCGAACCGCAGACTGCAAACGTGACGGCAAGGACAAGATCACGTTATTTCCCGAGGTTCGCGGTTCGCGATTCGCGGTATTGCCCGAAAAAGTCGTTGCTAAAGGTCTCTCGTAATGGCAATAGGTGACATAAAGGATATCTTCGCTATTAGTGGTACTCAACACATTCACAGTCACCGAAAGGCTAACCGTTTCACACCGGAGCCTGGAGGTAAACACTTTCAACCCGTGGCAAAACGCCAAAACGTTGTTACTCTCTGAACCGACTGTTGATCCTCTCAGTTCTGTTTGTGATATCCAGGGCCCAGTTGTTCAAAAGGTGGATAACGCTATCCACCGGATAAATCACTATCCATTGGATAGCGCAATTGATTTCGCTATTACTTATCGAATGGATAGTGATTTATCCGGCGATAGCGCTATTCATCGTTTCAACAACTGGAGCCAGGAGTTTTTCCTGGTGTACACCAAGTCAATAAGGGTTCAGAAGGTACATCATGTAAAACGTAAGAAAGTGTCGCGTGAGTAATCAAATTTCATCCGTTCTGTGTCTATATTACAGAATGGCCCTTTCGTAATTTCGAAATAGCCCACCTGTAGAACTCATTCATACCTCTGGCCAGATGCCATATTCGCGGGTGATCTGTGTAAGACTTCCAATGGCTTGGCTACGAGTCGGCTTTGTAAAGAAATACTGTTTTAGGTCTCCCGCGCGTTTTGTGTCGATCACACGTTCATTTGTGAGGCCAGGTTCTCACAAGTGACGCAAACATAACAGTAAGTGACATGCGCAAAAGACTGTTGCTTGTAACTAACTTTTGTTAGATACTTTTGTTTAGATAAAAGACGTTTGTTAATGACGAGTTCACGAGTTTGCGTATGTTGGTTGCTCTGGTGCTTGCGTCGCTAGTGCGGACCAGGCTTAACATGACTCAAGTAGTGCTTAAGTCAATATCCTTTTGTATCGAAACCTCCATTGAGGGCAAAACATGACCTTGGCCTGAAAGCCTCGAGGTCATGAATTAAAATGCTTAGTTACCAGGCCCCAGTTGTTCAGAGACCGAATAACTTTATGCGGCGGATAATCCACTATCCGATGGTTTCAATCTGCAAAACGTTTTGTATTTACTCACTCAACCGTGAGTATGCACACTTTAAGCACGTCTAATTTAAGGCGAGGACCAAAACTTTGGCTAACATTTAGCGTGGAGTATATTTTATACTCTAGATGATGACTTATCCACCGGATAAAGTTTTCCACACTTTGAACAACTGAGTCATGTGTTTAGAGAAAAGCGAGGATGTGTTCGACCTTGTTTGGATTTTAACATTATCTTCGTAGTTGCCTGGACAGGATTCATATCTTGTGCTGTTTTCATAAATGGGCTTAATTTGTACTTGTTTACACCCTGCTCCGGGTTCTGCTCTTCTTCTTCTTCTTCTTCTTCTTCCCCATTAAGAGTTATTCCACTTGCGTGAGGACTCTATCAAAGAATACACAAAGTGTAACTACGAGTCCTTTCCTAAGTTAAGTGTTCTTTTTCCAAATCTCAGTTCTTTTCTCTTATGTTTATTGCAACCAGGTTAGCCTTAGAATAGCGTGATTTACGGATATAGACTGTATTTCAAATTAGTCAAGGATTCAAAGATTTGAGAACCTTGTACGTTGAAAGAGGGCAAAACACTCAACTTCACTGATGCACTGATGCATCAAACTCCCTTAATCCCGTCTTTAATGAGATTTTTTATCCTTTAAACTTGTGCAGGTTTGCCTCAAGGTACCCCTCCCGGTTCCGGTGCTCCTTCAGTAATACCTCAGGGGGGTGGCCCCCCCGGGGCACCACCGAGTTACGCAGATATGCCCCGTCAACAACCTCCACAGGTATATGACGCCACCCCACCACCATCGCCCAATCACATCTTGCCACATGCTATTAACGCACTCTCTAAACAGGTAAAGCTCGTAAAACAGGCTTTAAACTCCTTGAAACTCTAAGCTTAACGGATTGACGTATTCTCGTCCACTAAAGATTGTATGCCGAGATCAGCTTTACTTGGACTGTAAAAATGTAGGTAGTTTTTTAAAGGATAAATGGACGGTAAAGGTTAATGCTGTTTTTCAACTATTTACGTATTTTTAAATACAACATTTCATAAACATAAGTTAATACACCGGGGCTTTTTTCAGTGTCTCATAATCTTTTAATCTTTTGATGAGAAATAAAAAGAGAAGCATGGTTTTTTTAGCTGTTGAAGTTGTGTTAACAGTTTTCACTGAGTTTACTGTTCTGATAAGTAAACATCACAAACGGTTGGCTTTGCTGAAATTTGAGACCATAATATATAGGTATCATTTGAATTACCGTATCTTTTATTAAAACACTAAACAATTGTTTTAAACATAAGGAATGGCACCAAGTTTTGGTTTTTCAAGATTAATACCTGCTTAATTTAACAAAATGCTTAAATGGACGAGCATCCCGATTGTCTCAGGCATTTTCTTTCTTGACGATCGATAGGGCTAACTAGCTGTTTCTGAATAAAGATTGTTGAAGAGTCGTGCAATTTGCTAAGGTTTAAAGCGCTATCGCTGAGTGCGGAGCAAGCTAGTTTGTGGAATATAAGTGTGGGTATAGATATTGCCTCGCGTATAGGCTATTTCTTGCTAGAGTTCAGAGAAAGAACGACTCTTGGTCTGTCTGTCATTAAAAAAAAACATTAGTCTAACTGAAGTAAGCGATAAACGATTTGATGGCTAGTGAAATTCCTAAACCTGTTTTGTAATCTGTTCCCTGCTTAAAGTAAGAGGTGTCGTAAACTCAACACTGATCAGTTCGCCACGCACTTTTTTCATTCCTGGTACTATGTTGTTTTGTGGCACCTTGAGGCTCATAAAACTGTAATGGTTCATTTTCTTTAGGAGCCCCCTGCGCCAGTCATGAAAGGTCCCATTCCGTCCGAGCACCTGACCCTTCAGGAAACTTTCAATGGCTTGGCTGAGAGATGCAAGAACATTGCTAATAATCCAGTGAGTGCCATAACAAATTGTATGTTTCTTTTGTAAATAAAATTATCTTCAGTTTGAAAGTGGGTGAGTCAATTTTACGCTCCTCCTTCTCCCTTGATGGCGGTTCTTTTCATCACGCGAAGCAGCGATTCTTTTTTTTAAGGCCCGTAGTCGCCCAAAATGCATTGCAAATTGGGGTTGAGAGTTTGCTTTGTGAACATTTCCCCCTCATTTTACAGACTAACCCTTACTTTTGTCTATGATTTTTCCTCAACTCACCATCCACACACACATAATTCCCCCCAAAATACCTGCTGACTAGTGAATGTTTTAGTTAGTGGAGAGGAACCCGTTCTTGTAAGGCGGATTCTAATAAAAACACCATTAGGGAAGCCACAAAGTTTGCTAGTGAAACTGCTGCTGTTACTATTAACTAACAAACCCAAAATGCATTGCAAATTTAGCGTTACACGAAACCACTCAAAAACATAACAATTAGCCAATCAAATGACACGTTTTGGCAATTCGGCGTTTAAGAAAAGAAAAAATGTCCACAGTAACTTTTGAACGAATGTGAGACCTTCCAAGTTCCTCTTGAAATGGAGATTTTGATTTACATCGCTTATTTTTGTAACTCTTCTTCAGTTAATAATGTCTCTGTTTTTTAGCATACCAAGCGTAAACTCGATGATGTATCCAAACGACTTGAGGCACTCTATGATAAGCTAAGGGAACAAAAAGTAAGCAATGCAAGTTGCAGTTTCTTTTTATCTGTCTTTCTTTTTCCGAGAGATCTCGTTTCAAGACAGTTGGCAGTTACCTATTCCTATTGGTCAAAAAAATAAATTACCCGCTTTTGTTGTTGCAGATGTCAAATCCCATCCTAGAGGGTCTTCATGAGATATCTCAAGGTAAATTTATTATTAACAGGCGACGTTTTGTTAATTTTTAAAAATATGTTACAGATTTAAGCATTTGTGAGCTACTGAAGTTGAGAGCGCTTCGTGGACGGTAGGCAGCCCTCACTCTCAAGTATAAAACGCCCCGCGAACATTAACCCTTGCCTTGAAAGCCATTTCTATTTTGCTATACTTTGGTTGAAATGTTGATCAACCGAAGATAGTCTTTTTCCAACACAATTCTCTTTGTTTTCCAGCTTGTCAAGGCAGGGATTACCCACGTGGTTTGATGGCGCATACGAGGCTTATATCCAGCGGTAGTTTTTCTGAGATTAGCACATTCATGCCGGGACTCAAGTCTTTAATGCAAATTGCAACTCAGTTGCGAGTTTAATGTTTTACTGTTCTCAAATTTGTTAAATACTAGGTTGTCATGGATCAGATGATGCTGTGACAATATGAAATCTATTTGATACACCCTTACAGAATTGATTGAATTGTGTGCCGTTTGTCTATCCCCTGACAAGTATCCTCCTATTAAATGTTCTCGTAACATATTGGAACAAAGGTTGTCTAGGACGTGTAGATTGCTTAAGTATTTCCACTTGCAAAGAGAACAAAGATGTTTCAGCAACTTAGCATTTTTATATTTTGCTTAAATTGGGATTGGCAATGGTTGAATACCGTGGAGAGTGTTCACTGCACTGCGACTTACACGAAGGAGATAAAACACGGGACCCGTCACTTGAACGACCCCAAACTGTTCGGGTCTTGGATGCTGTTAGTTTGGGGATACGCTTGTTTTAAAACACTAGTCTTCTAACATGTTGATGTCATGAAAACAAAGACAATTGCGAATTTTTATGCCAGTGTTTCGAAAAACACACATCGGGGCAGAGGTAAGCTTAGCTACACTATTCCCGAAAAATGGCCTAAAATTATTTCCGGAATTTCCCCAAAGTTCAAATTGCTCTAACATTGATTCTCGAATTTGTCAATATGTGTAAAATTCCCAAAAAATTCCGGAATTTTGTAGCTAAGCCAAGGCAGAGGTGTAATGAAGCCTTGTTGATAATTTATCGAATAAAGACTTTGATCCTATCGATTTAGCGTTAACACTGATTACTTTGCACAAAACGGCACTGGGAAATAGCATATCTAATTCGTCTTTGAAAGTGATAGGAAACTGTTTTTTTTTTTTTTTGTGAGTATTCGGTCCTGCCATTGCAGACTGATAAGTGTTCACTGACAATATGCGGAGTCGAAGTTGTGTTCAAATTTAAAAAGAAAGCATAACCCTAAATCCTTTGAAGACGGCCAAACCAACCTCGGTTGGCCAGATACGAATTTTTCTCGGATAATCCTATCCCTACCCTTGCGAATGCGTCTTCTCACGAAAGAGTTTGATTGAATGGAATGCAAAGAATATGGTTTATTAGGAATATACTGGCGTTCTGAATTTGTGGAAAAAGTCGTGCGCGGCGAGCAAAAATAGGGACCTTAAGATCTACGACGGCGACGTCGAGGAAAACGTCACCTCAAAATAGAACTTTGCTCTAGTAAAAGTCTTTCGCGATTATTCCATCTCGTTCACGTCGTACAATGTGGGCGAAGTATCCTAAAAATAAATTGGTACGAGCGGTTTCAGACTGAAAATAGAGAATGAAAGATTCTCTGTTGCATGCTCACGTTTTCGTCAAAACCTAAAATTCAGTGATTTCACGTCGTCGTCATGCATAGAACCGCGAAAATATGTGCTAAAATCCGTGCTGCACGTGCAACACGATTATTTATGCTCTTTTAACCAATGATATCATTGTTTTGTGACGTTTTCGTCGACGTCGTCATCGTAGATCTTAAGCTCCCTAATGTCAAATTTAAGTCTTGCACAGACTATTTTCCTCCCTGATTATTGGTAGGATAGTCTCCCTCATTGGGATTCGTCACGCGTTCCTCTCCCTCGATCATGGGAGAGGAACGCGTGACGAAGCCTTCAGAACGTCTGAGTGGGAGGCTATAGAGTGTTTTCGCGTGACGTCACGGTGGCCATGTTGGTGTCCTTAAACAATAGAACGGCGGCCATGTTGGTGTACCCAACTAATCCTCTGGGAATTGAGCTTTATTATCATGCAAACGTTTTCTTTTGTTTTTTTTTTCGGTGGAAAAACAAGGTTACTGATCACGTGAGTGAAAACGCTCTGTAGACCGAATGCATAAATGGCGGCCAAAAATGTATTGTTTTGTTCATGTGCTAATTAGACTCACTAGCCTCGCTCTCAAGCAACATTTCTTTTGTATTTTGTCCATGCTTACGAGGCTAGTGAGTCTAATTAGCACCGACATAAACAAAAGAATATGGCTGCCATTTATGTATTCGGTCTATCGGTGGGATAGAATTTGATTAACCGAGCAGTTTCAAAAGAATACGCTCTTAATAGACATCTTACAAATGGTATTCACGTAATTGAAATAAAATGGAGGATTATCAGGTCTGTCCTCACTCTTGGTAAACCCGTGATAATTTCCCCTTCTCAATTTTACCCCAAACTCTATGAATTCAGAAAAGTTAGCTTGCAGTCCCAACGTTGAAGTAAACATTTAGTCAATTTTAACTATTATTAATCGTAACTATGACAAAATTCTCGAATCTGCGGGGTCCGTTTCTCGAAACTCCCGATAACTTTTCGGGCCCGAAAAGCCATTTACAAAACTGACATCCGCTTGTTTTGATAAGCTAGTCTTTTAGTATTTTTTTGCGATAACTGAAAGCAAAATGACTGAACTTTGATGACTCAAAACCTCCCTCTTCGTTCTCAAGATACAGAAGAAATTGTGGCACCCGAAAAGTTTCGGACTTTAGAGAAACGGACCCCCTGATTGGTTATCAGCAGCCCTAATCTCAACATAAATAGGACACCTTGTAATGGGCCATTTTACAGTTGTTTGCTCAGTGACCTAGCCTATGAATGGCAGCGAGGCTGCCGGTGACCTTGTATTGATAAAGACGTCACTGCTTATCTCATGTAACTTGTGTTGTTGTAATTGTAATTAGTCTACATTAACATTGGAAAAGCGCAAAGGTTTGTATCAAAGCAAGGTCACGGCAGCCTCGCTTCCATTCTTAGGCCAGGTAACTTAGCTACAACTGTAAAATGGTCTATTGGACAGTTGTCCGCGTCATCAAGCCCGCGCTCGTTGTATTTGAATTGTTTATTTTTGTTCAACTCGCCCAATTACTCCACCTTGTACCCATTGTGCAAGATGGATGAAATGATTTTAGAGTATACGATATTTCATATATTTTTAAGAAATGAAAGTTGGAGAGATATCGCAGTTTGCGCTGGTAAGGATGTTTGTGTCCTGAGTTTTTTGCCTGCTACGCTTGCATAGAGCTATACCGAAGAGAAATGATAAGTTATCGATAAGCGATCCTTAATCGTATAGTGGAGGCCCGCATTCCCGCTCTAAGTTTCTATTGAGAGGAAATGTATAGCAGTGTTTTTAAATCGGTACTCAGCAAAATCAACGAGCTAAATAAGCTGCTGCCTGACACAGTTAATCAAGCTACTCACTCAGGCAGAGTATACGTTTCGCGGTTCTAAGGTGGAAGACAAACCATTTCAAGAATACTTGTCCTCCTGCCTGAAGTAAAACAATTTACAACTCGCGTTTTTAGGTTTTTTTAGATAATAAATTGGTAAATTTTATTATATTTTAGAGACTTTACATATCGTTGAATCAGTATTATATTTACGTATATGTTTATTAATTGTACTTCACTGTAAATACAATATCCATCCATCTGTCCGTCCGTCCGTGTGACGGTCTATCTATCTATCTGGCAGAAAACGTGAGGTTGGTGACGAAATGAACAATGATCGCGGTAAAATATTTGCTTGGCTCTGCTCCAATAAGCTTTCATAGAATGTTGCAGACTGAGTTTATGGTGATTGGTTCACGGCAGAGAATTGCAACATTAGAAGGTGGCATATCATTATCCATTAACAGATTAGCTTTACACAGAGTTAAGGCTACTAAATGCCACATTCAAAGTATACGTCATAGACCGAATGCATAAATGGCGGCCAAAATGTATTCTTTTGTTTATGTGCTAATTAGACTTACTAGAATGGAATGCAAAGAATATGGTTTATTAGGAATATACTGGCGTTCTGAATTTGTGGAAAAAGTCGTGCGCGGCGAGCAAAAATGTCAAATTTAAGTCTTGTCCAGACTATTTTTCTCCCTGATTATTGGTAGGATAGCCTCCCTCATTGGGATTCGTCACGCGTTCCTCTCCCTCGATCATGGGACAGGAACGCGTGACGAAGCCTACAGAACGTCTGCGTGGGAAGCTATAGAGTGTTTTCGCGTGACGTCACGGCAGCCTTGTTGGTGTCCCTAAACAATAGAACGGCGGCGATGTTGGTGTACCCAACTAATCCTCTGGGAATTGAGCTTTATTATCATGCAAACGTTTTCTTTTGTTTTTTGTTTCGGTGGAAAAACAAGGTTACTGATCACGTGAATGAAAACACTGTAGACCGAATGCATAAATGGCGGCCAAAAATGTATTCTTTTGTTTATGTGCTAATTAGACTTACTAGCCTCGCTCTCAAGAAACATTCCTTTGTATTTTGTCCATGCAAACGTGGCTAGTAAAAGGCTAGTAAGTCTAATTAGCACATAAACAAAAGAATACATTTTTGGCCGCCATTTATGCATTCGGTCTATAAGGTTACCTGTAATGTACAAGTTATTAGAAGGTAAAGCCATCTTTCTTTCTTTAGGAAATCTTGTAGCATTATATAGGTCAATAGTTGAACGTTATTTTAGTTATTGCTGTATAGTCTGGGATGGGATAGGCGATACATTATCTTCGAACCTTCAAAAACTTTAAAATTGGGCAGCACGAATCCCCACTAGTGCTTTGTACTCAAAACCCTCTGCTGAAATTCGTAGTGAGCTTGGTTGGATATCGCTCGCTGAGATGAGACACAAAGCCATAATGATGTTTAAAGTGGTTGATGGATTGTGCCCTTCTTATCTCTCGGATATGTTTACCTTTCATAAGACTCTAAATGATTATAGCCTTCGATCTTCTAACAATGATCTTGTACTACCCAAAACTAGAACAAATTTTATTACAAAAACAGTTTTGTATTTTCGGGAGTCAAAGTATGGAATGCTCTTTCGTGTAGTTTGAAGCAGGAGACTTCCTTAGATCGTCTTAAGGCCAAAATCGAGTCGTTTACTATCTGCACGGTGCGTGCGTGCGTGCGTGCGTGCGTGCGTGCGTGCGTGCGTCCGTCCGTCCGTCCATCCATCCATCCATCTATCTCAAAGTGATCCGCTAAGCAGAGCCGAAGTACGCCGAAAACACGACAACAACATCGTTCGGCACCGTCATACTATTGACACCATTCTGTAAATTTGGCGTGATGAGTAAATACTCTAATTGCTTTCCACTGGAGTGTATGCCAAATGCTGCGGCCAACAGAACATACAGGCCCATCAATTATTTCTACGATGACGTTTGCCAATGCCTAGGCAACAAACTCTTTATTTCTGAGAATCTTGTACTGCTTTCGCTTCATCTTAACATGTTGAGAATTTCCTGATACTCAAAACCTTGATTAGTAACACAAGAAATAAAAAACATTAAGCCAAAAGTTGCAGACCGCAGGAATACGAAAAACCGCTGACCAATTTTATGGGGAAGTAACAAGAAAATAGCTTCCCATCTCAGTTGCATTTTACTATCAAGCGAATATGGGTTTTCATTATATTACTATTATAATAAAAAAAACTATAGTATGAAGTAAAGCAATAATTTTATTTTATAATGAGCCAAATAAAGATCTGGTTTGATTTTGATTTTTGGATGATTTTAACATCTTCCTGTTCATATTCCTGTTTTGGCCGACCACTTTTGTTCTCAAGAAAACGTCCTAGGAGATTACCAACTAAACTGCACGAAGTTATGGCTTTCAGGGACGGACCCAGAAATTCTAGACAGAGGGGGCCCAAGAAATTCCAGGAAAACTCCCAGACCCTCACTACCCCCCTCCACCCCACCCCTCCCAGACAAAATGCACATTTAAATGGGGAAATACTGCTGCAATCATACAACTTAAGGTGATTCCTCAGAAAAAAAACGTTGTCGAAGGATTTTCTTGAAACTTTCCCTGAGATCCTTCCCTACTAATCCCTGTTTTGAAAACTACAATGAAAAAGATACATCACCATGCTTGTTTAAGAGATATAATGGGCAAATCTTACCCCATTGATGCCTGTACTGATACTAATCACGCGCGTTATTTCATCGGCTCAGGGTACATTTTGCGGTATCTAAACGAGAGGGCTTTTTAAGTACCATTTAAAAAAAAACCCCGATAGGTAGAAGGTGTAGAGCATATTGAACACGGTCTTATATAGTTTATGGAAAAATCACTCAACTTAGAACGACGTCGGCTCTACATGTTTCTCGAGTCATTGTTTTTAAGATCATAATTTACACCCCTGGGTAAGGAACTTTGTGTACGTTTTTAGCTATATCTTTTTTCCTTCCGATAAACTTTTTGTTAATTTTTTTTGTTTTTAAGGGGAAATGTTTGCACACCAAAATTATGAAATAAAAAATATAGGTCAGCGTGCTCGTTTAAGAGTAAACCATCATCGTACCTGTCTATCGATTATCGTAGATCGAAACAACAAAATTTGCCATGTTCTTGGAATGCGCACGCTTATTCGCAAAGAATTATGGTCATTCACAACTTCTCTCATGTGTTTTTAGAACTGTTTCAGCGTGTATGATCGACTTACACCATATTTACAATGTTACAAATTTGACCAATTTGTAAATATTGACACACCGTATGCGCAGTACAGGATGCGCAATGCAATATTGAGGATTCACCTTAAAAACCAGATAGTTATTTACATGTTTTAAAATACGGAGAGAAAAGGGGAGCAGCTACCTCGGCCATAAAAATCCCTAGCCCGCGAGAGCATCCCGTTTCTTCGGCTAAAAGGAATCGGATGCTCCCGCAGGCTAGAACATTCCTGCAATGAAGGCCATTTTCCTCCATGTTCAGACGCAACGGTCAATGTGTATTGCATGGGGTCAATTAATAATTACGCTGACATGCGACTCGATTAGTGAGAAAAAATTGCCGTTGCACTTTAGTATACTTTTGGTCTACAGGCACAAACGCAGATCAAAGGTAATTTTTTTTATTAATATAAAAAGAAGATTAAACATTCATTAAAGCTAAGCTTAGGCCTAATGTTAGCATTGTTAAACGGTTAGGGTTGTTTTTGTATCGATAAAGCAATGACCTCTGACCTGTGACCTGTGCTTTGTATCGCCCCATTTTTGGTCTATCGCAGTTGTTAAAGGGAACCTCCACTTCAACAAAAAAATAACTTTAAATCACGGGAAATAACCGTTACAGTCAAGTCAGTCTAAACTATTTTCAAAGAAAGTGTATCCGAAATAAATAAGTTCTAGAAATACTATTTTTGTTTTCAAATTTCGCGGGCGCCGCCATCTTGAATACTTGTGACGTGGGCTTTTACAACCCTGTTGATCCTTTCAGTAACAAAACGTAGTGTAGTGGCCGTGTGAAATAAATATATGTTATTTGCCAGCTGGGAAGTCCGTATAGCGAAAAACTGTGTGAACGAGGTCTTGAAAATGCTTCCCAAGGCCGCAAGCCGAAGGCAGCCTTTTCAAAACCGATATCACAGTTGTTTTTTTTTTTCGCTATACGGACCGACCCTTAGCTGGTAAATGACTTATTTACCTTTTTTCCTCTCTCTCTCTCTCCCTTCCTCTCTGAAATCACTTCTTTAATTGTTGACTCGCACCGCGCTTGATAGCCCGCTCACGCACTGAGAAAAAAAATAATGGATTTATTTGAAGTGCGGGTAAAAGTGATCCTCGCCCGCATAGAGCGAGTTTCAATTGAGTGTCGTAAAACCAAAACCAAAGTAATTACTTTGGCCAATCAAAAAGGACTGAGACAATCCGGCAAACCAATCAAAACTCGAAGTAATTACACGTAGCCGACACAAAGCGCGGGAAAATGTGCACGCGTGAGCCACGATTGGTTTTGGTTTCACTTCTGATTGGTTGAAAAAATGGCGCGAGAACTTTGCACCAATCAATGAGTGAAGTAATCATAAACCAAAGTAATTATCTAATTACTTTCGACACTCAATTGAAAACCGCTCTATGCATTTATCTAGACAAATTGTCTTATATGTAGCCACCTGAAAAATTCACAACGGGAAGCCAACTGAATTTTTCAGGTGTCTATAAGATCTAGAGACAATTTCTTACATTTTC
>NC_090874.1:48547662-48557662 GCF_036669935.1 Montipora foliosa | reverse complement strand
TTAGTAGGGCTAAGTACGCTCGCATGGTTCATATGGGGTAGAAACATAGCAGTTCACTTTACACTTTAATCAGTTAAGTCTATGCATCTTATGGTTTCATTTTTCATCCCTGTCAATTACTATGATGTATCGTGAATAATACACATGCAAAGATTTCAGTGTTGACTGGCTAAGAGTATTTCAATTAATCCCAAAGAGAGAGTGCAGATAATTGAAATTAGTGCAATAAAGGTGAAATTTTTGCATGCACATCATTAATAAGTAATCGCATGAATTTTCTAGTGCTATTACGAATAAATAACCACTTATAAATTTTTCAAAGACTGCAAATTGCATTCATCCTGTGGGCTTGTGCCATTGTACATTGTACTTGAAATCGTGTCACCACCCATACAAACTGATCAAAATGTTTCCATCTTAGGTTGTGAAAAGTTTCTGTTTTAAATGGTCTATTATAGGTGCCTGCAAATGTGATTTGGCCACAGGGAAAAAAAAAACAAAATTGGTAGAAATTGGGTTGTCTCCTTTGTGGAGTGGTTGAATTTGAAGTATGCAGTGACTTCTGCAAAGTGGTTGGCATGTTTGTCTTATTTTATTGCTTGCTAAGCAACACTCTCGTTCCATACAGTTAAAGTATTGTTTCCTGTTTACCATTTTAGATAAAATGATGCTCATAAACCTTGTTTTCTTTGCAGACAGGCCAGTTGCCAGTGCATTTGTGTGTCATTTCTTTGGAATTTTCTTTCTTTACCTGGTACAAGGGGCTATTAACTTGGTTGGATCCCCGGTTGGTTGCCGTAGTCATGATGACAATACACTTGAAGGACTGAATATGGGGAGTTACTTGAAAAGACAGACAGTCACAGAAGAGGAGCCAGATTGCAACAAAGAACCAGAAGATGTAAACTCTACATAAGGAGGGGCGGTGTGGTCCAGTGTTTAGGGTGGTGGGTTTGCATGCGGTTGCCCTGGGTTCGAATCCCGTTCTAACCTCTAGTTTGGATTTCTTTCCGGTTGTCTCAGATTCAACTCCACCACACTTTGTAAATATCCAACTGGTTGCCTCCTGCCAGTTGGGGTTCTTAACCATGTTTCTGTTAAGTTTGAATTGTTTCTTTCAGTTTGTTGAAAGTGGGGTGCCTGTGAACTAGCTTAAGTGCACTTGCACTGTAAACAAAACACATACATTTTTTTTACTTAAATTAAGCAGCATGTGGTGTGTCTTAATCATCACGAGTAATCTGCATTACTTTCCATTGCACTGCCTTGTGTATGTCTTCAGGCATGTTCTTTCACAGTGCAGTTGCAGGAAAGTTGATGTTTCAATATGTGCAGCAACAGTAACTGGCTCGTAAATACTTTCAGTTTCTTCGACCGCCACTTGGTTGGCTCAGTTGATTGGGCGTCTGGCTACTGTCTTTTTGAGACTGGGACTTAAAGGGTATCATATTTTAATTTTGAATCAATACCCAGTGTGTGCGAGATTATTTTTAGGACAATAAAAATTATTTCAGAGTATTGAAAGATTGGTCTTAACAAAACTATAAACTATAACAAGCAGTAAAAGTGCACCTTTGTGTACCATGATCTTTTGTTAAAACGAGTTGCCACCTGCTTCAAACACAGCCTTTTTTCACTTAACGAAAGAGAACTTTTTTTGTGCGTCATTAACACATAAAAATGGTTCGACACAAGAAACTCCTTTGGTAAGGCACAGGCAGCAAAATAGAGACCTTTGCTAGCATGGAACTTAATCCAGTGGATAAGTCACTGCCTTGCAAAAATTGGATTATTTGCTCGCTTCATTGTAAATATGCACACTCTAAGCACATCTTTGTAAAGGCGTGTTAAGGTGGACTACATTTTATGCTGTGGATAGTGGCTCATCCACTGGATAACATTGCTGCAGCCAGGTAGTTTGGGGGGTGGTTGTCCTGTGTGGCCCTGAATTATACAGTTGTCCTGATTGGTGTTTTGACATCATTGACCCTTCCACGGTTTTTGGCGCCATCTTGGTTGGGGGGCAAACACGGCAAAATTTACAGTAAACGTATGAGATTTTGGCTGACTTTGAACCTCTGTAGCGCCGCTAAAAGAGACATTTCCACAGTGATAGCGTCTTTTAAAAGAAATTTATACTGAGATTATTTTCATGAAATATAAAAAAAAAAGATTCAGGCAACAACGACCATAAACGAATTTTTAAGGTTCCACAAACCCTTCTAAAAATCATCACGGCAAATTGCGCGAAATTAGGCCCGTTTCAAACGTTGAACTCTTAAAAGTTCGACGTTTGAAACGGGCCTTAGAAGCAACATGAGAAGATTTATTATTCGAATTTACGAACGTCATACCTTCCTTAAAGTGGTACTATGATCAAATTTTTACCCCTTGATTTTTTGAGTGGATCACATAGAATTCCATGAAAGAACAAAAACGCCATTAACCGTTTGCAAATATCTTCATTAGTTCCGGAGCTATTTAAGTTTGAAAAATGGGTAAAATATTCAAATACACTCAACCTAATATTATATTGAGTATATAAATAGAGCTGCCTTGGCCAATTTACAGCACAGACCATTGAAACTTGGTAGTCTAATAGTTCTACAGGAAACACACCGATGGCTATAAAAAATTATGCCCCCATGGCAACTCACTCTTTTCCAGTCCCCACCCACTTGATTTCAATATGTTAGTGATTTTCAGCTTGAAAAATGTTAAACAAGGCCACAAAGTCGTGCTAACATATTTATATGCTTGCTGGATCATGCATATATAGTGCTGTTAGCAAATATCAAAATGGAATGCCAAAGGTGGCCAGAAAAGCTCATAATATGGGGGAGGTCTGGAACCCAGTATGATGCCATGGTAATAGAACTGTTAAGCTCATATTGTGGAGAACATTTAGTAGAATCTTACTGACAAAAATCAAAAATTTCTGATAAAAATTGGCTGAGATATCTCTTTTCATCATATTTGAACAAAATTTGGTTAAGCGTATGACGTCATCACTTGGCTAATTTGCATATTTTAAAAACTCGAATATCCCTGGAACGAAAAGAGATATTTGAAAAAAGTAAAGAGCACTTTTCTTCTCACGCAGACTACTTGTTTATGTTTCAAAATGGCTTTGATAGGAAAGATGCGATTTTCGTCATAGTACCACTTTAGTGGCCTTCTTTTCTGTTGAATGAATGATATCAATAAAACTATTTTAAGTAGTGGCAAAAGTTGGAAATCTGTCTCTTTTGAGCGGCGCTACATCGGTTCAAAGTTGGCCAAAATCCCATACATTTACTGTAAATTTCGCCGTGTTTGCCCCCCAGATTAGATGGCGGTAAAGAACCGTGGAAGGGTCTATTAGAAGATAAGTATGGCGAAATACTTCCAAAATCTCTTGCCTTTTCAAAGAAAGTAGGGTATTCCGCGTGCAAACGTCCTCCAAAGAAAATGTTGGTGGTCGTAAAATAGATCCTTCTGCAAAATGGGAGCAGAAAATTTAAATACCTTACACGATGGTTAGAAATGGGTGTTTTTCCTCCCACATGGCTCATTAGAGACACATAGATAATTATGAAATATTCTGAATGAGACGAAATGTGGCAGGAACATAGTAAAAGAAAGTCCACATGTATTAATGGTAGTTTTATACTTTTGATTGACAGCATGACATCATTAGTGACGTTGAAACATTGCCCTAAAATTTGGAATTAATTATTTGACTTAAATAACTTTATAAATAAAATCTGTAAAAAAATGGAGCTTTCTGGTGAAAACCGCTCTTAAATCCGTTAAATTGATGCAAAGTTAGAGCTAATTAAAGAAATTCAAATTTCCCGCCAAACATATGGAATTAACCATATATGGTCAAAGTTTAGTGGTATTTAACTCTAGCTTATTAAACGAAACAGTAAGGAAACTGTGCGAACTATGCATAAAAGCAAATTTGTAGTTTTTTGAATTTTGGACATGGGGTGTCAGGTTGCAGGTTACGTCATTTCATACCATGTTGACGTCATATTTACGTGTTGATGACGTCACAAGTGAAAATACCTACAGAGTCCCAAATTCCAAAAACTACAAATTTTCTCTAGTGTGTTATCCGCTATTTTTTTTTTTAACTTCCATTTATTGTCTTGAACTGGAAACCTCCCTAAAGTTTTACCATATAGGGTAATAGAACAATTAAATTATTTAAATTCCTTCTTTTATTGTCAATCACAAAATAGCTTGTAACTTTGTCCCGTTTTAATGAATTTTAACGGGGTTTTCACTGGAAAGCTTCACTCTGATCACAGAATACCGCTATGTGGTTTTTCTGACGATTTTCTTAAATCTTAATTCTGACACCAAATTTGGAAGTTATTTGTGACGTCACAATGTCCATCACGACTGTCAAACTGCCACCAAAAAATGTAGAATCTCTCAAGCAACAATCCTACAAAGTTTCGTGCCATTTGGAAAATTCTTCATGTCTCTGTGACCTATGTGGGAGAAAAAACACCTATTTCTGACCATCGTGTTATTACATGAAATTTTCGCGACCTGTTTATTTCGCGATTTTGATGTGCTGATGGTGAAGAATTCTAAGAGGTGTGTGCCAGGGCTGTATCCTTTCACCTAGCGTCATGCGTGAGGCCGACCTGGATGACTGTGGAATCAGAATAGGGGGTTACCCTTTGAGCAATGCCAGATATGTGGACGATACTGTCCTTCTGGAACCGCCCGTCAAAATGCAAGACCTCTTGGATAAAACCTCTGCATCACAACACCTCTTTGCATCATGGGCTTTTGACCCAACCTCGTCCCCAGGGCCTTCTCCTCCGCGATTTTCAAAATGGCGGCTCGTCTGGAGACGAGCCGCCATTTTGAAAATCGCAGAGGAGAAGACCCTGGGGACGAGGTTGCTTTTGACCGGCTACGCAACGGGGGAACTTGGAAAGTAGTCAATCCCAGGTCATCTCGACCCTAAGTGACCAAGATGGCTGCTTCAGTTGGCGTCCATTTGGGATGTACCAGCGCTTCCTTGGCTTTGTGCAAGGTAGAACTTCAATGTATCGTTATTCCAATTGAACTACGCACCTTTTAACCTTACAATTATGACTATTTCACAAGGATGGCAGAACGGAGATCTTAGCAAATGATGCCGGAGATAGAGTGACTCCAGCGCTGGTGGCATGTTATGCGCGGGACAAGGTAATTTTGGGAGAGATTGGGATGAGGCCCAGTCAATGGATCAAGATAGTTTCAATAAGTTGTTTAGAGAAATTAGCGGAACCGATAGCAGTGCAGGGATAAAGTTGCTCGCAGTTTTACGAAATTCAATAATGATCATGGGATTTCGAAGACCCCATCTCTAACAATAATTTAGTTTATGTATCTTACATGAAGAGTAAACCTTTAAACTTCAACTTTAAACTATCCTTCTGACCACCCTGTTTCTACTATTCAAATTACGTAAGTTTTGACATGTTCGAAATGCCAGTAATATTTAACAAGTAAAGAAGCCTCGCCTGTGATTAGTTCTGTTGTAAAGCACGCAGGAAGTGGAGAGAGCACTAAAGAAGTGTAGGGAAAACACGAGACGTATTGTAGTCGATTTTTTTCCCTACTTCTTGAGTGCTCTATCCGCTTGCTATACACATCTACATACATCTACATATTCCAGCACTCCGTAAATTCCCTTTTTGACTTGTGGGTGTTTCTGCTTAGGTGGCCTCATACACCACAAGCCTTTCAGGAGACATCACTGCCAAGCCGGCCACTTCTGCTAGAGAGAACAGGACAGCCACAACACCGGGGACTTCATCACCTACTCTTCTCGAATAGTGTGTGGGTTCTTTAACGTCCCACGGAGAACTTATGAACGTAGAAGATATTTTTTGAGATGGGGCCTACGGTTTATAGTCCTTGTCCCAGAAGACTTGAAAATCCAACCATTTGTAGATGAAATTACAAAGGCAGCACTTTCTCCTCAGTTATTTTAAGATCCTGAGTGTTGATCCGGCCGGGGGGTTCTAACCTGCGACCTCATGCATGACAGCCCAGTGCTCAACCTACTGAGCCACCTGGTGCGTTGCTGACGTCACTCATACACTTAAGTGCTTTACAACAGAACCAACATTTGACTTGATTTGCTTTCATTGTTGATTTCAGTCAACATTGTCCCCAGGTCCAGTGCTAGAATGTCTAGACACTTAAAGGAGGTCATGCTATTTTAGGTAATTTTGTTAATTGAGCTCTAAAAGTCAAATTGGCAGAGCAAGAGTCTTTCATTTGCAAAATCACGGCCACATAAAAACTGAGAATGATTTTCTAGGTTTGTAAATGACATTTTGACATAGACTGATATAAATTTGAAAAAGGTGGGCCGACGTTTTTCAAATTTACCCAAATTCAATCCATTTCAATCCTCTCCAGTTTTGTCCATCCATGTCCCTTCTTGGCTTCCCTGTGTTTTGTTAGAGTTCTTCTATAGTTTTGAATAGTTATTTTGATATTTTAGTTAATTCTATGACCATTCGGTCAGTGCTGAAATTGCCTTAAATTTACCGACCTAGCCCCTTTAAATAAAGTTCCTTTCCTTTTCTTTTTTTTCCTTTCCACAGGCGAGGCTTCTTTTTTTGGTTTATAATAAAGAACTTTTGATTTTATCATGCCTTCCGCTAAGACTTTTGGCAAGCTTTATTTTCCAAATCCTATGAGTGGCGTCAGCCGTCCATCTGTACTCTCATAAAGCAGGCTGTGTTAAGCAATCAGAGTTGCATTTATCAAAACTTAAAGGCACTTTAAAAAGCGTCTTCAATTGATTTGTACAGCTTAATATCTTTGGTAGTTAAATAAAGTCAATCATTTATCGTTAAAATATGGAAGTTGGACTTAATCTTTATATGATTGGGAGAGGGAGAATTTGTCTTCCATGGGTTCATTGTGCAGAGGTGAGTTGTCCAGGTGAGTTGGCCATCCAACTAGTTTGTCTTTGTCTTTGGCTATTATTAGAACTTCTTTTTAACACACTGTACATTACAAATAAACTCTCTCTCTTTCACCCTTTGATCTCTTCAGTCTGTTACTTTGTCTTTTTTGGATAATACTTGAGATGCACATGTAAAGTTAATCTGGTTGTTTGCTTGTTGAGCAAAAAATTTGCAATAGCTCAGGGACAAGCAATTTTACGATTGTCATGTCACTTAGAGGGGAAAAAACATACTTTTGTTGGTTCTTGTTTTCTAGTCTGTTGGCCTGCCTGCTAAACATGGTCTCATTCGGAATTCAAAAAACACTATTGCAAGAGCAACAAACATCATTGGACTTAGGTAAGATCACTATTGACAAAGCGCAATTTACATGTATGGGAAAATCAGGTCTCCATTATTTTAAGTTACTGAGAGCAGTACAGTGATTTGTTTTAGAACTACCGGTATCAAGCGATATCCCTTGAAATTGAAGGAGCTATAGAATAGTGTGACATAACTGGAGAATTGTCTGAAAGAGCAACACTGCTGCAACTGCAGTGTATAGTGGCCACCAAGGGAAAAATGTAGCCAGAGAATTGGACGTATAATTTCAGTGTAGAATTCTCCAGTCTCAAATACCTAATTACCGGTAACAATTTAGTGAAACGCTGCTTTATAATTTCTAACTTATTGTGTCTTTAGGTTCTCTGACGACACAGTTCAAAAAGAAGCTCAAACTTCTGAGTGCAAGGTCAATAATTATGTTTTTTTTATACCACAAGATTTATGGTGCACTCACATGCAGGTCCAAGGTTACAAGTAAAATACATCCATATACATTAGTAAACATTACAAAGAACACACAATAGTAAAAGTTATCAGTTCCTGAATGAAATCAAAAGGGTTATAAGGGTCATCATTACCTAAAAGCCTTCAAATCAACTTCCATGGAGCTGGCATCCTTATCAGCCTATTCTATAAGTAAGTGGTATAATTTGTAAACTGTATGTATGTTTTTGAACTCTAAAACGGTCAAAGAGTTGAACAGCGTTTCGCACGGGAAATATACATGTAAGTAAACATGACTATGACAATAATTTTTTTTGTCAAAATGAGACTGCATCTTGTAACTTGGAATCCTGGATATTCAGAGTTTATAGTATACAAACAAGAGGGCTTTTTACCATTATCTGACAATTATTATCATCAAGATGTATTATTTTTTAAGTGCAATGGACCATACCAAAAAAGCTTTGAAAAGCTAGAAATGTGCAAGAAACATGATGGACTTGTAACTTTCTCTATGCAAACAGTTTGGCTGTCAAACTATTTGTTTGACTTTTAACTGCAGTCCGTTGCACTCTGTCTGCCATTTGATCAGCTAGTACAATTCATTTCAGACTGACTTGATGATGTTTTGGATGGTCTATGAAACGTTGTCTTTCTAGTTGTGTAACATTATTTTATACTGAATAATCAAGTCAAGGCTTATTTTTCTTTGAGGTTCCTTAGATTATGGAAAAAGATGGAGAACCCTGTTTTAAAGTGGAAATGAATGAGAAACCAACTTTGTTCTCTCCTAAAGAAGTTGTCAGCATGATTTTCAAAAAAATGTTGGGTACGTTTTTGTGAGTAATGCCTCTTGAAGACGAGACCCCAAATTTCTTTTACAGTAAGTTCAAACCGGCCAATATTTTGTTGATTCAATTTAATTTGATTTTCAGTCTGCCTAAAATACACATTCATAGACCTTATTCATAAATGGCGGTCACATTTATAATTCTCTTGTCCAAGTGCAAATTAGCCTACCAAGCCTCATTTTAGAGCAAGAATTCTTTTCAATTCACTGTATGGTATTGAGGCTTGGTAGGCTAATTTGCACTTGGACAAAAGAATTGACCTCCATTTATGAATAAGGTCTATACTGTACAATCCTTGTCCTCAGCTACGTTATTAGCTTGAGACTTGAATAAAGGTTTTTTACTTTTAAAACAAAATTAAGCCATTCACAGCTTAAGCGTTCCCCATTGATGACTAAAATCTTCTGGCATTACAGGGAGTAAAATCTAAAGGTGTCACTTTCTTTCTGGTGAGTAAGGGTTTGAAGTGACTTGATTTATAATGCAGATTTCAGTCCACACCTTTAATATTATTGTTGCATTTTGAAACTCTTGGTGGTCACTGGCATCAAGGGGCATCAAATTGCAGGATTTTCATTATTAAGATTTGGAAGTTGGAGCAGAATAGTATGAAGTAACAGGACAATTTTTTGAACAAGCAAAGCTCTTTTGCATCTCTAAGGGACTTCTAGTCAAGGGAAATTAAGCTGGAGAATGCTATGTTGTGGCTGGAGAATTCTCTGATCCCCCATATATATCTCATGAACACCCTGAAAATGTAGTGAGAGAACATGGAATCTCTCTTACGATACTTACATTATTTTTTCCTCAATGTTTTACTTTCAGAAATCGCTCGAGCTAATGGTGGAAATGGCATTAGTGAAGCGGTTATCACTGTTCCCTTTCATTTTAGTGATGAACAGAAGACTGCTATGAGGTCAGTCAATCAGTCAGGCAATCTGGCAAGACCCATTCAGTCTCATTTTTTTTTGTTAGTTAGCTATTTAGTCAGCCAGTTAATCATTCGATTAATAAACAATTGACCAAGCAATAAATCAATAATTATTTATTAGTCAGTCATTTAGTCTGTCAATCATTCATTCGTTCAGTCATTCATTCATTCCTTCATACAGTGGTCATACAATCTGTCAGTCAGGTTTTCAGCCAGTTATTCATTTTTTCTCATTCCCAGAGAGGCAGCTGAAGATGCTGGCTTCGATGTTCTTCGTGTCATAAGTCAGCCAGCTGCAGCAGCTCTTGCTTATGGTAATTTACATCTTAGTTAAAATATGTGTATGTTTCTGTCTTTTTTCATTTGCCAGTGCTTCTAATTTTAGGAAAAGCTGACTTCTAAAGAAGGATATGATTTGTCAAATTAAATGACATTAAATTTTGCTGTAGCACATAGTGGTACATAGTGTTCAT
>NC_090874.1:48472662-48537662 GCF_036669935.1 Montipora foliosa | reverse complement strand
GATGACCAAGATGAAGTAGAATGTACATCAAAAACTATAAGTGTTGAGGTAAAACGTGAAATTTCATTCATTTCTGAAGGCTGTCTGCTATATTAGCCAAATGACTGGCTGACTAATTGAGATGAGTGAACCAGCAACCGTCTCCTTTCTTGTTCGAAAGGAACTGTCGTCGTTATAATTTAATTTCCATCATCAATAGCTTACCATTGAGGTCATGCCTTAATTTGATGTGATCAGTGATTCATTGGGACACAGTCATGTAACAATTGATAAACCTAGCTGTCATTTTAATCCACAATGGGGAACTTCCAGCCACTACTTCTTTGTTTTTGTTTTACAGCTGGAGAATGCCGAGTCACTTTTACGTCCGGTTATTCACAAGTATACACCCATTCCTACAAGGAAAACATACAATTTTACAACTATCAGTGATAACCAGGTTAGTGGTGTGTTGCTGTTTTTTCCTTTGTAGTCTCTAAAAATGGCGATAACTTATCAGAACATTATGACGAGCACCTTATCCGCAATTTGCCGTATTCATTTCATCCCTCCCCCCGCCCCACGCCGATTTCCTTGAGAGACCCTTTGGTTGATTCGTATTTATTATCGCCAGTGAGGCTCCTTCACAAACTAGTTACATTTCTTTCCCTGATGTAGGAGACTGTTTGCTTATGTGTCTATGAAGTGGAAGAGGACATTGCCTTTGAAACAGGAAGGAATCTTGTCGCCAAGGTGAGTAAGCTTGGGGGGATTTCACTTGATATCATAATTTAGAAGAAAATGTCGAAAGAAATTTCGACACAGCTTTGGTTTCGGTTGAAAATCCCGCCGCATATTTTCTAAGTGATTCCAAGTAGGGGATCTAGCACCTAGTAAGTAACTTGACTTCTGGCTGCATTTTTTTTTGTGGGATCATACGCTCAGAAGTCTGTCAAGCTAATTTAGCCGCGAGTCGACCGTTGGCTCAGTGAATCGGAGGACACTCGAATATCGCGTCATCCAGGGTTAGTTGCTCGTGCCCGCTTTCCCCCTCTTACCACCGGCTACGTTGGCTACGTGTGATTTCTTTGCGTGATAGGATTGGTTACTTCCGTTATCAGCTAAACCTGCGCGAACAAACAACGGCAGATGTAGTTCATTTGTTATTTTTCATATGCATGAAAATCACCGTGAGTTGGTGTAATCTCTTGCTTTTCTCGTGTCAGGTTGTTCTTGAAGGGATTCCACCTATGGCGAAAGGTGAAGCAAATATCGTTGGAACTTTCCACATCAGAAGGTGAGGTGCTTTGTTTTAGGAAACGCTGGGTCCATATGACCTGCAGCAGGTCAAGGTTTTGAAAGAACTGTTCTCCAACGGAAAAACGACGGCAGTTCCACTGTCAAATGCTCGTAAATTTTGTAACGTTCATTTTTGAAGTAGGTGCGTAAAACGCCGTTCAGTTAGGGACTTCAAAACCTTGTCCGGCCTTAGGACATCGAGACACGTACCTAAACGAACGGTTAGTATAAAACACGGGTTACGGATTGCGGACTTGGTACCGTGAACACTGGCGGACTTAATCCTTCGGACCGGGCACATAACATGGACCAAGTTATAAGTGGTAACTTTGAGTAGAATGCAAATTTCACTGACTTGAAGACATTTATTAAAAGTGTGTTAAGATGTTACTGCACACCGAGTAAGAGAAAACTAACGAGTAAGAGTATGCAAATAAAAATAAACGAGAAACAAATGGGAGGACGTATACTTGATCCACAGACGATGAACTCTACGGATTATAGGTGTTCAGTTCAAGTTGATCTATGCAAGCACTCAAGCTAGGTGATCACAGAGTGACAGTAAGCCTCATTTACACTAGCAAGTGTTCCTTGACAAGTTTTCCTTGACAAGTTTCCTGGGCAGTGTAAATGGAAAAATATGCAAGTTTTTCCTTGTCAAGTGTCCTTGTTCAAAACCTAGCATGCTAGCTTTTGAACAAGGACAGTTGTCAAGGAAAAACTCGTCAAGGACGATATTTGCTAGTGTAAATTACTTGTCAAGTGCACTTGTCCAGGAAAACTTCAGTGTCATATTTTTCATTTACACTACCAAGGAAAACTTGTCAAGGAAAAACTTGTCAAGGAAAACTTACTAGTGTGTACAGTCGGCAAGTTTTCCTTGACAAGTCCACTTGTCAAGGAAAACTTGCTAGTGTAAATGAGGCCTAAGGCAGCGTCATCATAAAACGCGACATCCATGTTCAACGTGGTCAAGAACGAGAAGGAAAGCAAGAGTCTGCAAAAACACAGCTCTAACACAAGAGGATTCATTGCACTTGACACTAATGGCGCGAAAACTGCACTTCCTTGATGCATCGAGGCCATTTGTGGGTAATTTTCTTAGCCCGGTCCGTTGTGCGCATTTTACACCTTGCTTTGTACCCGGTCCACAGGATTCCGTCCGTATTTAATGCCCAATTTGTAGTCCGCTTTGTTAATAGATACTGAAATAAACGAAATTTAATCAGTTGATATGAAATGCTCCACCCGTTTTAACATAGATAGTTAGCACGTTACGTCATGATCGCCATGTTGGATGACACAATCAATAGATTTCTGATTCGTCATCCATACCTCTTACTAACCGAGTTTTCTCGGTCCGTACTGTAAGTTACGGATCCTCGTTTTTTCCCGTTGATTTATGGCCCGCGCGCTTCGCGCTTGGGCCTTACATCAACGGGAAAAAACTCGGTCCGTACGGGAAAAAACGAGGATCCGTAACTTACAGTACGGACCGCGAAAACTCGGTTAGTAAGATATTTATTATATCTCTGAGGTTAAACGGCGCGCGGGCAAGGAAACTAGTCAAAGTGAAGCGGAAGGTTCAACTGCCACAAAGAATGCCGTGCCAAAATCCCAAGAACTAAATCTTCTTGGCTGTTAAGTTTGAAATAGTTGCTTGCAAGATTCAAACAGTTTTCAGTACAAGTTTATGCAACAGAAATGAAAAACTCGCTAGATGATGTTTTGTCGAAATTTTAAATTTAGCGGGCTGTACAGCGGGCCGTACTGTAGAATACAGCACGCTAATTTAGCCAATTACAGCGCGCGTACTATCTGAGAGATATAATAAAGAATTTGTACCGCTGCCCATCGTTTTCTGCCTCTCTAGAGTTTAGTTGCAAACCACATGTAGTAAAAGTTGGTTTGAGACGCACTTTCTTTCGTCCATGGTCAGATATCTACCAAAGACAAATGGACGTTGTACTAGTGAACGTGATATTACTGTTAAAGACTTTAGAAATTTCTCCAGAGTTATATAAATGCCAAGCAGATTTAATTGTGGTGAAGTTTTCCAACGTATCTTAATTGTGCGCATACTAAGTGTTTTCTTATCATATATTTTTATCAATTAGGGATGGTTCACTTCACATTCATTTGGTGGAAACAACCTCTCAGAAATCAGTAGATTTGACTATCGACGCTTGCTAAGTAGCTCGTACAGAATGTAGGACAATAAATTCTTTTATTCTTTAATGCCTTTCTAGTGGTTTTTCTTTCTTTTAATGCTCTTTTCATGCTTTTGATCCTTATTTACCGATTTTACGAGGCGTAAAACGGCAGTGACCGTAAGTGGACAATGGACATAAGCGACAGTTACTACAAACGTTTTAGTGTTTTCTGATGAAACTTTGAGAATTGCATCTTAACTGTTTTTTTGTGATAAGCAAAATATTTCTGTGATTTAAAGATAAACGGCGCACTTAGAGTCTTTTTTTTTTCGCTTTTTTTTTATTTGGAATACCGTGAAAGAGAAACTTTTTTATAGTCTCTTTTCTTTCTTTATGACTCTACCGCCTTTTTTTGCCTGAGACTAGCAGCGCTTCAGAATTTTACAGGAGTTTGCCATGATGATAATTAATTATGCATACACCATTCAAAGAACTTTAAAGACCCACCTTCAACCGACAGCCTTTTGAACCGTTTGTTTTTGTTATGGAAATTCGCATTGCTTATCGTAGCGACCTAATTGAATGAATTTCAGCTGTGCCTGTCGGTTGAAGGTGGGCAGTCAGACAGGTATTGAGAATGAGGATTATTACCAGTTTACGGGGTGCCAACTATCCAACAAAGAAAGCTATGGTACTAGTTAGGGGAATGAACGTTTCCATCGTGGGAATGAAAGGATTAATTAATGCAGATATATTTTGTTTTCGATGGTGACCATGGGAAACTCGGAAAAATGGGACTGAAATTGTCAAAATGAGGTATGGAAGTAGTACACGAAAATTTTTGGTTTTATCAACATAGGTGATAATGTAAACTGACCACCGTACAGGGATTATAAAAGCTGACGTTTCGAGCGTTGGCCCTTCGTCAGAGCGCTTCGCTCTGACGAAGGGCCAACCAGCAAATTTAGTGAGTTAAAAGTAAGCCCAGATCTTTACTTTTTCCTGTTTAAACGTCTTGGCCGCCCAAGGTGGCCTGGTCAAGTCAGCCATTCAGGACCAACTCCATCAAACTGCGTAAAGTGCGTAAAGTGTATTACGATCTGTTGACTCGAAATTGAGTCAGAAACGTCACTGGCAGTGGCCCAGGTTAATGCCCCGCTACCGTAGCTTTTAGATGAATGTACTGTACAGATGTGTAAGGAAATTTGCGTTTACGGAGCCTTGACTTCTTAATTAATGCAAGTTGTTTGCTTACAACTTTTGCGGTCTCGTGTAACTGAAATATTTTCATTCTTTACGCGTGTCTCATAACATTACAGAAAAGCACAACACGAGTCGAATTCAACCTAAAGTGAAATTAACTTCCGCAATGAGATCCCAACCATGATACACAACACCGGGAACTACATGCTCTACTCCTTGCGAATAGCGTGTGGGTTCTTTTTCATCCCACGGGGTTATGAACATTGAAGGGTTATGAGATGAAGCCTATGGTTTATCGTCCTTATCGGAGGAGACTGGAGAGTCTAACCATTTGCAGATGTCATTACAAAGGCAGCACTTTCTTCTCAGTTATTTAAAGACCCTGAATGTTAGTCTGGCTGGAGTCGAACTCACAACCTCCCGCATGACAGCCCGGTGCTCAACCAACTGAGCCACTGGTGCTTAGTTTAAGGTTCTGTCAACGACACCCATCTAATGATTCCTTTTTTGAGGAGGTGTTATGATCACTTCCTTTCATTTTGAGATTTATGAGGCGTGCAAGTTTAATTTTCCCAGAGAGAGGAACAGTTGATGATGTCATCGCCCAAATTTGGTCGTCTTAAGTCATTTAAAACAACATGAGGAAATGTGATTTCTATGTTTGTTTATTTTCTGTTGATTTGACCTCTGAATTTTAATGTTTTTACATGATTGGAATTGATCAACTAGCAGATGTTTTGCCCACGCAGCCCTTTCGAGCTCCCTGTTTTGGAGCGTAACGACTATCTTCGTATTGCGATTTTAATTTGATTTGATGTCTTATAACTTTTCTTTCATTTTTGGGGCCTCGTTTTATGTTTGGTATCGACATCTTTAATAGATGTTGACCACAAACCTTGGTGTAGATCTGCTGGTTCTTCATTTTCGGTTTCAAATCGGTTTTTTTTTTCGTGGGTTGCATTGGTTCAACAAATCTTGATGCCTTTCGAAGTCTTTCACTTCTTTCCGTAATTGTATTACCCTCATTTTCTCTTGTATTTTAACTATGGAATACATTGGAATCTCGGCTTAACGAAAGGCTTTGGTCTTTGGATCAAAGTTCTTTCTATGAATTCTACTGTGAGTCGCCGCAATAATACTATTCGAAAACTTTGTGTTTTGGTGGGTCTTGAACAAGAAAGCACTGTGGGTTCCGCATCCTCGTAGACCAGTGCTTTGCATAAAGTCCACCACAGGCGAAAGGGCTTAAACTGATGACAGCAAATGTAACTTTTCACATCGCCACACACTTTCTTAGTCACTGCCCGTGTGTGTTCCTTTTCTAACACCGTACTTAAAACTGAATGATTACAGTTTACAAAAATGATATTTCTTTGGTTCAGTTTGGTTCATATATCCACAGACCACTCTAGCGTAGACAATAAGACTTCTTAAGTTTCCATTTAAGCTATTATACTGCTGAAGGTCGTCGTCGAAGAGAGCGATCGAGTATTCCGCATTGACCGCGAAGGGCACCTCTGCTCTGGGCCATTTGACTGCGTTTTCAAAATGAATTTATTCAACACTGAGAATTGCACTCGTGATTAGCCGCAAAAACAGTGTTGATGTAACGCGCAACGGACATATCAACCGCAAATAAAAACTGAAAATGTCATAAAATAAAACTATCTGGCCTGATTTCCGTTGATCTGTTTCTATCATCAAGTTGCATACTATCGACATTGCGTTGAGGTAAAAAATAACTGAGAAACAGCATTTGATATCAGAGGGTACAACGCATTTTGGAATATGGGCGATACAAAGCGGAAATGGAGGGTAAAGGTGGCTACGTGCAATGCTCTATTCTTTTTCCTTCTTAGTTTTCGCTAGAGAGACTCAACGGTCAGCAAAAGAAAATGACGTCTGTTATGCTCATAATCATTGTTCAAAGAAACACTAATCTTATAAGATTATCTAAATCGGTAACGATGAGCCATTCTTTTAATCACATGATTTGAGTTCTGGTACTTTTTCTGTACCTGATCAAGCAAGGCTATCATTTACATTTTCATCTCTTCATAATCTTGCTCCGTGCATCTTGCGGTGGAGAATTAAGTATGTATAGGTTTCTCGATTAGTACAGCGTAGAGCAATCCAAACAGGGTAAATGGGTTAACAAGAACCGCTCTATCCTGCATGTTCTTCTCATTTTATTTGCCTCAATAACAAGGTTGTCTTAGCAGTTAATAGGTACATCGACTCTTTGTCACTATTGAAGGTGCTGCCCCTCACAAAGATTCACTAGCTTGCGCAGATCATACATTTCCGTTCTCTGTTCGATATATTTAAGAACTCAGTCCGACCTTCATGAGATCCGTGTAGTTTATATATCCGTAAAACGGAGCACGCTAGCATCGTTGTTGAAGGAAGTGCGTTCGGAACTATACCCTCGTGAATACATTTTGATCAGGTGTAACGAAATTTAAACTGAAATTTTAATAGCTTTTTGAAGGCATCTCTGAAATCTCGATTTAGGAATGAGTACAGGATAGGTTTGAGCGCTGAGTTCATGTACGCTACCACAAGCAATGAGTTGAATAGTTCGTCAGAAACGGAGATGCAGTCTTGGCATAGAGAGGTGATGGTGGAAACCAGAGTGAATGGGATCCAGCATAAGAAAAATGCAGACACTATAATGGCGATCGTCTTTGCTGCCTGGATATTTCTTTTTAATCTCTTCTTTTCGGAGGTGATATTGCCTGAATCCTCGTTTGAGCAAGATGCCACGGCTGTGGTGGAGACTTCTTGTCGCACGATCCTGTGCGCATGTGCGCTGGCGATCTGATAAATCTTGAAGTATACCACGCACATGACCACTGTGGGCAAAATGAAATTCATCGCCGAGCTTAATACGGAGTAGTAAGGACTGATGTTAAAGAAGCACATTCCAGCGTTGACGCTGTGGTCATAGTACGGCCAGGCAGCCATTCCAACAACTGCAAACGTGAGCGAATAGAGCCAAATCGTTGCTATGATAACAATAGCACGTCTCGGTCTCATTTTGTCGTAGTAGCGGAGCGGTGCGCTGATGGCTTGGTATCTGGCAATGCTAACGGCCGTTAGATTAAGTAGGGAGGTCGGCGCAACGATTAGATAAACAAAAGTCCAGAAGTTGCACACGAACTCTCCGTGCTTCCAGCCGTTCGGTTTCAAAAGCACTTGAACGTCGAAGGGCATAGAGCACGAGGCTGTCAATAAATCAGAAATCGCCAAAGAGAATATGAAGTAGTTGGTTGCCTTTTGCAAGCGTTTGTTCAGTGAAATTGCAAGGCATACGAGTAGGTTTCCACCGATCGCAGTGACGATGATGATGACATAAACAGAGATGATTACAATAAGGAAAAGTTCGTCGTAGACATCAGCATAACTGGTTGTCGAATTTGAAGTTGAATTCGTTGTAGTGTCGTTAGCTTCCATTTTGAAAACTTTTTGCGAACTGCCGGATTCGCACGTGATTCAGTGAGCCATACCGATGTGCGGCGGATGGTGGTCTACTGGCTTGTTTCGAAAATTTTTTACCATTGTGTCGACATTCCAACAGCTACTGTTTTCCACGAACATGTACTAAATGTGGTTGGTCAAGGTTATTGTCAAATGTGTTGTCGAAGTGCGAGTGAACCTCCGTTTGATTCAATACGAAGCCGCCCTTTGTCCTTTTCAAGTACGTCTTTAAGGGCAAATAACGGAGTGAAAGACTTGGTAAACACAATTTCCTATCAGTTAAGTTTCTCCGGTTATTAAGTTAATTGTTTGATGTAGTTTGATTCAGTCTTCGTAGCAATATGGATAATCAAGGAGACGAGTCTTTGTCGTCGATCACTTCACGAGGGCACGGTTTTGATGCCCCGGCTTGTTGAAGTATTCTCGCTTGTTTTTGTTTACCCCTTGTAACAGATTTGTGTCAGCCAGTTTTTTCCACTAAGCGTAAGAGAGTCGGGGCTTTCGTCTGGAACTCCTGGAAAACAAAAGAAACAGTAAAATATGTTTTCTTACTTACAAGCCCGCCGCTGATTGATGTAACGTAGAATATGTCAAAAAAATAGATGACTATCCCTAATGTACTCTGTGGCTGCATTAATTCAACACAAAGAACGTCCCGCCCTTTATCCTCAATTACATTTAATTAAGTATTTTTTCGACCATATTAATCCTCATTTGTTTAGAGAAGAACCTTTGATCGGTCAAAATAGACGCGATGGCCCTCTCATACACGTCACGCACAGGAATATCTAGTTGTTTCAAATGAGATCACCTTAGAAAAATTAGAAGGTCAAGGTTTCGAACGTTATCCCTTGAGCAAACCTTCGAGACGACATCTTTCTTATTTCCTTATGGTGGTCAATTTATCTTTAACAATTCGTTTCATTCCATAAAATTTCCATTTTGCAATCACCACCGATCGAGTGTTCTTCAGACGATAGCCCCAATATCATGTACCAGTTCGAAGATTAACAACCAAAACGGGTGAAGTACTTTGGGATATTTGTCATTCACTATAGAATCAAGAGTTGGTACAGTAGGTAAAACCGAAATAAGGTTGAATTAATTAACATAAAGAAGCAAAGTGCACTTATTTCGGTTTGATTTTTTCGAATTTTCGCCTTGTAACGTTTCTGGTTGATTTCGTATGTTGCAATTCAAGTCGAACGTAGTATATCCCGCAAAATGTTCCGTTTTTTATTTTATTTTGCGAATTTACGTACTAAAAATGTACCTTGAAGGACTATTAAATGTTTCAGCTGCTTTTGTATTCTAATGGAAACGTTGCCGAACATTTTGACAACATTTTTTGCCTGTGAAGTTGAGTCAAGCAAATGTGGTTATTTTCTTCCGATAATTCCCAAAGATGCAAAGGTTTATCAACTCATTGTCATCCAGGTTTTTTTTTTTTTGTCAAAACCAAAAAAAAAAAAAAAAAACCTGGATGACTATTGAAAACGATTGAGAATTAAACGAACTTTAAACGAAGACAAGAATATTTTTTTTTGTTTTCCAGATTATTTCGGAAATGTTCAATATCCTATCTGCTTACCCACTATATCCATGACACAATTCGGGCCCAGTAAAAACATGCTGTCGTCGCTTGCATTCGTCTGGATGCTGGCCAGCTGCTTCAATGGCACCCAACGAGCAAATAAAGTCAAAAGCCTTTGAGAGGCATTTCTAGGCTCCTTAATTGTTACGTATAAAGACTGTTTAAAGAGATGTTTTTATCACCTAGAATAATTTGATCTGTTCGGATATCTTAGCTGAAAATTGGAAGTGTCCGAACATTTTAGCATGTTTTAGGGAATGATATCTTCATTCCAGAAATTGCTAGCTGAAAGTTCCCTTCTAAGAACTTCCAACCGAACCATTTTCTCATCCGAAACTGCTAGGTGACCTTTTCAAATGCCAAAAATTGCAAAAATATCCCTTCCGAAAATGTAAGGCACTATTGGGAGTTAAAGGGTTAATGGGGACATAATTTTTGAGTGAATCCAGCTGTTGTTAACCCTTTCAGCCCCGTAGGGTTCCCCATTGACGAGTAGAATCGTCTGGCGTTAGACAGAGTAAAATCTATAAGTGGCACTATTGGGAGTTAAAGGGTTAATTGGGACATAGTTTTTGAGTGAATCCAGCTGTTGTTAACCCTTTCAGCCCCGTGGGGTTCCCCACTGACGAGTAAAATCGTCTGGCGTTAGACAGAGTAAAATCTATAAGTGGCACTATTGGGAGTTAAAGGGCTAACGGGGACATAGTTTTTGAGTGAATCCAGCTGTTGTTAACCCTTTCAGCCCCGTGGGGTTCCCCATTGACGAGTAAAATCGTCTGGCGTTAGACAGAGTAAAATCTATAAGTGGCACTATTGGGAGTTAAAGGGCTAACGGGGACATAGTTTTTGAGTGAATCCAGCTGTTGTTAAGCCTTTCAGCCCCGTGGGGTTCCCCATTGACGAGTAAAATCGTCTGGCGTTAGACAGAGTAAAATCTATAAGTGGCACTATTGGGAGTTAAAGGGCTAACGGGGACATAGTTTTTGAGTGAATCCAGCTGTTGTTAAGCCTTTCAGCCCCGTGGGGTTCCCCATTGACGAGTAAAATCGTCTGGCGTTAGACAGAGTAAAATCTATAAGTGGCACTATTGGGAGTTAAAGGGCTAACGGGGACATAGTTTTTGAGTGAATCCAGCTGTTGTTAACCCTTTCAGCCCCGTGGGGTTCCCCATTGACGAGTAAAATCGTCTGGCGTTAGACAGAGTAAAATCTATAAGTGGCACTATTGGGAGTTAAAGGGCTAACGGGGACATAGTTTTTGAGTGAATCCAGCTGTTGTTAACCCTTTTAGCCCCGTGGGGTTCCCCATTGACGAGTAAAATCATCTGGCGTTAGACAGAGTAAAATCTATAAGTGGCACTATTGGGGGTTAAAGGGTTAATGGGGACATAGTTTTTGAGTGAATCCAGCTGTTGTTAAGCCTTTCAGCCCCGTGGGGTTCCCCATTGACGAGTAAAATCGTCTGGCGTTAGACAGAGTAAAATCTATAAGTGGCACTATTGGGAGTTAAAGGGTTAATGGGGACATAGTTTTTGAGTGAATCCAGCTGTTGTTAAGCCTTTCAGCCCCGTGGGGTTCCCCATTGACGAGTAAAATCGTCTGGCGTTAGACAGAGTAAAATCTATAAGTGGCTTTATTGGGAGTTAAAGGCTAACGGGGACGTAGTTTTTGAGTGAATCCAGCTGTTGTTAAGCCTTTCAGCCCCGTGGGGTTCCCCATTGACGAGTAAAATCGTCTGGCGTTAGACAGAGTAAAATCTATAAGTGGCACTATTGGGAGTTAAAGGGGTAACGGGGACATAGTTTTTGAGTGAATCCAGCTGTTGTTAACCCTTTCAGCCCCGTGGGGTTCCCCATTGACGAGTAAAATCGTCTGGCGTTAGACAGAGTAAAATCTATAAGTGGCACTATTGGGAGTTAAAGGGTTAATGGGGACATAGTTTTTGAGTGAATCCAGCTGTTGTTAAGCCTTTCAGCCCCGTGGGGTTCCCCATTGACGAGTAAAATCGTCTGGCGTTAGACAGAGTAAACTCTATAAGTGGCTTTATTGGGAGTTAAAGGCTAACGGGGACGTAGTTTTTGAGTGAATCCAGCTGTTGTTAAGCCTTTCAGCCCCGTGGGGTTCCCCATTGACGAGTAAAATCGTCTGGCGTTAGACAGAGTAAAATCTATAAGTGGCACTATTGGGAGTTAAAGGGGTAACGGGACATAGTTTTTGAGTGAATCCAGCTGTTGTTAACCCTTTCAGCCCCGTGGGGTTCCCCATTGACGAGTAAAATCGTCTGGCGTTAGACAGAGTAAAATCTAAAAGTGGCACTATTGGGAGTTAAAGGGTTAATTAGTGGAGTACTAAATAAGAGGCGTACATTTTACTGCGTTTAGTTTTTCTCCACTTTTTCACTCCAACTCCTTGAAAACAAAGAATTAATCGGGGATTTCACAAAAATAAAACAACCCCAATTCCACATCTTAGACCGGCTAAACTTAAATTTACCCTACAAAAATACATATATAGGAGTAAAATCCTCTTCTACTTTTTTTCTCAGAAAGTAGAATTGGTAAGTGGGGTAGACTTTACTCAGTATCCCGATAAATAGGAGTAAAATTAACTCCAGCATATTATATTACTCTGTAGGGAGAGTAAAATTTACTGTAGCAAAGTCTTGCCTTTGAATATTAACTAGCCCGTTTCATCGGATTCAAGTCAATTTGCAAAGGACGCCGTAAATATAGCTGTCTCTTTAAAAAATTGTTTAACACGGTTTCGTATATGGCACAACCTTGAATGTGGTATCATTGAAACTAGACAGTTAAGCGATTTCAGTCATAGATGTTTGAAACCTGTATCTTGAAAGGATCGAGTTTTATAAGCGATGAGAACTTCGTAAACATTGGCAATTCGCAGACTACAGTCAACAAGTAATGTATCGCTGACTTGGTTAACGCGTTCTTGATTTTCTTCACGGGATTAAAATATGACGACTCAATTCTTAGATATCCATAGAGTGGAGAGAAAGATCTTTACAACAGTACCAAACATGAAAGGAAAACTTCAACAGACAGTGCGATAAAATTTTTTTTTTGAACCCGTGGTATCGGATGGAAGTCAATTTACAAAGAACGCATTTTAAATATACCTGCATCTTTCAACATTATTAAATTCGGTTTCGTACATTGGACAGTGTTGAAATTAGTATCATTGTAAACAACACAGTTAAGCGATTTGAATGATCTATCTTTGCACCTTGTATCTTGAAAGGAACGAGTTTTATAGGCGACCGAATTTTGTACAAAATGAAATATCGCAGACACCAAGTAACATATTCCTGCTTGGTCAACGCGTTCTCGATTTTCTTAGCGGTCTGAAACTATGGTGACTTAATTCTATGATATTCATAAATTACACAGCTAACGCTTTCAAACAGTACACATGACAGGAAAATTTCAATTGACCGCACGATAAAAAATTTTAAAACCGTAAGATCGGATTGAAGTCAATTTGCAACGCACACGTGAAATATAGCTTCTTCTTACAAAATTATTTAACACGGTTTCCTACATTAGACAATCGTAAAATTGGTATCAGAGTGAATTATACAGTTAACCGATTTCCATGATATATGATTGCAAACTGTATCTTGACAGGGACGAGTTTTGCAAGCGACAGAATTTTGTAGACGATGAGAAAGTGCGCACTAAAATGGACAAGTAACGCAATGCAACCAACGTAAACATATCTGCATCTGTCAAAATTATTTAACACGGTTTGATAGATTAGGAATTCTTCAAATTGGTATCACTATAAACTAGCTAGACAGTTAAGCAATTCCAAGGATGTATGTTTGAAACCTGTATCTTGCAGACTGAATTTTATCAGGCCATGAAACTCAATTTTGAAAACGGAGAGTGGCATCGTACAGAATTTCCTGCACTTTCCCTCCTCCACGAAACTTCCACGTAACGCGCGCGGTAACATTATCCGCGGGAAAATTGATATCATCTAAAAATAACCTAAGAGGGATTACGATGGGAATAGGGCCAGTATGAGGGATTACTTCTCTTACCTTCATAATCTCTTGTATACAGTCAACTTGTTCTTCCTAGAGGTTGGCGGACGATAAATTATAACCAGGCGTGCTTTAAATTTCGCATAAGAGATATTATTATACATTGGTGTCACAAGCTCGATTTTTATTGGCTATAAGCACGCAGCTAATTCTTGCTTGCTCTGTTTCTCTTACGTCATACCTACAGACAATAGCTTTTATATATGTAGAATTGACGTCATACCTACAGACAATAGTTTTATGCATGTAGAAGTGACGTCACCTAACACACTAACCAGCAGCTCGATCAGTTTTGTCATGGCGGAGCTCAGCTCAGGAATATGCATAATAAAACAATTGTTGAATTCGGTTTTCGCATGTTAGCGATAATTATCAAGGCCTCAGTTTGTGTTATCCGCCTCAGCCTTCGGCTTCAGCAGATAACACAAACTTTGGCCTTGATCATTATCGCTAACATGCTCAACCTCATCCAATAATTGTTAAATTGCCCCACTAGTTTTGCATAATAATATAGTCAACTGATTCCTAAGTCAGAGGGTGTCACTACACACGTGACAGTCTGGCTTGTAGACTGGGTACTAGTAATTTTCAAGTGTCGGCCATTGCTTCTGGCGTTCGTTGTTTGCAAATAAATCTGCGGTCGTTTTCCCTGTTTTGGGAAAAATTTGAAGAGTTTTCCGTCGCAAATTAGTTGTAAGGTAAGTTATTTGTGTTTCAAAATTGATCTGTCGTGCTGTTTCAGATTGGTTTTCGTTCTTTCATTTCGAAAATTAACTATCCTAGCCTGCCTTGTTTGTTCTTGTTATTTCTTCTAGGTGACGTCGCTGAGTGGAATCGATACGGGTGTTGTTTACTCTCGCAAGCCAACATATTTAGACTCGGCTTGTGTTTAGTGCCGATTGCACTGAAGCTAAGACGCTTTCGGAAGCCCACATTCATTGGCTCGAAATCCGTTGCGCACCACATACCTCACAAGTATCTCACAAGCTATCACAAACCAGTATTTATCGGCTTGAAATGTCGGTGTGGGTTACATCCCAAACTGAAAGAGTTATTGTACTCTAAAAATTAGCGGCATTGAATGAGAGTTTTGCACTCTCAAAGAATAGTATTTCGTACTCTTACTGTTGTCTGCTACTAGCCGCCAGCATGGGAACAACAATCGAACAATACCGGTCAAGGATCGGCTGTCACAACAATTTTGTGAAAGTCAAGGATGCATTTTCAGGTGTGCGAGGGCGATTTTGGAATACGATGCTTATGATGTTTTACTTAAATATGTTTTACTTGCCAACATTAAAACAAGTTGTTGGACATTACAAGTCGTGTAATGAGGCGATGTTTTGGTTTGTACAAATGATGTGCTACAATGTTTATATCCCATTGCTTATAAGGCAAGCAAATGATGTGGAGGAAAATCCAGGTCCTACAATATTTGATATCATTGATCCAACAACCACTGTGTCCGCTGACTCTAGTCAAGGAAGTGAAACAATCTTTGGTGTGAATGCTGGTGAAGTAATGTGTAGCAATGTCACTCCCTGGTATTATACCATCAAATACAAGATATTAGTTTGTGGACTAATTCTACTTTGAACAATATTTTGGTTACTGGAAATAATCTATACAGTTCTATAAGATGTTCTGTGCGAACAAATGACTATTTGCTGTTAACTGATGTTGCAGACATGGTTTCAATATTTGATAAAGTGTATTTATTGCAATATAGTGTATTAATGCCATTAGTTAACAAACAACAATTGTAATTCCGTTGAGAGTTTGAAAATACTCCTAGAAGTGAATTTCTAAGAGACATATATGGACCAATGTTTGATGTCATGAACAAACTTCCAGTAAATGACTCACTATACACCCTTTTAATAAGTCTAATATATGCCGTTTTCCGCTAATGACGTTGAACTCTTGCTTTCAAATTTTATTTAGAAATGTACAAAGGCCTAAAACTTTTCTGATTTCTTTTCTTTTTTGAAGCCTTTGTACATTTCTGAATAAATTTTAAAAGCATGAGTTTGACGTCATTAGCAGAAAGCGGCATGTATTAGACTTATTAAAAGCGTGTATATTGTAATGAATACACTTTATCAAATATTGAAACCATGTCTGGAACATCAGTTATCAGCAAATAGTCATTTGTTTGCACAGAACATGTTATAGAACTGTATAGATTATTTCCAATAACCAAAATATTGTTCAAAGTAGAATTAGCCCACAAACTAATATCTTGTATTTGGTGGTATATCATAGCAGTATGTGACATTGCTACACATTGCTTCCAGCATTCACACCAAAGGTTGCTTCATTTCCTTGACTAGAGTCAGCGGACACAGTGGTTGTTGGATCAATGATGTCAAACATTGTAGGAACTGGATTTTCCTCCACATCATCACTTGTATTTTTAGGTATTGCTAATGCTGTGTGTACCATCAATGTTTATTACTGCTACTCCAGTAGATGCTGCTAGTAACACTGTTGAAATCTCAGGATTCATTGGAGCATGTCTATAGGTTTTTACTACAGTGTGATAAAGTGTTTTAATCAAATGGCTTTTCCCAGCACCACCACCTCCAGTTATAAACAAATAAACTGGTTCAACATTTTGTGACTTCAGACTGTTGAGGTTTTCATTTTATTTCTAGTACATGAAAGGACCCTGTTGTAAGCTTTAGGTTGTGTTTTTTATTATGTAATGATCTACATGTAACTGATCGACGTAATTGGTCATCAGATATTTCTCTTGGCTGTTTATACATTGTTACTGGTGATGGACTGATTTCCAGTAGTGTCGGGATTTGCACCAAGCTCTGAGAGTACTTGTTCATTGAACGCCTCATCTAGTGATGATTCATCTTAGAATTCTAGTTGAATTTCAGCATTCTTTGATCATTTATAAGATCATATGAATGTATGACAGTGCCATGCTTGTTTCTTAGCCAATCTAGTGCTTCTGTTACTGGTAAATAGCTGATAGAGATGATGTAGCGTGCAGCAAGAGTTGTCTAAACTGTGCAAATGGCATTAAGAGAAATTTTAGTGGCAAGTCATCGATGAACAATTCTGAACGGGTCTGAAATTTGAAGCATACTTAAGGAACTCATTTCACTGCTGCATTGTTATGGCAAATTTTGAACCAATCACGCATGGTAAAAGTGAGACCGTAGTACCAAATTCTGTAAGGGCTGAATGGAGTTAAGCTAAGCATAAGACCCCAAGTACGCATTGCGGACCTATTTTTTATAGTGTTAAGAACTTTCCGAAAAAACAATGCAACACCTCCTCCTTTTGCGTTTTCTCAGGGGACTTGAATTACTGTGAAGTCTGTCAGTGAATTTAATATTTCAGCAAGTAAAGTATTATTTCCATTGCTCGTTAGCCAGGTTTCCGTAACGGCGAAAATATTCAATTTGTTAGATAAAATGATATCACATACTGATCCAGATTTCTTTTGCAGAGACTGAGCATTCCAGAGGCCGAGTTTAATTTTATTTGATGTCGTTTGATCTTGGGCGTGTGAGTTGTTTATTTTGATTAAATTTCCCGAATTCCTGGTCTGTGAATACGATTAGTTGGATATCTGTTTCGAGTAAGGGCCAAGTCGCACTAGAGGACAAAACTGTTATTTATGTCAAAAATCTGTCATCACAATGAAAAACCAAGTGCGACCGGTTTGTCCAGATCATGACTAAAACGCCACACGAGTACATACGGGTAACATACGAGTAACATACGGAACATACGGATACATACGAATACATACGACTAACATACGACTAACATACGACTAACACACGGATACATACGACTAACATACGGATACATACCAATACATACGAGTAATACGAGTGTTTTTCTCATAAACTAAGCTCTAATTATAAGCCTTGCAAGCATTTTTGCACGTCAGCAAACACGTTCACCCCCCCCCCCCCCCTAAGGCTTTCGTTACATTTAGTCACAGTAAAATAAATTCACATGGAGTGCAAAACCCTTAGCTTGCGCTGCAAGATGACAATATATTTTGGATGTCGCTGACGTTGTATGACGTCATCAGATCCGCCATCTTGATTTCACTATTTCACCTTAGTTGCCTTTTTTAATGGCAAAAAAATCAGTGCGAAATCAAGCCAGAAAGCTTAAATGTAACCATGTACATGTAAAAATGTAGAAGAATTATGTTTAAAATGTCGAATTTTGGGAACAGTTGACACATCAAAAAATCCGCAAGCAATAAACGAACAGCTGCTTAAAGTTTCAGCAACAGAGTAAATCTCCTTTCCAAAATTTGTAAAATTTGAGGGGGGTGGCATCCAACCCTTTCTCACCTCATTTACAAAACCCTGAGGGGGTGGCATCAAACCCCCCTTCCTCCCCCCCCTCCCCCCCCCACCCACACACTCACTCACACACACTTCATATCAGAGGTCCAAGGGGTATTTATTTTTCGCATCAAGATATCAGGAATTACAAAGCTATTAAACCCAGGCCACCAGTTTAATATCAAATATCTTTGCTCTTGTAACGCAAACTTTCCTTAGTCGGGGAAGTAATGCGTAATATTTTACTTAAGTTGTCGTTACTTTGCATAAAAATTTACTGGTATGAATTTTACTCGTATATTTTCGTATTTTTTTACTCGTATGTATCAGTATGTTAGTCGTATGTATCCGTATGTTAGTCGTATGTATCCGCATGTTACTCGTATGTTAGTCGTATGTTACTCGTATGTGCCCGTATGTTCCGTATGTTACTCGTATGTTACTCGTATGTTACCCGTATGTACTCGTGTGGTGTTTTAGTCATGATCGTTTGTCCACCGAAGGACAAAATTTGGTCGCAGACGGACAAACTTCAAAGATGCCGTCGACTACCTCTGGAGCAGGCCAAACTGAAACAAATCTTGAAAAACAATAGCGAGGGTGTCTTAATTCGGAAGTGATTTGACAGGTGATATGTAGCAGAGTCTCTATGCGATAGACTTCGTAGCCTGCGAGCAGGCCCACCGAAGAGAGAGAGCCTTCTCGCAGGCTATAGACTTTGCGGTAAAATTGAAAACGTTCTCATTTCGCAACAACATGAATCCAGGCGCGGGCGACCAATATTTTCCGTATGAAATGTGGCAACAATCTATCCGATGCCTAGCCCTTACATATTCAACGATTGAGGAACTCCCAGCTCATCTCCTTCTACCAAGCGTTCTGACTTGTTGCAAGAATCCTTTCAGTTCAGCGAAGACGGCTCAATGCCCGATCATCCCAAACTTCTTTGCGCCGTACATCTTCGTCAGCTGAGAACATTTTGAGATCCCTCGTGTCGCGGTTTATGGATGGAAACAGCGAGTAAAGGCGGTTTCGCAGGAAATTGCGCGACGCTCACAGCATGGTGTGATGTTTTGTTCACATATTTTGTTCTCAAGTGCGACTGTAGGTTTCCGGGCAATTTTTTTGTCACTGGCCGATTTCAAGTAAGATTTGTCCTGAACAAATCCGAAATTGCCCTCTAGTGCGACTTGGCCCTAATGCGGACTTTGATTTGCCTTTCATTTGACATTCTTTCATGTGTATTTCCGTTGCTAGAACTTATGCTATAACGCCAGGTTGAGTGGGCCTTAGTGGAAATTGTTCACACCGCCTGACGTGACATAAGTTCAGTGTTTTCAGGTCACCCTAATATGGCAGGTAGCTATAATGGTATCAGAATCATCACCTCTTTTACAAAACCTGAATCCCTTAGCAAAATCAAGATTTGTTTTTGGAGACCTTTCCTTAAGGGAAGAAGGATTGCTGCAAAATCCTCGAAAAATACTGCTGTTTGCAATATTCTATCTGGGATCACGAAATGACAGGCGAGAAGAACGTGCGAAAAGATTTTACCTTCTATTTTTTATTGAGCGACAGTTCTCTCAAGTTTTATACTGGGGAACTTCACCGACATGTTACTAGCGGAACAAGAAGTATTTAATCGCGAAGCGACTGTAACTGCTTACTTCGTCGAGACTGTGGCCATTAGCCGGCTCATTGATTTGCGTTAGTTTTGTTGTTTTTGACCGCCGTCAGTGACTGGTGGGCAAACACGGCGAAATTTACAGTAAATGTATGGGATTTTGGCCGACTTTGAACCGATGTAGCGCCGCTAAAAAGACACAGATTTCTAACTTTTGCCACTATTTTAAATAGCTTTATTGATATCATTCATTCAACAGACAATAAGGCCATTAGGAAGGTATGACATCCGTAAATTCGAATAATAAATCTTCTCATGTTTTCGCGGCAATTTGCTGTGATGATCATAGAAGGGTTTGTAGCCTGAACCTGTTCTCTATAATTAATGAAAATAATCTCGGTATAAATGTCTTTTAAAAGACTCTTTCTCTTTGGAAATCCGTCTCCTTTTAGCGGCGTTAAAGCCGTTCAAAGTCGGCCAAAATTCCATACATTTACTGTCAATTTAGCCGTGTTTGCCCCCCAGTCAAGATGGCGGTAAAAATCGTTGAAGGGTCTTTAAGGAGACATTGCTTTATCAGTGGGACGAATTTTTTTTTCGGCTTCCAGCAATTTGTATATGTAATTGGACTACATGCTGTCCAATTTGGAAATAATTGCATGACAAAAATTCTAAGGACTGCCAAATTGGACGAGGCCGTAGGCGGCTGTCGTGACCAAATTGCTAGAAACCGGAGAAGTATCTGTCCCTCTTGATACAGCAATGCCTGCTTTATTTAACAGGCCATGTTTCTGAGTAAAGCCTTTGTTTCGTTTCGCTGAATACCCTTAGCCGACTTTAAAAAAATGAACAAATTTGAACTTGATTTTCACATAATGCCGAATTATTACAATGTGTGCTTCTTGCAGGACACAGAACACAAAAAAAAAATACTTCACATAAATATCTTTGTTGATATTCACGCATTGCAATAAGGCCAAATTAAAAGAAAAAGTGAAAAATGCTTTAACTACTTCGTTACTTTTTTTTTTGTGAAAATGCCAAAACTTTAGTTCGGTCGGACGACGATAAATGGAGATTAAACTAGATGCTTCTGTGAAGCATACACTGGTTTGCCTGCGGTACGTGCTACAGAAAATCAGAAGGCACTGAATTGTGTGGTATTGAAATACAGCATTCCAGTCTCTGAAGAATAACAAATAAAAGAGAAGCGAGAAACATTGGCTTCTGGGCTGACATGTTGATAATTTTCAAGTTCCCTCACAACTTCTTTTCACCACAAGTGTGCCCTCTGAGCATCTGAAAGCTTTGTAATACTAAACTTCATTGAAGTCAATCCCTGTTTCGCGGGGTTAGTGTTAGGATGGGAGACCAAAACAATAAACCCCTCATAAAAAACAGAAACATCTGACCGAAAATACTATTAACGCTAACAAATGCGAACTCAGCAAGGTACAGATTCTGTTAGCTTGCTTTATGCAAAACAAATATTGATGAAAAAGCAAATAACTATTGAAACACAGTTTTCAGAAAGAGCAGAAGGAAGTTTCCCAGACGGTCGATCGAGAATAAAATATTTACTACATGAAAACAACATTAATTTTGAACCGTGAATATAGAATATAAAAAGTTACGATCAGCGACAAACATTTTGGGAGATTTTTGCTACGTTCAAGTAAATTGCAAAATCGAAAGTGACATGGCCGGAATTCAGCGGGCGCCGTGATTAAGTTACCGCGGCATGTTTACTCGCCAAACAGTGAAGCATCGATCATGACTAAAACACCACACGAGTACATACGGGTAACATACGAGTAACATACGAGTAACATACGGAACATACGGATACATACGAATACATACGACTGACATACGACTAACATACGACTAACATACGACTAACATACGGATACATACGACTAACATACGGATACATACGAATACATACGAGTAATACGAATGTTTTTCTCATAAAGGAAGCTCTAATTATAAGCCTTGCAAGCATTTTTCACGTCAGCAAACACGTACCCGGCTCAGTTTGAGGGGGGAGGAGGGGGGGGGGGTGGGTGTTGATAGACCCTGCAAGGCTTTCGTTAAATTTAGTCACAGTAAAATAAATTCACTTGGAGTGCAAAACCCTTAAGGCAGCGAAAGACGAGATACAAAAATCCTCAACTTGTGGCGCAACATTGTTTCGTTGCAAGTTCTGGTCGATGTTTCGCGTTTTTCACTTTGCGTGATCAACTTGACCCACAAGAAAAACATTTGTTGTGGGTTGAAGAAATGCAGGGCGCTGAGTGGTTGCTTTGCTAGTACAAGAGCACATTTGTTGCGCGACAAGTTGTGAGCTTGATGAAAAACGAGCAACAAAGCCAAAATTTGTTGCTCAGAGTAGATCCGCGCTCTACTTTTCGCAACAACTTTCTTCAACCCGCAACAAATGTTTTTGTTGCGCGACAAGTTGATCATGCAAGGTGAAAAACGGGAGAAATCGACCCAAACTTGCAACGAAATAATGTTGCGCGCCAAGTTAAGGGTTTTTGTATCTCGTATTTCGCCGCCTTTAGCTTGCGCAACAAGATGACAATACATTTTGCATGTTGCTCTCGTAGTTGATTATAACTGTCAGGCCAGTTTACATTTAAGACACGTAAGGAAGTCAGAGCAGGTCTGTCATAATTTTTTACCCCATTTAAGCTTTCTGGCTTGATTTTGCACTGATTTTTTGCTCTGATTTATCATAGGCAACTTAAGCTGAAATAGTGAAATCAAGATGGCGGATCTGATGACGTCATACGACACCTGCGACATCCAAAATATATTGTCATCTTGTAGCGCAAGCTAAGGGTTTTGCACTCCATGTGAATTTATTTTACTGTGACTAAATTTAACGAAAGCCATGGGGGGTCGATCAACATCCCCTCCCTCCCACCTCAAACTGAGCCGGGTACGTGTTTGCTGACATGAAAAATGCCTGCAAGGCTTATAATTAGAGCTTCCTTTATGAGAAAAACATTCATATTACTCGTATGTATTCGTATGTATTGGTATGTTAGTCGTATGTATCCGTATGTTACTCGTATGTTACTCGTATGTTACTCGTATGTTAGTCGTATGTATTCGTATGTATCCGTATGTTCCGTATGTTACTCGTATGTTACTCGTATGTTACCCGTATGTACTCGTGTGGTGTTTTAGTCATGATCGTGAAGCATCTGTGTCAAATGATGGCAAGATACCGGGTTTTTGTAAGTTTCTTTTTCTGTCAAGTGTTATAAAGGTTGACAATGAAATGAGCGAAGTCAAAACAAAGATCACAATCGCCCAACTCTTGTTTATGCAAAGTCAAAATTTACTCTCCAAGACACGTACGACGTTATTTATCACCAGGTAATTCCATCATTTTGGAAATAGCAGCTACTTTATTATTCATCTGCGTCACAAGTTTTCATTGATTTTGGGGCTCATTTAGTTGAAACTCAAGCACGCTTCCAACAGGCCTGTGAACCCTTCCTGCTTACAGAGCAATACTAAAAAACTTCTCCCATATCACATTTCAACCTTAAGCTCGAAAATTCAATACACAACATGATATTATAATTCACAAAGGCAGAAAATATCACAGAATCCTTTTCCAGCGAAATATTTATTGAAACAAACAACATATTTGCTCTTGGAGGCGAAAACCTCTTCCTATTTCATTGCGTGCGTGAAGACAAGAAACTCAATCGTGTCAAATTACCATGTACTTCAGGTAAATGCAGCTCACTTTGATTTAGTCTCGACGGGCGATAGATTGTTGTCGAAGTCCAGTGCTCGTCGCTTTTGAGATTCCTGCCTATTTTATCCAACTGACTTTCTATTATTGAGCTCCATAAGGGTATATTTTGTTTAAGGATCCACTAAAACGCCATTCGCGTTACATGACTTTCGACGCCATTGCAGGCTAAGTTAATGATTCTACTGTGTCCACCAGAGAAATCTACGCATTTCCACTACCCTCTCGATCCTAAGAAAATACTCGCAGAAGGCTCTATCCACAAAGACACCACTTACCAGGGGAGTGACAGGCAAGACTTTTACCGAAACGGAAAAAAAAAAAAAAAAAACTAAAAAAAAAAAAAAAAGAAAACAAACAAACTAAACGCAGACCTCGACTGGGTTTGCCATGAGGCAACCCAGTAAAAAGAGGATGGCCTAATTGAAACAATACTTTCATCGCGATCAACCCCCGTACCTCAAGAGATGATCGGTTATACTTTGAAAAACTAACCTGCGATCAGGCCCATTTTTAGCTTCGCCCATATGTTCTCTTATGTCGTCGCTCGCTAAAATTGGGCCTGACCAAAAGTCTCTCAAGAATTCCGGACGGTCGGCCAAATTTTGGCCGACCAAACTCGTGATCTGATTGGCTGTTGAGAGACTAATCCTTCATAAGACTAATCCTTCATAAGTGTACGAAAAAAATTGCTCCCTTTTGTTCTTACAATGCCGTGGACGGTGCAACTTGATTTTATTTGTATAAATGGAGATATGTACGGAGCCCTGTTAGTGCCACCCGGGTGTGCGTATACTTTTTATTTACTTCTGGCGAGACTTTTTTACTTTCGGCGTGACTCTTCTTTTTATTTGTCAGTGGCGCGACTTTTTTTTAGCTGGCGCGACTCTTTTTATTTGGCGCGACTATTTTTACTTGGCGCGACTTTTTTTAATTTGGCGCGACTTTTTTTATTTGGCGCGACTTTTTCTGTTTGGCGCGACTTTTTTTATTTGGCGCGACTTTTTTTGTTTGGCGCGACTTTTATATCTGGCGTGTCTTTTATACCGGCGCCTGGGTACGGACTTTATGTATCCCTTATTATAGTGTAATAAATATTGTAAGCAATAATCCTATAAACCCTTGTATACCCCTATATACCCTTGAATACCTCTATATACCCTCAAGAGAGGATAGGGTGAGAGAACGAATCCCCCTGCTCCATCATAGTTTTTTAAAAATCTATTTTTAGTTTAAGTTCTCGTTCCCAATGCCGCGCTTAACTAAAGTTTCTTTCCGTTATTACAACTGGCAAATCAGGTGCCTGTGTATGGAGGGAGGGGGGGGGGGGGAGGATCTGCGTTTACCTCATCCTCTTCATACCCTTGACTACCCTTGTAAACCCCTATATACCCTTGTAAACACTTGCATACCCTTGTATACTCCTATACTGCCTATATACCTTTGTGGACTCTATATACTCTTCAATACCTTTGTATACCCTCATAAAACCTTGTATACTTTTGTGTGCCCTTGTATACCTTTAAGTGCATTTCTGGACATAAGTACCTATATATCCCTTACAAAAAGTTAAAAAGCGTTTGTAATTGTGTCCGTATATTTCAAATCGGGGTTTGTAGTAAAAGATGCTCTCTTGCTGGACCGATATTTTTGATAGTGTCGCTAAGGTAGTTAGGTAATCCAGTGTGCCATACTGGGCATCCATATTCCATTATCGGACCGTCTAATAAAGCAGCAAAAAACTGACATAACAACTTCGGTTTTGAAGCCTGACTTTCGGAGAATTAGTAAGATACACAAGCTTTTGGATGCTTTCGTAGTTTTTTATCAATAACGCTCGAAACGTTGGCTTTCAAATTTCTCTATGGTGGTCAATATGAGACATCAACCCACTTGACAAACCCATTTCTGTACTACAGGACAAAACTAGGTGGTGGAAGTAGTGAAACTACTTCCTGTGGCGTAACGAAGTCAAGCTGCCAATTATATTGTAGAGGAGAACGAGATCTTAAGTGGAATGGCAGTTGCCAACTACATAAATCACGCTTTTTCGGGGTATACTGAGGTATACAAGAGTACACAGAGGTATACAAGGGTATAGAATGCAAGGGTATATAGAGTATACAAAGGTATATGGGCAGCATAGGAGTATAAAAGGGTATACAAGTGTTTACAAGGGTATATAGGGGTTTACAAGGGTAGTCAAGGGTATGAAGAGGATGAGGTAAGCGAGCAGATCCTTCCCCCCCCCCCCCCCTCCTCCATACACAGGCACCTGATTTGCCAGTTGTAATAACGGAAAGAAACTTTAGTTAAGCGCGGCATTGGGAACGAGAACTTAAACTAAAAATAGATTTTTAAAAAACTATGATGGAGCAGGGGGATTCGTTCTCTCACCTCATCCTCTCTTGAGGGTATATAGAGGTATACAAGGGTATATAGGGGTATACAAGGGTTTATAGGATTATTGCTTACAATATTTATTACACTATAATAAGGGATACATAAGGTCCGTACCCAGGTGCTGGCATAAAAGACATGCCAGATAAAAAAGTCGCGCCAAACAAAAAAAGTCGCGCCAAATAAAAAAAGTCGCGCCAAACAGAAAAAGTCGCGCCAAATTAAGAAAAGTCACGCCAAGTAAAAAAAGTCGCGCCAAATAAAAAAAGTCGCGCCACTGACACAAATAAAAACAAGAGTCACGCCCAAAGTAAAAAAGTCTCGACAGAAAAAAATAAAAAGTATACGCACACCCAGGTGGCACTAACAGGGCTCCGTAGATATGCCATCTGAAACATCTCATAACTTGTCCAGAATCGGGTTTGAATCTCTGGAACGAGTGAAATTAACGATTCTGTTGTCGAGCTCTGTGGCCATCGGGTTGAAAGTACTTTGGCACAAACTTCCCTGATGTTTTGAAAGCTAAATAGCTGGTTCTTTCAAATGGCAATGAAAGCCGATGCATATTGGTTTCCTGGATGAGACAGGGGACATATATATCAACAGGAGGAGATGCTGATAAAATCGCAAGTTACACGAATGCATGTTTTGAATATCTGTGTATCAAACGGCTTTATTTATTTACTGTACATGACACGGTTTGTTTGCACACTTCATAATATTTCCAGTTGATTTAACTTAAAACTCGCACTCCAGAAACTAAAATGGCATGTTTCCAATTCCAATTGCGAGTCCATCTTACTGTTCGTACTCCATCAAAAAATTAACAGCCAAACTTATCATGATTTTACTGCGCGCAATTCTAGAAATACACTGCAACTGAAGATAAAATCACCAAAGAAACCTTCATGGGCAAACACGTTAAAGGAATAATGTATTTCCACACCGTCCAACGACAAAATGCTAGGTTATCTCAATTACAAATTAAGATGTCAAGCTTAAAAGATTGCATATTCACCGGCCTTTGCCGCAATATAGTCGTCGAAAACATTCCCCGTGCTTTAAATGTGTTTTTCTCAAATTAAAGCCAACGGTAACTTTCGAATTCGTTTATAATATTCCTCCCACGGTAATTAACTCTGGTCAAAACAAAATAGCGTGAATCTGCCGTCCACGCGTGTATTGTTGTAATGGAAGTAAATTTGATTGGCCGATGAAGGACATGTCAATCGATCAAAAAAAGTGGGCGGAAGGAATTTCGAAGAGGAATTTGGTCAGGCTCTATTTTTCGTTTCGCCAACTCCACGTATCACGCGAAACTAAGGGTGCTTACCATTTAGCTAAATAATCCGGATGGAATGATCGTTGCATGAAGGTAAGCGATTTTCCGAATTTAATGACCAACCGGATGAGAATGGCGCTTACCATTTACTACACAGCATTCCATCCCGCATATTTTACTCGATCTTGTCAGAAAGGACCTGGAAACGGAAGGTTCTCGCAAATGGTAAGAGCATTTCGCGAATTCCGTTCCGAACGGAAAAAGAGGACTACCTCTGGAGGTTGTCCACAATTTCCGAAAAGATTTTCCGGAAAATTGCCTTTCCATTTGACCTCAAGCCGAAATTTCCATATTTTTTGGCTAAATGGTAAGCACCCTAAAATAGAGCCTGATCGCAGGTTATTGAAAAACATAAGAGTGTCTTCAATTTTTCAGATTTAGATTGAATTCAACAGCTTTAGAAACACAATAGGGCCGTTTATACGAGAGAAAATAAGCCGCGGCTTACTCTGGCCGTGGCGTACATAATACGCGAAAGGAACTATTTATACGAGTATAAACTCCCAGGCCAGGATAAGCCGCGGGTTGAGAAAGCGGTGAACGTAGATTTTGTACCATTTATACGGGGTGTTGGCGTCTTATGTAAGCCGTGGCTAGAGTAAGCCGCGGCTTAATTTTCTCTCGTATAAACAGCCATGTTGTTTTTTTTGTTCTCGTCGCGAAAATGGAATCGTTGAAGAAAATTCTGTCGTCTCATGATATAAAAACCGAGGTAGCCTTTGAACCGAACCTGAGAAATCTACGGCCAATTTAAATTAGAAGAAAAAAGGAGAAAGATAAGCTTGTTCTTGAAACGCTAATTACTAACAAGAAATGAAAATTTGATGAAAGCAAAAAAACATCGAGCAAGAAATAATTCCTGATTAAAGAATAAAGCTGGGGTTTTAGGTTCCGACTAGCTGATTCAGGAATGCAATGTTTTTTTAGGTACAGTATGTGAAACGATCTCTTTTAAAACTGTTCCGGGAATCCTCGCTGCGGATTTGCGGACTTTTTTCGAAGTCATCGCTTTTACGTCGACCATTTCTATGTATTCTTTCAGTACATGTGTTAAATATGTGCATTACGGGAGTTAGGTATCATCGAGTTTGGATTCGAGTTCGAGTTCGAGTTGGACTTCGAGTTGGACTTCGAGTTGCGCTTCGAGTTAATAATTAAAACGCAAGTATATAATTGATAATAATGTATAATTATTATTTATTATTAATGTTAATAAGCAAAGAGATGTATAAGCTGGGCGAAGAACAGGAATTCGGGGCAATATTGGGATTTTTCATTTTTTTTTTCATGTGGTTTAAGTAATAAAATTGCTGACACATTAAAATATAGAGCAGGGATATAGGTTTTCAACAATGTGTGGTACCTTTTGTCACTGCGAATGAATAATAACAAATTGTCCATATTTGGGGTCGTGGGCCATATATTTACTAATAGACGATTTCATATTATTCAGAATTAAAAATAATTTTAATTACCTCTCTACATTTCATTTCGCTCTACAAGACAATCATAGGCACTTGCAAAAGTAAAAACGCAACGAAAGTGAACTACGATTGACATTTAAAACGAGCTGTCTTCTCACAGTCAGTTTCTAAAACATTTGTTTTGGACAAAACATCAACTTTCAAAAGAACAAATTGTTTATTTCTCTACAAACTGATCTGTCACTGTAATCTAAAACATGGGCATGTTTCAGTGCTAATTTACATTTCAAAAAAAATCTTTCAATGCAAGTCTTCATAAAGAAAATCAAACGTACCTTTCCATTGTTGAAGACAGGATGACCAACAACAGCGCCTATGATCTTACCATCGTTTGCCATCCAAGAAATGTGTGATTTGGCATAAGATAACTGGACGTGGACAAGGTTAGTGTCACGCGTCATGCCACTTGCACTTTCTTAACAGAAATGGACACTGCTTTGATTCAAATCCTTTCTCTTCATGAGAGATCGTTGGTTAGCATTATGGATCATGGTTAGCATTTACATTTCAAGGAAAAATATTCCTTGTCATACTATCGTTGGTTTGTGCCCTCCCATAAGCACAAGCGGTCCTTCGAAAAATGTAAGTATCTCGGCGGACTCTGGTTTTGCGGGACCTACCCTACCCTACCCCTCTATTTCTTTTTGGGGGGAGGGGGGTTTATTGTTACAGTCAACTTTAACTCGAACTCCAACTCGAACCCTAACTCGCAGTCCAACTCGAAGTCCAACTCGAACTCGGACTCGAACTCGAATCCAAACTCGATGGTTCGGGATTCCCGTGCATTACAGAAAGAAAATCAACTTACTTCCGGCGTCGATTCTCACCAAATTCGAGCTGAATGTTTAACCAAAGAGGTTGCCTCCAGATGACATTTCCAAAATGAAGATACTTCAACGCATTCAGTAGCTATCGACTGAGTAGAGTCAGTGCACAGATCGAGACCAGACCGCAGGTTAAAATATCTTGTTGAGACGTCAAGCCTGGTGTGTCAATTATAGATGCATGTTTCGGTCGAGTTGATTTAGTTTGAGTAACAACCAGGTGCTCTGAAACTCTTTTCACTCATAAATGTGTAACGCAATCGAGTTTCGGTCGCTCGTGTGTCTGTCCTGCGCTTTCTGGTCTGAGCCAAGAAAGCCCTCATTGCGGCTGTCTTGGTAACGAGTGCGATCAAGTTAGTGCACTTTACTTTCTGCCGACCGCCATCTCTCGGCTTTTTCAACTCACGAAACGAGAACGTGGCCTTAACCCTAACGAGCAATTTACATCAAGTAGTCCTACAATCGATGAACGCCCTTCATGTAGCTTTAGCTGAGCCACCTTGATTTTATTTTAACCTATTTGCCGAGTTTATAAGTTAAAATAACGTAATTATTCACTAGTTGTAGTAGTATTTTCCTTTCAATAAAAAGATCGGTTTAGCGAAACGGTTGTTTTATACTCTAAAGTTTCTTTCAATGATTAAATCATTTATCGATTCCAGAGTTACAAGAAAATGCTCTGTTAGAAACGTAAATAAGAGTAGGAAAAAATGTTCCATCAGAATAGTTAATAAATGGGCGATAAAACAAACACGATACAGTGATAGATGATTTAAATTCAATTTCATTAATGCAATGTTCACTTGTTGACAGTAAGCTTTAATGCACTGAAGTTACAAGATAGCTAATCTATACATGGCGCATCATCACAAATACTCTTTTCTTCTCAAACAATAAGTAGTTTCTTCGAAATACATTTTAACATAAAAACTAGCGATAAAATTTTTCGACGTTTCGATCTCGCTGAGATCATTTTCAAGTTTGAAAAAAGTGAATAAAACTTTGCCTATAAGAAGTAAAATCACACGTGAGAATATTAAAAGCGATAAAAATGTGGAAACATGTACTATGCGTTACAAAAGGTAAGTGATAAAAACTAAAAAAGGCTAGATAACAATAGGACAAAAAGCTTTACAAAAGAATGTATGAAATACTCCGAGCTATAAAAATAACTTTGCACGGATGGAGTCAGATTGCGTGTTCAAAGTTGGCTTTAGTTCTTTTATAAAAAGCATCTCATAAATTAAGCAGTCAAATTTGCTCTGGCACTTCCGTAAGATCTTAAAACTACGAGATATGTCCCTTGGGTCCCTCCCATGTTGATCTCTGACGTGTTTCCCGATGGCAGATCCCTTATGTTCTTCAATGCGTTGATACAGGTGTCGGCATGTGTAGCCGACATAATCCGCATCGCACAGATCACACTTGAAATGGTAAACAACACATTGTTGGTTAACAATAGGGAGTTTGCTTTCTTTTGGGTTGATGTTAGATCCGATCTTTCGGCTTGTGTACACGGGATGGATATCTTATCCGATTTTGCGACTCAATTCTCCAAGTTGTCTTCGCACAGAATTCGCTGATCTCTGGTCCTTAAATGGTAATATTATTCTCACAGGTGCTTTCTTATCGTCACAGGTCTGTTTGGATCTTACATCCCCTGAAACGTTTGCAGTAACAAAATCTTTGATTGATGATTGTAAGAGTGGGACTGGGTAATGAAGCCGAGAGAAAGTCTCCTTGAGACTCAGCGAATTCTGTGCGAAGACAACTTGGAGAATTGAGTCGCAAAATCGGAAAAGATATCCATCCCGTGTACACAAGCCGAAAGATCGGATCTAACATCAAGCCAAAAGAAAGCAAACCCCCTATTGTTAACCAACAATGTGTTGTTTACCATTTCAAGTGTGATCTGTGCGATGCGGATTATGTCGGCTACACATGCCGACACCTGTATCAACGCATTGAAGAACGTAAGGGATCTGCCATCGGGAAACACGTCAGAGATCAACATGGGAGGGACCCAAGGGACATATCTCGTAGTTTTAAGATCTTACGGAAGTGCCAGAGCAAATTTGACTTCTTAATTTATGAGATGCTTTTTATAAAAGAACTAAAGCCAACTTTGAACACGCAGTCTGACTCCATCCGTGCAAAGTTATTTTTATAGCTCGGAGTATTTCATATATTCTTTTGTAAAGCTTTTTGTCCTATTGTTATCTAGCCTTTTTTAGTTTTTATCACTTACCTTTTGTAACGCATAGTACATGTTTCCACATTTTTATCGCTTTTAATATTCTCACGTGTGATTTTACTTCTTATAGGCAAAGTTTTATTCACTTTTTTCAAACTTGAAAATGATCTCAGCGAGATCGAAACGTCGAAAAATTTTCTCAAACAATTCCCGTTTTATGATCTAGTGCCAACGGCCTCTCTGTTCCACATACCTGTGCAGGGAATTCGGAAATGAATTGTCAATTTACCAACGCCATGCTTCCACTCGACAAAAAGTAAACCTGTTCACCTTTTCCGTAAGATCTGTATGGTACTTTCCACAGCAGTCTAGATCTGTCGAAAAAAAAAGAATATATAGAGTAAAATTTCTATTTTTTATGGAACTAAGATGATATTATTCTTCTTACTTCAAAAACAGAACCAAATATATGCGGTAGTTTAACTGGCAAACCGACAACACCGGCTATTAATGACTTAAAAAAAACTGGAGATATAAATGCAGACTGACCCAATTGTGTTCGCCCAAAAAGAAATCGTAGACCAATTCTTTAAAAAGTCTGTAATGACAAGCAGACTAGTTTGTGTTAAAGGCAAGTTTCAGTTTGAAGAAAATCGTTTGATCTTTGGCTACGATTCAAGGAATTTAACAATAACACAGGATCGTCTTCACGTATAGCTAATTAATTGGCATTTCACATCATTTATGATGTCATGTATGCAGTCAATGCATACATCATTGACAAAAACCCTCCTCGTCTTGCTCAAAATATGCTGCTTCAATTTATGTGTTTTCTTACGGAGAGCTTATCGCTTTTGAAGCCATTCAGTGAAGAAATAACATCACGAACTCAGTTTTCTTCTTAGCACTCTGCGTTCCAGACCGTATGGTCGTTTTTTAAACCATTTGAATTCCAGGGTGTTTCCAAACAGACGAATTTTTGGTGGCTGAAATCTTAAAATGGAAGGTGTCTTGACGACTTTCAAATACGGCCTTGTGGGTGGGTATATTTAAAATGGGAACTGCGTCAATTCGATGCAGTCGTAATTTTGAATCAATTGCTAGACTAAATTGCACTCCAGAGCTGAATTTAAATTGAAAAGAAATTGTAAATAACACATGGATCGGACATGGACCCTTTTAAACCTTTTAGATTGATCATGCCTTTTACTTCAACAATAGGCGGCCAGGAGCACGCTGAAGAAACTTAAATGGGTAATTAAAAACGCTTCTTACCTTGACAGCAGTTATAAACGGAGGCCTAGTTTTGTTAAGATGTGCTTTCACTCCAAAGGACTCAGTGACGACAATTTTTGATAAAAGGACTCCTGGGCCCGGTTCCTCGAAAGCCTATTAACGCTAATCTAAGATTAAAAATTAACCAAGCAGTTTATTTCTCTACTCCCAAATGCTGTTCAACGCAGATTTTTGGCAGAACTTTACATGAGAAGACGTCAATCTTGAAAAACAAAAATAAGCAAAAGAAACTTTCACCAAAAAGTTGAAAACGTGAAACAAAAGTTTACGCTAATCCTGGATTAAGTTAATCGGCTTCCGAGGAACCGGGCCCTGCTTGTTATCTCAAAAGCTGTCGGCTTTTAATGTGCTATTACAAGTTGAATTTACTGAGAGCTGCTTTTAAAAGCAGTGCGCTCGTTATCTTGGCGCCTTTTGTGAAGTTAAATGAAGGCGATTCACCTTGTAGAACAAGTGTGAAGTGGTATCTTAATAAACCGAACTCAGTTCGCAGTTGGAGGTGAAGTTTTCAGTCTCGTTCTCAAAAATTACATCCTGAATTTGGTCCGGTAACCGGCGATTTGAGTGCGAAAGGGTACGGTAAAATACACCGAAAATAGCGCCAAAATCCCCTACTGATTGGCACGTCTGTTTTCTGTGTTTATCATGCAAGTGAAAATAAACCAAAATGAAATCCATGCATGTTTTCAGTGATAAAAAAGTCCTTTTTTTTTGTTAATACGCAAAGCTAGTAATCCTGCCTCGCATCGCAGTGTGCTTTGTTTCTCCATTTATTTCTTACAAACTTGATTTATTTCTGTACCTCTGTTTTGCCTGCAGCAAAATTACCCCAATTTCAATAAAACCTGCAGAAGCATATTTATATTTCCTGAGTTTTTTTTTTTTTTTTCAAAACGGCTGCGCAAACTGGATTGTACTCAGTTCACGCGGGAGGTCAAAGCGTGGATAGCAATATCAAGCAGTATTTTGTTTGTTTTCTGCGACACGAACACGAAGGCAGGTTATTTCTAATTTCACAAAACCACTGTTATTAAATGTTCTGTTACTAAGTTGCGTAACCCATATCAAAACAATACGACTACTTATTAATTGGACCATGTTCACACCAGCACCGACAGCCAATCAACACAGTATTGTGCCCAAACCATTACTCACTCTTAGATATCGTAACATAGAAGCACGTTTGTTCACTGGTATCGCTACTTCATGTTCAATTCAGTATTACTTCGCAATCTTGTTTGCATTGACCATGTTTTCACTTGTCTAATTCAAACACATCCCCACCAATTTTGGATCGCATCATGTCGAATCTATTGTAGGTGCGTTTTTTCGTTCTTTAATAGTGCATTATCTTTCTAACACTAAATAATAAAAAATATATCGTGTATGCTTGGAATGCCGTTGCGATAAACCTCTAGGCAGTCACTGAGTGTTTTATCGAACATGATGTTTCGATTGAATAGAAAACAAATCACCCTCCGTGAATGAACCTGAATGCTCTTTGTATTAAATTCTTAAGCGATAAGAACTTTTTGAAGATTTGTCGTTTTTTTTTGGTTGTTCTGTGTAAGGGTTAAATCGCTTCAGTTTAAGATCTATTCAAAATGAAACCTCTCTAAAGAAATTATCTTGCCAAGGTGAAATCGCAGACACATTTTTCACTTTAGATACTGATGCTCACCAAATGCCCCTTTTCGACTTGACTTGACTTGACTTAATGCGCTTTCACGGACCTCAGCCCGGGTACAAGTTTTGGTCCTCAAATTTTAGGCAGAGCGAGAGACAAAGGGAGAGAGGTGTTAATCTCGACACATTTGTTGGGCCGACTTCGTCATAAAGTTTTAATGACGACAAATAACTCAAATTACTTTAAATTAATTTTGAGTGATGTGTCAAAATAGTCCACAGGCACAATAAATCAATCTGAAATATTTTCTAAAACACGGTTTACAACGGCTAGCATCATGCAATTAAAAAATGGAAAATTATTTCTTTATTCTCTTTATTTCAAATTAATTTAAACACAGGCAAATTAAATCTTAACTTTCAGGCTACCGAGATGCAACTTGTTTTGCCTGGCATACACTTTTCTCAACAGCAACGGTGAATTGGTTCTTTTCTGATTTTAAAGCAATCCATTTTTAAGTTTTATACTTATGGAACTCGATAACTGAGGAATAAAACTCAACAGCTATTAAACCTTCGAACATCTGCTTCCCTAATTCTCCGGTTAAACATGAAACGCGTTAGTGATGTATTGGTGTATTTGTTAATTTAAACAGAGGCAATTTATTTCTTAACTTTCAGGCAGCCGACATGAGCCGAGACGCAACTTGTTTTGCCTGGCATACACTTTTCTCAACAGCAACGGTGAATTGGTTCTTTTCTGATTTTAAAGCAATCCATTTTTAAGTTTTATACTTATGGAACTCGATAACTGAGGAATAAAACTCAACAGCTATTACACCTTCGAACATCTGCTTCCCTAATTCTCCGGTTAAACATGAAACGTTAGTGATGTATTGGTGTATTTGTTAATTTAAACACAGGCAAATTATTTCTTAACTTTCAGGCAGCCGACAGGGGCACCCAACATCAATTTTCGGGAAATATCTGTTCGGAAGACGATTTGAGATCTAGAATTTTCGGAACATTTGTTCCAAAATTTATTGCTTGCCTGCCGTTCCTAGGATTTTCGAACATCTAAAAAATGGTATAATTGCCCATTTTAAACGGATTTTACCCTAAAAGGGTCCACCTAGAATTTTCGGGAGCCATTTTTTTGGCTGAAATTTTCGAAAAAGTAAGTTTTGATCCCTATAATTTTTGGATCACTAGACTTTCAGCTAGGAAATCCGAACAGATAACAAATTTTTAGGGGATAAAAATATGGCTATATCTAGAGTTTAAATACCAAAATGCGTTTAACAATGCTAGGTTTAAGTGGTTTTGAACTATATTCCCGTTGGGTGCCCCTGAGCCGAGACGCAACTTGTTTTGCCTGGCATACACTTTTCTCAACAGCAACGGTGAATTGGTTCTTTTCTGATTTTAAATACTTACGGATCTCGATAACTGAGGAATAAAACTCAACAGCTATTACACCTTCGAACATCTGCTTCCCTAATTCTCCGGTTAAACATGAAACGCGTTAGTGATGTATTGGTGTATTTGTTAATTTAAACACAGGCAAATTATTTTGTCAGTTAACTTTCAGGCTACCGAGATGCAACTTGTTTTGCCTGGCATACACTTTTCTCAACAGCAACGGTGAATTGGTTCTTTTCTGATTTTAAAGCAAACCATTTTTGAGTTTTATACTCATGGAACTGGATAACTGAGGAATAAATTTCAACAGCTATTACACCTTCGAACATAATTCTCCGGTTAAACATGAAACGTTAGTGATGTATTGATATATATGTTAATTTAAACACAGGCAAATTATTTTGTCAGTTAACTTTCAGGCTACCGCGATGCAACTTGTTTTGCCTGGCATACACTTTTCTCAACAGCAACGGTGAATTGGTTCTTTTCTGATTTTAAAGCAATCCATTTTTAAGTTTTATACTTATGGAACTCGATAACTGAGGAATAAAACTCAGCGGCTATTACACCTTCGAACAGCTGCTTCCCTAATTCTGCGGTTAAACATGAAACGTTAGTGATGTATTGGTGTATTTGTTAATTTAAACAGAGGCAATTTATTTCTTAACTTTCAGGCAGCCGACATGAGCCGAGACGCAACTTGTTTTGCCTGGCATACACTTTTCTCAACAGCAACGGTGAATTGGTTCTTTTCTGATTTTAAAGCAATCCATTTTTAAGTTTTATACTTATGGAACTCGATAACTGAGGAATAAAACTCAGCGGCTATTACACCGTCGAACATCTGCTTCCCTAATTCTCCGGTTAAACATGAAACGTTAGTGATGTATTGGTGTATTTGTTAATTTAAACACAGGCAAATTATTTCTTAACTTTCAGGCAGCCGACAGGGGCACCCAACATCAATTTTCGGGAAATATCTGTTCGGAAGACGATTTGAGATCTAGAATTTTCGGAACATTTGTTCCAAAATTTATTGCTTGCCTGCCGTTCCTAGGATTTTCGAACATCTAAAAAATGGTATAATTGCCCATTTTAAACGGATTTTACCCTAAAAGGGTCCACCTAGAATTTTCGGGAGCCATTTTTTTGGCTGAAATTTTCGAAAAAGTAAGTTTTGATCCCTATAATTTTGGATCACTAGACTTTCAGCTAGGAAATCCGAACAGATAACAAATTTTTAGGGGATAAAAATATGGCTATATCTAGAGTTTAAATACCAAAATGCGTTTAACAATGCTAGGTTTAAGTGGTTTTGAACTATATTCCCGTTGGGTGCCCCTGAGCCGAGACGCAACTTGTTTTGCCTGGCATACACTTTTCTCAACAGCAACGGTGAATTGGTTCTTTTCTGATTTTAAATACTTACGGATCTCGATAACTGAGGAATAAAACTCAACAGCTATTACACCTTCGAACATCTGCTTCCCTAATTCTCCGGTTAAACATGAAACGCGTTAGTGATGTATTGGTGTATTTGTTAATTTAAACACAGGCAAATTATTTTGTCAGTTAACTTTCAGGCTACCGAGATGCAACTTGTTTTGCCTGGCATACACTTTTCTCAACAGCAACGGTGAATTGGTTCTTTTCTGATTTTAAAGCAAACCATTTTTGAGTTTTATACTCATGGAACTGGATAACTGAGGAATAAATTTCAACAGCTATTACACCTTCGAACATAATTCTCCGGTTAAACATGAAACGTTAGTGATGTATTGATATATATGTTAATTTAAACACAGGCAAATTATTTTGTCAGTTAACTTTCAGGCTACCGCGATGCAACTTGTTTTGCCTGGCATACACTTTTCTCAACAGCAACGGTGAATTGGTTCTTTTCTGATTTTAAAGCAATCCATTTTTAAGTTTTATACTTATGGAACTCGATAACTGAGGAATAAAACTCAGCGGCTATTACACCTTCGAACAGCTGCTTCCCTAATTCTGCGGTTAAACATGAAACGTTAGTGATGTATTGGTGTATTTGTTAATTTAAACAGAGGCAATTTATTTCTTAACTTTCAGGCAGCCGACATGAGCCGAGACGCAACTTGTTTTGCCTGGCATACACTTTTCTCAACAGCAACGGTGAATTGGTTCTTTTCTGATTTTAAAGCAATCCATTTTTAAGTTTTATACTTATGGAACTCGATAACTGAGGAATAAAACTCAGCGGCTATTACACCTTCAAACATCTGCTTCCCTAATTCTCCCGTTAAACATGAAACGTTAGTGATGTATTGGTGTATTTGTTAATTTAAACACAGGCAAATTATTTCTTAACTTTCAGGCAGCCGACAGGGGCACCCAACATCAATTTTCGGGAAATATCTGTTCGGAAGACGATTTGAGATCTAGAATTTTCGGAACATTTGTTCCAAAATTTATTGCTTGCCTGCCGTTCCTAGGATTTTCGAACATCTAAAAAATGGTATAATTGCCCATTTTAAACAGATTTTACCCTAAAAGGGTCCACCTAGAATTTTCGGGAGCCATTTTTTTGGCTGAAATTTTCGAAAAAGTAAGTTTTGATCCCTATAATTTTTGGATCACTAGACTTTCAGCTAGGAAATCCGAACAGATAACAAATTTTTAGGGGATAAAAATATGGCTATATCTAGAGTTTAAATACCAAAATACGTTTAACAATGCTAGGTTTAAGTGGTTTTGAACTATATTCCCGTTGGGTGCCCCTGAGCCGAGACGCAACTTGTTTTGCCTGGCATACACTTTTCTCAACAGCAACGGTGAATTGGTTCTTTTCTGATTTTAAATACTTACGGATCTCGATAACTGAGGAATAAAACTCAACAGCTATTACACCTTCGAACATCTGCTTCCCTAATTCTCCGGTTAAACATGAAACGCGTTAGTGATGTATTGGTGTATTTGTTAATTTAAACACAGGCAAATTATTTTGTCAGTTAACTTTCAGGCTACCGAGATGCAACTTGTTTTGCCTGGCATACACTTTTCTCAACAGCAACGGTGAATTGGTTCTTTTCTGATTTTAAAGCAAACCATTTTTGAGTTTTATACTCATGGAACTGGATAACTGAGGAATAAATTTCAACAGCTATTACACCTTCGAACATAATTCTCCGGTTAAACATGAAACGTTAGTGATGTATTGATATATATGTTAATTTAAACACAGGCAAATTATTTTGTCAGTTAACTTTCAGGCTACCGCGATGCAACTTGTTTTGCCTGGCATACACTTTTCTCAACAGCAACGGTGAATTGGTTCTTTTCTGATTTTAAAGCAATCCATTTTTAAGTTTTATACTTATGGAACTCGATAACTGAGGAATAAAACTCAACAGCTATTACACCTTCGAACATCTGCTTCCCTAATTCTCTGGTTAAACATGAAACGTTAGTGATGTATTGGTATATTTGTTAATTTAAACACAGGCAAATTATTTTGTCAGTTAACTTTCAGGCTACCGAGATGCAACTTGTTTTGCCTGGCATACACTTTTCTCAACAGCAACGGTGAATTGGTTCTTGTCTGATTTTAAAGCAAACCAAAAGTTTTATACTTATGGAACTCGATAACTGAGGAACTGGGAAATTTAGAATGCCCAATTGTAGCTGTGTAAAATTTCATTCCGGGCTAATTGATTTCCCAGCATGTCACAGGGAGACACATTCAATATTAATCACAGACTTATCAATTTCCTGCTATCATGTTATCCTGATATCATGAAATTGAACCTAACAGCAATTATTTTACCTCAACGTTTGAGCGTGAGCCTGTATACCGGGAAGGCTTCCAGGACCGAATTCCCCGACGTCAACATTGTTTACTGCCTCCATAACTCGTTTGAAAACATGAATACAGAAATCCACGACATTTAGACGAAGACTGCTCAATGAATCCCCCCACAGAGGCCAACCAAAGTTATTCCGTAAGCTTCGTCCACGTTTTTACCAGAATTTCGGACGGCGAATCTAATCTGCAGGTCGCAGGTCGCAGGTCATAGGGCACAGGTTGCAGGTCATTGTTTCACCAATACAGAAAGTATCCTAAACATTCTTAAAAGCTAACGTTAGGCCTAATTAGGCCTAAACAAAAGTTTTTAGGCCTAAGGTTAGCTTTTAAGAATGTTTAGGATACTTTCTGTATTAGTGAAACAATGACTGCAACCTGTGACCTGCGACCTGCGATCTGCAGATTAGACCCGCCGAATTTCGGAACGTGATCACCATTTTCCCGCAAAAAATTACAGACTTGAAGGCGACAAATCTCTCTTCGAAAGAGCTGAAAAAACTTTCCTTCGACAAATTGACAAACATTTTACGCTGGATGCCAGAGGTCTTCTCGCTCACCAGCGGCGAGGAGCGTAGAAGTAGTGCTGGTCGGCGAGAGACGACGGCGACCTGTACCATTTTTCCCCGGGTGGGAGAGTTAATCCATAAATCCTATAGAACGAAAAATGGTTCCGTGTCCCAGAACTAACCGCCACTGTCGATACGCTCAAACGAACTGAAATAGATTTGTGTTCCCCACAAAATTCATCTCGCCCCTAAATATGGTCATTCAATAACCACTTTTTTTCTGCTTAACATAAGTTCACAGTACAATCTGATCGATCCTGAATGCTTTAACATTTTTCTGAATACGAAACACCTTTTGTGTTATGTTTTTAGCCTTTGTTGATGGATATCTACACTGTCAGGAGACGTCCAGCCGAGAATTCCTGAGTCGGCTTAAGCTTCTCATGGATGTCAAAGTGTAGGCCTCAAATCTATGTGCAAACCATGCATGGAATTTGAATTAAGTGAGTTAAGAGAAAGATGGTTGACACTTTCTTGTTTTCAAATAATTCTCGTTACAAAGTAAACAGTCCCTACTCCAACACCGAGGACCGCTAGGTCTCGCACTCTTTGTAAATAGTTTCTGGCTTCTTTGTATTTGGAAGGAGTTGCCTGTAGTTTATCGTTATTGTTCGAAAGGTCGATAAATCCCAAACCGTTTTGCAGGTATCATTACAAAGACGACACTTCCTTCTTGTGTTGGTCGACAGTTCCGCGTACACCGCGCATTAGTCCGGTGCCCAAGCGACTGAGTCACCCTCTTCAAAAGCTGATTCTTTGGCAGGCTTAACAACAGATGAAGCACGTTTAGTTGCCCGGCCCGTATGTGGGGGTGGGGTTTGGGTGGGCCTAGGGGAAGTCGTCTTGACTTTTTCAACGTTCGATTTCGTTTTTTTATACTGTGAACTAAATCAGCCGGGATCCTTTAAGGTTTTTTGCCGACCGAGGCGAGGGAGACGTGCTCGAGGTGTCTAATATGCTGTATGGGAAATGGACATATAGGAGGGAAAATTTTTCTATTAATCGCGATCCACTGAAGAATGAACACCGAAGAGAATTTTGATCGTTTGTCTTATGATTGTCTTATGATTGTCTTAACCTCGGGAGCTCAAAATGCACCAATCACCGCCGACGGCGGTGCTCTACCAGGGCTGATGCACAACCAGCCGGCATTATCGCCCGACGAGCAACACTGATACGGTATTTGCGTTCGATCGAAGGAGAACGTGTCCTAATTTTGTTCAGATTGTGTGGTGTTGCCAAAAGGAATTGAGGAAGGGGACACCAAAATAGACGCCCCGAAGATTCTTTTGTTGTTTGCAGGGGTACCCTGGCGTAGATTCTCGAACGCGTATTGGTCTCGATCTGATGACAGTCTCTATTCCAGTTTGTCAGCCATGATGCTTAGTTTACCTTGCAGCAGGCTAAGCGACTGTCGAACGCACTTCAATAATCCGAGATTACCACTAGTTATAGAAACGTCACGATGCTAATATGACGAAATCTTAAAGCAAATGATTTTTTTTTTTAAATTTGCTCTTTTATCACCTGTTATGAGAATGCCCGCATTTTCTTTGAGGACACATTTTTTCAGTTAACGGTTCAGTAGTTAACTGAAAAAATTTTTTTCAAGAAACCCTGTGAGATTTTTTAATTGCCCTTTAAGTAACGTATGTTCTAGGCTTCTAAGGGCCTATTATACAATGAGCTGCCTTAAAACCGTAATTTCGCACCGTCTGTGGGGAATATGCGCTCTCCCAAATGTCCTGAACACTACCAAAATTGGTCAGAGTAACTTCCCGGACTAGTCACGCGTTAAAATACTTTTGTGTTCAAACGTGTGGCACCCACAACTTATTCTAATGCCCTCAAGAAAAACAACACCCTCTGCAATAAAGCCAGATAAAAGTGAGGTACAAGAACAATAGTGGCGGTCGGTGAAGTTAATCTTTCCATTTAGCTCAAATAATGACACTTCCGTTTCTTGCAAAAACTCTATAATCCAAGGCGGCAAACCGCGCATTGATTACGGTTGATCATTCATTTAAAACAAGAAAAACAACAATACTGCATCTCAGTTGAACTACGCGCACTTCGTGTGCTGTGCGCAGGCTCGGTTCTTGCTCAAAAGGAGATGTGTCCTCTATCCCGACTTCGGCAGAGAAGCCACGCACTGCTAAATGAATCCGATAGATTTTTTGACACCGACATTTTTTCGTCTTTAAAGAAGGAATCACATTAGATAAAGAAAGAAGGTTTTAAAATTTTCCATGAGAGCCCTGAAGAAACCCTAGTATTATTGTTGAATGATTGAGGTTGATCGGCTGCACCTTGTGTGCCGAGACCAGAGCGGATAATCATCCTGGAGGAAAAAGAAAAAAATATACCTTGGATGTCAAAGTCTTGTAGTAAATTGTACGTTCTACCTACCGAGATTCACGAGATAAATATGATTTAAAAAACACAAAGGTATGAAGGTGGAATCAGATTGTGAAAATTTGCATTGTGCATGGCTTTGTGGATACATGCAGGTGTTTCCCATAGTTGAAGTAGCGTATTCCCGGGCGTATTCCGTCGATTGGTTTTAAATACCACAAATCCCCTATATTTTAGAACATTACTTCAATCCAAGTAGAGTCACTCTGGTTGACTTACGAAGAGCAGTGCCAGCCGGTTCGTATCCGATCCTGCTATTTTTAAACATAAACTTTAACTTTCTGTGATCAAGTACAGAATTATTCAAAAAAGTGACCACACAGATGAGATACCATTCTTGATATGAGTTTTATTTGCTGAGAGGTCGTGACCACAATTCGATGGGGAAAAACATTTGCAAAGAGCATGGCTAACTATCTCTGCGATTTTGTTGCAAACATATTAACCCTTGTGGTTAACAGTTACACTACAGTTGCTGTTGTCCACCGCGGCAAGTTCATGCAAGGGTTGACCTATACGTGTGATTGAAGAACTTTGCAAATAAAAGTGCAAGGCAGTTCCAAATTATGGCTACGACTTGTAGGGCTTAAAAAGTAGATTTCATTTTCGTGTAAATCGTTGCGCTTCAGTGGAAGGGCATCCAAACTAATGAATAGGAAGGTAGCGGCTTCAACTTTCAAAAAGGAGTACTCGTTTTTTTACGAGTATCGTCAAGTCTTAATCTAAAAATAAATAGTCGAATGACTAAATCGATTGATTTCAACAATTAAATACGCAAGTCATGGTTCTGGTGTGTTTCTGTGTTCTGAGTGAGGTGTAGCAACTGTGAGTGATCTCGGCTCGAGAAGGCTTTGTCGTGATTGTGTTGCGTTGAGGAAATTAAGTATTCATTATCAATTTTCCATTTTGACCTAACCGAAAACTTCAAAGTGAAAGCTTGAACGAGTCCGCTGCTCGGCCTTAATAACATCAACTCAACAATTTATTCTTAGTGAAAGCGATTATGGCATGTGATTGCAAAGAAGCCTTAAAAATAATATATACTAATATTAATCATAAAAATTACAATTTCCTTGATTGTGATTGGTTTTAAAAACTCCTATTTTCCACTAATTCACTTGCCAAGTTGTTATCGAACAATTCAATAAGCCAATCACGGCCAATCAAATTCAAAGTTGTAAAATCAACCAATCACAACCTTGGTTTCAATCACCATAGAAACAGTGTACATACCCCTAAATTGGGGTTTTCTTTCTTTCTTCTCTCAGAGCGACATTAAACGCCTCCTTGTCAGTCTTTTAATGCAAATTTTCCCTTTCTTTCATAACTTGGCTCTTCTTTTCTCGGAAATTGGAATTTTTATGATTAAATTGGTAAGTAGTCTGTAATCATACTCATGAGAAACAAATTGGACTCCCCCTGCGCGGTTGTCCGATTTTGTTTTCACTGCTCGTATGATTACAGACCGAATTGGACTCCACTCAGTTATAATGCACTCAAGGCCCTCTACAAAGTAAAAATTGTCCATTAAAGTGTGTTGCGCAAGAGAACTAAGACGATCCACTACCGAAGAACACTCGCAATCGTATAACTGATAATGTATTTTTATTCGATCTGAAATTAAAATGTACAATGTATTCTAATTAACTAAATCAATTGGTAATAAAGAAATGAAACGAGCGAAGCGGGAATAACCGATAAAAACTTTTAACAATCATTATACCATGCGGCCACTGTTCGTCAATATCCAAAACTTATGAAATCCATATCAAACTAACAAAACTGAAATGATTGATAACATTACAACAGCGATCATAAACTTACTTCTATGGCGAGTTTTCTTAATTTTCCTTGATCGGGATAACCATCAAACAGTGTAACAGGTAAGCAGTAAATCACATGAAACATGTCCAATTCAGATATCGGGTAAAAACTGAACTGCTTAATTAAAGTTGAGGTTTATCTACTATTTAAGTTTCCTGTTGGGCGTGTACGAGGCTACCGCAATTTCCTTAACTATGAATTCCTTGCATAGTCCAAAAACTACGTTAACATTCTCCGCCCCGATGAGGGCAGTGTCCTCATCCTAAACTACATCAGTCCTCGTATCCATCGGCGGGGTATATGATCACAATCTTTGTGATAGGTCTTTTATACTCCGAGGTTGCCGTCTTGATTTTTACATTTCGAACTCTGCCATCCCTTCCTGGGTAAACATTGATGATTCTTCCGATGGTCCAGTTTCCACGGACATAGTTGGAATCTTCCATGATGACTATGTCATCCACTCTCACAGTGCGCTTTTCAGCGTTCCACTTCTTTCTAGGGACCAACGACGGGAACACGTCTCGGGTCCAACGTCTCCAGAAGGTGTCTACTATCTTCTGTACGAATTCGACTCTATGCTGTGGGTTCCTGGTCTCTCTGAACGGTCCTTGTGGTACCATTGAGGTAGCTCGTCCAAGTAGCATGTCGTTTGGACACAGATACGAGCCGTCATCCGGGTCGTTAGGAACTCTACCAATGGGGCGTTGATTCATCAGGTAAGCGACTTCCAATAAACAGGTGTATAGTTCAAATGGCGTCAGGATTTGTTCACCAATTGCTTTCTTTAGGGCTTTCTTGGCGCCTTTAACTAATGCTTCTGCGCAGCCATTTTGATGTGGTTCTCCGGGCGTAGTAAACTGCCATCTCATTCCTTTTTCGGCGCTAAATTCTTTTAGCTCTTTGTGATTCCACCCCTGGATCATCTCTCTGAGTTCACGTTCTGCGCCCACAAGTTGAGAACCGTTATCACTCATCATCAGCGCAGGCTGTCCTCTGATGGTGAAGAATCGTCTCAGCGTCTGCATAAATTCAACGGTAGAATAATCTACTGCCAGCTCCAGATGTACAGCTCTCCTGTTCATGCAGGTAAAGATTACTCCATAATGCTTGGTGCTTGTTTTTCGGCTTATCTTAACTTTGTATGGTCCAAAGTAATCACATGCTGTATGATGAAATGGGGGCGTGAACGGTTCCAGGCGAGTTCTGGGCAGGTTAGCCATAAGTTGTGTTTCAGTTCTTGCTTCAATTTCTCTGCAGCACACGCATCGGAACTTTACGGACTTGGCCAAATCATGAGCTCTTATGATCCAAAACTTTGTCCTTATCTTCGCTACTGTGGTTGCTACGCCAGCGTGTCCAATTCGAGTTATCAGAAGAGATATCCAGTGGTCCCGGGGAAGCATAGCAGGGTGTTTGGTTTCATAGGAAACTAAGGCTTCATCTACTCGACCTCCAACTCTGATTATTCCGTTTTCGTCTGTAAACGGGCTCAGCTGTTGGAGCTCTCCCCTCTTCAGGCGGTCTTGGAGGGTTTTCTGGCTTTCTTTGACCCAGTACCTCTCGGCTTTCTCCAGTTCTTGCGGCGCCAGTGGTTCACGGCTCAATTGCATCTGCTGTCCGGGGGTTTCGGGTAATTTCTTTGCTTGACATCGGGTACGTAGATTCCTGATGAATCTAAATACATAGGCGCTTGTCCTGACAAGTTTTCTCCAGTTTGAAAACTTCTTACAGTCGATAACTTCAAGGGAACCGGTGAGCAGAATGGCTTGAGTTTTACGGCGTTCCTTGTCTACTTCGTTCAGGTCAGCTGTTGAGTTTTCTTGAGGCCACTCCTCCTCGGGCAGTCGTAAGAATTCTGGTCCCTGCTTCCATCTGCCAATCAGTCGTTGTGCCGGTATGCCACGAGAGACGTCATCAGCGACATTTAACTCTCCAGGGACATGTCTCCACTGAGACGGGTCAGAATTGCTTTGAATTTCTGCGACTCGGGCGGACACAAACGGTTTGAACCCTCTCGCTTGACTGCGAATCCATGACAATACGATGTTGCTGTCTGAGAAGAATACGACTTTCTCAAATTGCAGTCTTGACTCTTCTGCTATGGACTGATATAGCCGGGTTGCTAGTACTGCTGCTTGTAGTTCTAGGCGGGGTATGGTCAACGGTTTCAGTGGGGCTACTCTTGATTTGGCGGCTATGAATCGTGTGTCATACTCATTGCTCTCGGTTCGCCATCTGACGTAGGCACAGGTTCCAAACGCTTCGTTGGATGCGTCAGAAAAGATACAGAGTATTGGGAGTGCAATCGCGTCCGCTGGGGTGAGGGATCTTTCAAAGGTCACGTGATTCAAGTCTCCCATTTCTTTGAAGAAACGAATCCATTCTTCCCGTGATGCTGAAGGCAGCTCTTGATCCCATTCTAAGCCTTGTTGCCACAGACGCTGCATTCCGACTTTAGCGCGAACTAGAAAGGCTGCTGCGAATCCAACTGGATCAAATATTCGAGCAATCTGGCTGAGTACTGTTCTCTTGGTCAGAGTAATGTCGTTAGGCGGGTTAACGTTGAACAGGAGCATGTCTTTGGCATGATTCCAAACAGTTCCTAGTATCTTTTCTTGTGTTTGGCCTTGCAGCAATTTCATTTCAGGATTCTCTTGTCTGATAATTTCGTTCTCTAAAGACTGGTTTGACAGCCATCCCTTGACTTGAAATCCACCTTTCAGCAATACTTCATCCAGCTCAGTCGTCAGTCGCTTGGCTTTTTGAACGGAATGGACTGAATCACAAATGTCGTCCATGTAGGTGTTGTTCTTCAATACGTGGGCAGCTTCGGGATACGAATCCTTTGCTTGATCTGCGCTTTTTCTCAGAGCGATCTGTGCCATAGCAGGTGCAGGCTTATCTCCAAACGTCAGCACCGTCTTTACATAAACATCAGGTTCTCGATTAGTTTCCATGTTTCTCCAAAGATATCGGTGTACTTGCTGATCTTGCTCGGGGATAAGAACCCTGTGATACATCTTTGAGGTATCTCCGGTTACAGCTACTTCATTTTCTCTGAATCGTAAGGTGACTCCAAAGAGGCTGTTTAGCAGGTCAGGCCCTTTTATCCAGTAATCATTTAGTCGGTGACCTTGAAATGAAGCAGATGAGTTGAAGACTATGCGGATGGGCGTTGTCTTTTCGGGTCTCACTATCTCGTGGTGGGCAATGTAATGGATTGGTCCCTTGTATGTCTCCAATTCCTGCTTTGTGAGCTTGCGTGCAAACTGCATCTCTGTCATTTCCATCATTTGTCTGTCATAGGCAGCTGCATGCTCCGGTGTTTTTGACAGGCGGCTCTCAATTGCTTCCAGCTTCTTCTTAGCTTGTGCTTCATTGTTTGGCAGTTCCTTCGGATCTCGTTTCCATGGGTAGGGTATTAGCCACTGGTGTCCAATCATTTAACAGGAGTCTTCAATAATTTTCAATTCTCTGCGTTCTACGGGACTTAACTTGTCAGCTTCACATTCACAAGGCTTGGCAGCGACTCCCATTGTTTCTGTTGTCCAAAAGTCAGTCATGTCTATAGGCGTGGGGACTTTTACGCTAAAGACGCGGTTCACTTGTTCATGTTTTCCAGATGTGGCTCCAAATATTACCCAGCCAAGGGGGGACTGTCTTGCTATAAGGTTAGCAGCTTCCCTGGTCTCACCTGTATGCAGTCAATGCCAACGAGTAGGTCAACCGGGCCACTTTTTCGAAGGATTTCCTCTTTTCCGAGGCCAAAAATTCCAGCAACGTGACTGAGCTTTATTTCGGTAATGTCACTGCTTATACACGGGATGCCCACGGCTGTAACAGTATGGATAACATTTCGGCTCACCAGTGATCGGATGCGAACACGGAATAGCTTCGTTATCAATTCTTCTTCCTCCCCTCCAACTTTAGCTATGGTGATGGTGACTTCCTTTCCCTTAAGACCGAGTTCGTCTGCTACTGACAACTTGATTAAGCTGACCTGAGCACCAGAGTCCAGGAGCAGGTTTCCTTGCCTTTTGACATTTTCAGATCCCAGAATTTCCACAAGAATGACTGGAAGAATTGCCTGTTTGCTGCCCGCAACGGATGAAACTGTTAAGGCTGTAGCGGAATTTGTTACATTGGCACCGTGTAACAATGGGTGGTGAAAGTATTTGCACTGACTTCCGTTAAATGACTCACTGCATTGGCGTCTGCAGGAACAGTTGGAAACATTATGATCACGACCAGCTCTTTTCAGACAACTGAAACAACTATGGTTCTCCTTGACGGCCTTGAGACGGTCGCTGGGGGACATTGACATAAATTTCTGGCACTGGTCCGTCCAGTGGGTTGACACCTTACACAACCAGCACTTGTGGTTTGCTGTTCCCTTTTTCTCAAATGCTGATATCTGATTGACGTTTAGGTGCTTAGAACTTCTCAGCGGTGCCGTGGCTCTCATTCTAGATTTCATTTCGGATGTCATCCAGGACATTAACGCTTCCAGTGTGCCGTGACATTTTGTTGTTTCTAAGAAACGTGACCAAACTTTGCGGTCGTCGGAACACATTTTTTGTTCAATAATCGCCAACATGTGATTATTGTCCATGTCATTTTGCCGCCCAACTTCCGAAAGGGTGTTGAAACTTCGTCTCACGAGGTGCACTAAGTCACAAAAACGGGCGTCTTCCCCGTCACGCAAAGGCTTAAATCGGGCGATATCTTGCGTGATAGTGTCAGCAACAAATCGTGGGTCTCCATAGATTGATTCCAGATGCTCCCATGCGGCATCGTAGTCCTGGCCAATTCCCTTTATTAATTCCAAAGGCTTTCCATTCAAGCTTGCTCTTAGAATGGTAATCGAATCACGTTTACTGTATCGTGCCTCCACCAGATGTTTGAAATCCGCTTTGAAGATCGCGAATTCCCTGACGTCGCCTGAGAACTTTGGCATTTTTGGTTTTTCCATCCGGAAAACTGATTGCGTGCTGTCTCCATTTACGTTGACAGGCGGTGTGTCTGTAATGTCACTAGTCATTACGTTATCAGTAACTTGCACATTATCGGCGGTAGAATTCTGTATCTCGGGGATCATGACTAAAACACCACACGAGTACATACGGGAAACATACGAGTAACATACGAGTAACATACGGAACATACGGACACATACGACTAACATACGAGTAACATACGGATACATACGACTAACACACGGATACATACGACTAACATACGGATATATACGAGTAAAAAAATACGAAAATATACGAGTAAATTTCATACCAGTAAATTTTTATGCAAAGTAACGACAACTTAAGTAAAATATTACACATTACTTCCCCGACTAAGGAAAGTTTGCGTTACAAGAGCAAAGATATTTGATATTAAACTGGTGGCCTGGGGTCATGCCTGGTAATCTGATGTGCGCAAAAAATAGCCTGTCGCGCAGTGGATGGTCTTCACGCGTTCGATCTTTACCGTGCACTGAACAGATTGAAGAGCGTAATACTGATTTACAGATGACACATTTGAGAAAGGAACCGTGATGTAGATGTAACTAACAGTGGTAAGTGAAGTGTTTTTGCTACCGCAGATGATACCAAAAATCTGCTTTAGTTTTGTAACATGAAAGATAAAAGCACATGTTTTGCAAACCAAACGAACCATCGATTGCATTATGATTTAAGCCAACTGAATAGTCACAGAATGACACAATCAGTAGCTATTTAGTCTTATATGTCTGTTTATATTTGTCGTTTAAAAGTGTGTTGTTAGAATATCAGGAAAAAATAATTCTTCGGACGTACGGTCAGGGGCACCCAACGAGAATATAGTTCAAAACCACTTAAACAGCATTGTTAAACGTATTTTGGTATTTAACGGTAGATATAGGCATTGCATGCATTACAGGCCAAAGCAGTGCAAATGAAGCAGTTAAATTTTAACTGTTGATGTTAAAAGTTGCTTTCGTAGTTGATTATGACTGCCAGGCCAGGCTTCTAACATGCCGCCCAGAAAAAAATGCGCAATTTTCTGTGTATGGGCGCTAATAAAGGGTAAAATTCCGCGCAGTAAGGATACACAATGTAATAGTACCGAACGGTGCCTTTGCCGGATGTTCTCTCTGGAAGTACGTTTGCGCCATGCATGTCATTTCACATCTGCACACACTCTAGTCATTGGTAAGCTTGAAGGCATTCGTCCAGCTTCAACCAAACATGGACGAAAAAGTACATACAAAGGGACCGTTCACTTTTCATAACGTAGGGGACTGATGGTACTTTTTTGTGCCGGGGGGGGGGGGGGGCATGCCAAACAAATGGCTTTAAGGCGGGTGGGACCGAATATAAATGGTTTGTAAGGGGGAGGCAGCCCAAAAAATTACCTTAAAATGTTGTAATGACATTTATTTTTCCCTGTCTTCGAGACCTTTTCAAATTGAAACCTACCTCTAGGGACAATACTTTTTTACAACTTTTGCCTTAATATTAGCATAAACTTTTAGTACTTTTCCTGATTATTTATTTTTACAAGCACTTATATATATAACATGATGCCTGGCCGAGCAGAACCGTACGCAAATGAGGCAAAATATGAACAATGACATCTAAAAATTTTGGTCTTTCACCAAGTTACAAGTTTCTTACGACGGTTAGATAAACACAGTGACTTAACGAACAAGCAAACGAAGAATGGCTGAACACCATCACAAGAAGTTTCCAGCGAAAACCTTGACATTTATTTATTTCTCCTTTTCCACCTTTTTTTCAGAAAATGGCAAGCAAGAGGAAGGACTTTAGTCCCAAGAAAAAAGAGCGCAACACCCATGTGAAGCGTGCTAGTATCGAGCAAATTGACTTGACCAGTTGTGAAGATGATGTCTCAAATGAAATCAGAAAAAAACTATCGTTCGAAGAGGAACGTTCTACTCAGGTAAAAATTAAAGAAGAAGTGGAGGTCGATGATTACGACTGTTATCGGTATAAACAAACAGCATATGTAAGAGATGACCGACGATTGCCCAAATACAGCGAAAGTAGTCCTAATCTCGAAGAGATTTTCAACATCTGTCCACTGCACAACGTTCCAGACGAGAAGATTGTAAAAGTAAAACCGACACGAATAAAAGAAAGCGTTACTTTTGTTGTACAGCCAGATTTGATCAATCTAAGGCACCCTTACGACCTAGAAGCCGACGACACGCCAGGAGCCTTCATCAAACGAGACCAGGTACGTTTTTATGAAGCAAAGAGTACCGCGGAAGGAGAGTTAATCTTGTCTTCTGAAGTTCGAGTAACCAGAAACAAAAAGGGACAAGTCGTCGGTGGAACATACAATCGTCGCAAAAATGGCGTGTGGAAAGCGAAGACTGCGAAGCTCAGGAAGCTCTATGCTGTTGTACGTAAGCGGGCGGTTCACAAGAATACCCTCGAGTCGTTTGCTACTGCATTCACTCGGTACGTGATTTTCGTTATGACGTTGGAAGAGTACAATGAAGTTCACGGGAATTTGGCAAATCTTAAGGAATACAAACTATCCTCGAACATGATGATCACCCATTATTATTTCGACACAGGGCATGCAGTACCCATCGTTCCCGCAAAGCATGGAAACGCCAAGAGTCAGGACTCGCCGGATTTTAGGCCTACGGAGCATTCCCTTAAGAAAAAATGCAAACAAACCGTCCAGGTCTCCAACAAAGCTCCGCGAATTTTAGCCGAAACCCTTGGGCAGACAGATGAGACTATTTTAAGCAGTACGACAGATTCCACGCGCCTTAGAAATCCTAAGCAAGCATTCAACTACAAATTCAATTATGGAAGTGTATCGCGATCTGACCAAGACGAGATAAGCAACGTCATTCTAGCCCTTCTTGAACAAAACCATGACTCAAATTCCGTTGTGCTTGATGATAACCAGCCATTTATAAGGGAAGTTATCTTTCGTCATGGACGTCAGCTGTCAATCGTTGCATTTACCGACCAAACCATAAAGGACGTGTCGCGATTTTGCACAAGATCGGGCAGTTTGACTCATTTCTCGCCGTTACTCATAGACACAACTTTAAATATCGCTGAGTATTATTTCACTCAAACAGCTTATGAGAATTTAAGCTTGCGAAAGAAAGACACTGGCAAACACCCATGGTTCCCTGGACCTATCTTGGTTCATAGGAACAAGACAACTGAAGACTTCAAGTATTTCTGGCAATCTGTTAAACGAGAGAACTGTCAGCTTGAAGGTTTGCATGTACTGGGATCTGATGAAGATGAAGCCCTTTCTACCGGAATACTCCAAGAAACAACCGGTACCATTCACCTTCTGGGGCTGGAACACGTCCAGGAAAATGTCGAAAAGAAGCTATCAGAATGTAATTTCCCAGTCCAGGAAAGAAAAATCATTATGGCCGATATTTTTGGAGGGCGGCCAATGGGAGAAGATGGCTGCTTGTATGACTGCGAAAGTGAAGAAGAATTCGACCAGAAGTGCGAAACGTTTAAAAAGAAATGGGATGAATTGGAGAAGTCGACAACGAAGAACAACCCGCTTAAATTCACAAAGTACTTTGCCAAATACAAGGAAATCCAGTTAAGAAACAAGATGGCCAAATACGTTCGCGACCGTGCAGGCGTCAGGAGAGGTTTTGGCCAAAACCCCATAGAGTGGATGCACTACATGTCCAAGGTCGAGATTGATGAATTGGGAGATGGTGTTGGTCACAGAGATGTCAACCTGACGACGGCATTACGAAGCCTCAAAGGGAGAGTTTTACGTCTGCACAAAGACGCTGCGAAAGCCTTGTACGGGGACGGTCCATACAGGTTGGACAAAGCCTACACCAACTTTGCCGTAACTTATGACGAATGGCAAGACCTGTTACCAGGCGAGAGGAAAGCACTGTTAAGGAGATTCTTTACAGAGGTGTGCCGTCCAGTTGTCACCAATGAGGGTAAACAGAAGGAAAGTAGCCCACAAGTAGCAAAGGTTACTCCGTCGACCCCCGAGACTCAGAGTTTTAGACGTCTCTCTGTTGCTGTTGAAGAATTCGGCATACCTAGCGAAGTAGTGCCTGCGACTACACTAAGGGACATGTTCAGGAATGCAGAGGCGCTTTTGAATGAGCCAGACGCGATCATGCCAGCGGCTTCTGATGATCCCAGAATGAGAACAGTGAAAAGTAGGCATGGCAAAGCTCCTCTTATCGTCAAGCCAGTAAAAGCTGGTCATCAGCTTGATTGTCCGTGCAGCGTTTTCAAGGCTGTCGGGATCTGCCAAGATACGATTGCCGTGGCCGAAGATCTCGAGTGCCTACAAGAATATCTCGAGGAAATCAAAAGAAAATTTCAGAGAAGAAAGGGACCAAGTGTAAACCTCGCAGCAGCATATAATAGCAGGAGGACACCTAAAGAGGAAGGTATGAAGCCAAACGAGATCCAAAAGGCTTTTAGAAAGAAACGAAACGACACGTCACAATCGTGGGTGCCAACCACTTCTTCTGCGATGTCCAGTCAGAGTGTCAACAGCACATCAATGCAGGACACGCCTTCGTCAATGCATCAGCAACAACAACCTTACTGCAATTTACCACAGCAGTACTGTGGACAGGAAAATTCATCTGCCGTGGTGTTACAAGAACAACCCATTTATACAGCTTCGACAACGACGCAACAGCACCAAAGTTTTCCGCCTGTGAGTGCTACATTCTATCAAACGCAACAACCACAATTTAGTTCGTTTCCGTCAACAGCAATTCCACAACAACAACAGGTCCCGGCGTCCTTCGCACAACCTTTTAAGGTCCCGATGTCAACAAATTTTTCCCAACAGTCTCAACAACTTAGCTCAGCTTCCCTTTTGGCCCCACAACAGGCGTGGCATTCTGGTTGGTCACCCTATCAGTATGAAGTCTGCCTCCTTCCGAACTCAGCCAAAAAGTGCTACGGTTGCAACCAGGACTTTGCCGATAAATATCGACAAGAGCCTCAAAACGTGGTTATACGCCACACTGACAGGCGAATCAGAGGAAAAGACCTGGATGGGAACATTCAATTTAACTCTGACTTTACCCATACGTACTATCATTGTAACATCGGTCATATTACCAGAAAAAATCCCTTCTTCGACAGGAAAGTGTGCTGTTCCGCGCAACTAAAACTGACCCCAGAACCAGAAAGTGTAATTATAAACGCAGGAATGTACGTTGAAGATTTTTAGGTAGATGCGATGTGATGCAAGGTTCGTTGCAAATCTCCTCTTGTATCGTTGCATAGTGAACATGTATAGCACACCAATTTTCGGGTACTTTAATATCGGAAAATCGCCTCGAACTCAGTTTCCAAGTTTATTTCCTATTTTTATGTAGATTCCAGGTTTCATTTCACTCTCTTAATTTAAATATTGAAATATTAATATGTAACTGAAATATTGAGTAAGAGCTAGAATGAGCAGTGTTTTGTTACCGTTGGCAGTTAGAGTCGTAGGTTGCCTGTTTCAGAAGTCCTGTGCCAAAAGAGGAAATATTAAGTATACGCAGGACTGAACGTTTAACCTTCAATTAAGGAGTTGTGATGGTCGCAATAGAAATGTATGCACAGGACTTAAAATGTCCATACTCAGAAGTTCTTTTTATTATAACAACGTTTGTATATAGTTAGCTAAAGAATTTAAGTGCGGACTCTAGGTGAAGATCGGTTTACAGCCCTGAAACCACGTGTGAAGTATTGTTTTCCGAGTGTGTCTACTATTTGAGGATCGCTTTATGACCAAAGTAATATATGTAGTAGTTGTGTGCATTAAGCAGTTACAGTTTCAGTTACAGCATCACTGAGTTGTCTTAATATTTTTTTATTTCGAATTCAGTTTGTATTTCAGGCTTTTGAAGACTTAATTCCTCTGACTTCATTTTAATTTTTAAATATTTACATTTATAGCCAAAGTATCGTTTCAATACTTAAATAACTCTTCGGAATTATTGTTCGTTGTCATTAGCAGTTACAGTTACAGTTGCAGTTAAAGTTAGCAGTTTCCAGTTTCAGCTGTTGTCTGACATACAGAGTAAAGACAAAATGTTTTGTTCTATTGTCTAGTTTTGCAGGTTTAGTGAAACTTTGATTGCCAATCAATACAACAGGGTTTACATACCGTCAATAAATATTTAGTTATTTAGTGGGGGGGGGGGGGGAAGGAAGGGGGGGAAGGGGGGTTGGATGTCACCCCCTCAGACTTTGCAAATTTTGGAAAGGAGATTTACTCTGTTGCTGAAACTTTAAGCAGCTGTTCGTTTATTGCTTGCGGATTTTTAATGTGTCAACTGTTCCCAAAATTCGACATTTTAAACATAATTCTTCTAGTTTCTCAACACGAAATAACAAAATCGATACGTTTTTACATGTACATGGTTACATTTCGCACTGATTTTTTTGCCATTAAAAAAGGCAACTAAGGTGAAATAGTGAAATCAAGATGGCTGATCTGATGACGTCATACGACGTCAGCGACGTCCAAAATATATTGTCATCTTGCAGCGCAAGCTAAGGGTTTTGCACTCCATGTAAATTTATTTTACTGTGACTAAAATTAACGAAAGCCCCTCAAACTGAACCGCGAACGTGTTTGCTGACGTGCAAAAATGCTTGCAAGGCTTATAATTAGAGCTTAGTTTATGAGAAAAACACTCGTATTACTCGTATGTATCCGTATGTTAGTCGTATGTATCCGTGTGTTACTCGTATGTTAGTCGTATGTTAGTCGTATGTATTCGTATGTATCAGTATGTTCCGTATGTTACTCGTATGTTACCCGTATGTACTCGTGTGGTGTTTTAGTCATGATCGTATCTCGGGTGCATGTTCTTGAGAAGACTGATGACTGGAAGATGAAATTGCAGTTTTTCCTTTCTGGTTAATTGTGTTTTCAGTGTGAATTTCTTCTTGGATGATAACATTTTCCGTTGTTTTTTCCGGTGCGCTGACAGTGGCAGAAGTTCCTGCAATGCTCTTTTCGTGTGAGCTTTGACTTAAGACTACATGTAATTGTTCCTTTAAAAAATCTTCTGTGTCGGTTGAAAGCTTTAGGTATGTTTCCTGACATTCTTCCATCCATGATTCTTCGTGCTCGAATTGCTCGTCGTCTTCGAGAAGCAGTAAGAATTCCTCGTGTTTCATATTTTTTCAGTTCCTTTCTGATTTCTTCCGCTGGCCGATTTGCAGATAATTTATGACAAACAACTTTTCCTTGACGGGTTAGCGCGCCCTTACAATTTCTCCGTTTTATCTTGGCCTGTTTGATAGCGTTTTCTCGTGCTTCAGACATTGTTTATCGTCTTGAACTCGTTACGAACCTTGGTTAACCAGAAATCGAATGATGTTGCGCAAGAGAACTAAGACGATCCACTACCGAAGAACACTCGCAATCGTATAACTGATAATGTATTTTTATTCGATCTGAAATTAAAATGTACAATGTATTCTAATTAACTAAATCAATTGGTAATAAAGAAATGAAACGAGCGAAGCGGGAATAACCGATAAAAACTTTTAACAATCATTATACCATGCCCGATACCATGCGGCCACTGTTCGTCAATATCCAAAACTTATGAAATCCATATCAAACTAACAAAACTGAAATGATTGATAACATTACAACAGCGATCATAAACTTACTTCTATGGCGAGTTTTCTTAATTTTCCTTGATCGGGATAACCATCAAACAGTGTAACAGGTAAGCAGTAAATCACATGAAACATGTCCAATTCAGATATCGGGTAAAAACTGAACTGCTTAATTAAAGTTGAGGTTTATCTACTATTTAAGTTTCCTGTTGGGCGTGTACGAGGCTACCGCAATTTCCTTAACTATGAGTTCCTTGCATAGTCCAAAAACTATGTTAACAAAGTGAAAAGAACTGTTCTGACATGTAAAACGCTTACGGATTTCTTCGTCATATTAAACGCACCTCTCAGGCCAACTCTGCTCTTTTATGTTGGATCTATTAATAGGATATATACCGTTGAACATTTTCCTAGATGGGTCTTTATCCTACACTCTTACCTACATTCGATTTTCTGGATACTTGTGAGGCATAAGCACCGTGATTTGTTTGGGTTGTTAGGTTTGCTTGTGCTCCTTTGTATGGATTTGTCTTCAAATGTCCCCAATTCAACGAACCACTCTTTGTAAAACGGCAAATGATTGTCTCATGCTGTTGCCATTAATGGCTTATGCGGTACAACATCAGGGGCACCCAACGAGAATATAGTTCAAAACCACTTAAACATAGCATTGTTAAATGTATTTTAGTATTTAAACGGTAGATATAGGCATATTTTTATCCCCTAATTTTTTTTTATCTGTTCGGATTCCCTAGCTGAAAGTCTAGTGATCCGAAAATTATAGGGATCAAAACTTACCTTTTCGAAAATTCCAGCCAGAAAAAAGGCCCCCAAAAATTCTAGTTGACCCTTTTTGGGTAAAAATCCGTTCAAATGGGCAATTATTCCATGTTTTAGATGTTCGAAAATCCTAAAAGAGGCAGCGGGCAACCAAGAAATTTTACAACAAATGTTCCGAAAATTCTAGATCTCAAATCGTCTTCCGAACAGACATTTCCCGAAAATTGATGTTGGGTGCCCTTGCAACATGACTTGCTTTATTTAGATTATTTTAGCGGATTGCAGAAATTATTTCATGCCAACCTGATGGCTGAGTGCATAAACAAAGTACTTAGTTACATTTTGCAGTGTTAAGCCTTGGATTAAAGACACCTGGCCAAATGACCAATCTCCATTCAGACGAAAATTACTTTTAAAATCTTCATTGTATAACCTAAGCAGTGCATCTTGTTGTTCTGGGCTGACAAGTCGTTGATAACTGAGCGGTTATCAATAACAATGATATGTCCTATGCAAATTTAAAAAATGCCAAACAATGCGTTAATGTAACTGGAATTTTTTGCTTCTGTGTGGGATTGTTATTTTGTGAGTGCTTCGTGGTCCCAAAGGGTACTTACATAATCCGTCGTCTCTTTTACTATTAAACTTAAGGCGTTGTTAAGTCAGGATTAAAAAAAGGGAAAACTTTAATAACATTCTCCCTTGGGAATGTCCAGGGACAAAGCTCACACCCCTAATGTACCATATACTAACATATTCCGCTCGAGTACAAGTTGTTTTGTCAGTGTTGAAGAAACGTCTCCAAGCAAATTTCCGGAATCTCATGCACTTTGAATTATGTTTACGGTACGAAGTGGGCGTGAAGAACCTTCCGTTGTTTCCACTCGAGTCTTGAGGACACATCGAAAGAAGTCGATGGAGAACTTTTGGCTGCAGGAGAGAGTTAAAACTATTGACAACGAAAGCCAGCAAAATTATTCACAAATTTCGGACGAAATCGACGGCGTTCGTCAAAATTTGATCAAATTTAATATTGTGAAGAAAAATGTAGGCTTCAGTGTGGAAAGACGAAAGTTTCTCCGGGATAAGGGTCTCCGCATTTTGCCGTCGAAAAAAAATGGTAGTGAAGATTTTTTCACATTGCGTACAGCTGACGGCAAGGACCTTGTTATCTCCTGCGCCGAGTTTTACGACGGAGATGCTATGCGAAAACAGCTCTGTATCGATGCACGAGAGTCGACGACAACGCCCCTCACCGAAGCTGAAAGTTCCTTCAGCGAAGAGCAAATCGATGAGACATCGGACGAGAGTCGAATCAAACGTAATGCCACTGATGAAAACGAACAAATGAAGACTTTTTTTGGCCACAGAAAGATAACGCCTCCTCTAAGACCAGGTTCCATAAGAAACTTTAAAGATGTGGACAGAGAAACCCCGATAAAAGACGACAAACTGGTTGCTTTTGAAACTATCGTTGGTGCCGAAAGAAAATGTGGGATTTTAAGAAAGCAAACTACCCACACAAAAAGACAGGTTCTGGAACCTGAGGGAAGGCTGACTTGTCCGGCATCTAACGACATCACGGTAACAACACATCGGAGAAAGCTGTCTGGAACTAGCGCAGAAAGCGTCAGCAACTCGAGGAAAAAATTGCGAGTCAATCATCCTTATGAAACTGACACAAATTCTGTAAAAGAGTCAACTGGCCAACAGCTGGTGGATTCAAACTCCGAGCAATAGTGTCTGTTCGCGTGACGTCACAAAAATTCCGAAAACGAGGCGCCGCCATCTTGGAGGAGTAATGTTTTATTTATAATGGCGGCAACTGAAGCGTGTCCTTCTGAGAGCGAGACAAATTCCAAGTTTATTCTGTCTGCCTATGGCGAGTCATTACAGGGTAACATAAGGAGAAGATATGTGGAGAAAATAGGGGCCATTGGTATCGACCCTTTCCTTATTCCGCAAGAAAACTTTACTCCGGAATGTCTTCCTCCAGTCGAGTCGTGCGATCTTCTGTCATATCTAGTGCTCGATACGAGTTTTTATACAAAGGAGCAGTTTAAAAATTTCAGAAGTCTCCTTGCGTACAACCATATGGTGTCCGGCTTTATTACAAGTGTTCTTGGACAAACATTGCGAGATAAATACGTGGTTCTTGCAAAAGTAAGACATTCCCAACGAATGAATGATCCGCACGTGCCATTGTGGATAATATCAACCAAAGAAGGAACTGTTCTTTCAGCTCACTGTGCTGGGTGTATGGCCGGGCTGGGAGAATGCTGTTCTCATATCGCAAGTGTTCTTTTTTATATTGAAGTGTGGACGAGATTAAATGGGACGCTTGCCTGCACCCAAGTAAAATGTACGTGGCTGTTACCTACCACAGTTAAGCAAGTTGACTACGCAAGGATCAAAGAAATTAACTTTTCTTCTGCAAAGAAACTAAAAGCCGACCTCGATAAGTCCATTGAAACGGTTGCTTTCCCTGCTGTTGATTCAAGTCCACCATCTCACACTTCCACACCTAAACGTCCAGAAGTGAAAATGTCATCATCACTAGAACCTTCTGCTGAAGAAATGGATGCTTTTTATCACTCTTTGAGTGAATGCAAAATTAAACCAGTGTGTTTAAGTTTAATTCACCCATTTGCTGATTCATTTATTTCAAGTACTAGAAACATTAAGGCGGTGACAGACTTGTTTGATACCAAGTATCTAGAGCTTTCATATACTGATCTTCTAAAGGAGTGTAATAAAGTACAATTGAACCTATCTGATGAAGATATTAAGTCAATCGAAAGGGAAACTGTGGATCAGGCCAAAGGAAGTGCTTTTTTTAGACACAGGGCTGGAAGAGTGGGGGCTTCCAAATGCCGTGCAGCCAGTCATACAGATCCTTCACAGCCCTCCCAGTCTCTGGTCAAAGCTATTTGTTATCCAGATATTTTTCGCTTTTCCACAGCAGCCACAAGACATGGATGCAAACATGAGGATATTGCCATCGCAGAATATGAAAAAATAATGCGAAAAACTCATGCTAACTTTGTTGTAACTAAATGTGGAACAATTATAAACAAGAAGTACCAATTTTTACATGCCACTCCAGATTTTCTCTGTGAATGTGATTGCTGTGGACAGGGATGTGGCGAAGTCAAGTGCCCTTACTGCATAGATGGAGTTGACTTTGACAGCTATGTGCAAAAGAAATCTTCCTGTTTGCAGAAAAATGAATCTTGTCTCCAACTCAAAAGAGATCATGACTATTATTACCAAGCACAACAACAAATCCATACAAGTGGGAGAGGATATTTAGATTTTATTGTGTTTGCCTCAGATGGGCAAACATCAAAATTTTTCTTGGAAAGACTTGCTCCAGACATGAAACACTGGGAAACACAAATTCCCAAACTAGCAACTTTCTGGAGAATTTGCATATTACCAGAAATATTGGGAAGATGGTATACCCGAAAGATGGATTTAAAAGCCCAGCTTTCCCCAGAAGAAGTCGCAAAACCTGGTGACTGTTACTGCAGGGAAACAACTAGTGAAGCACCGATAACATGTGCCAACCACACATGCAAAATATCCAGATTTCATCCATCCTGTTTGGGTATCAAGAATGTAACAGTTCCAAAAATATGGTACTGCCCTCATTGTAGAAAGTTGCCTCAATTTACCAGGGCAAAAAGCAAGAAATTGCCTGAAATGAAGGATCAGTTCCTAAGTGAGGCAACAAAACTTGCAAGTATCTGCACATGTCAAAAAAAGCACAGGCAAATGATAAACTGCTGAAATGTCATAATGAACAGTGCCCAAATGGTAAATTTTTTCATCTGTCATGCATGTCTTACAAACGTTATCCAAGCAATGCAAGAACAACCTGGCTTTGCTATAACTGTAAGATTACAGTACCTAAAAGTAGACCATCAACACCAGCTCAAGGGGATTCTGATTTGGTCGAAGAACTGGCTGGAACACCCGATAATGTAATGTCAGCCCCTATTATTAATGATTCAAGCTCCCAAAGTGATAATGATTTGAAGGCAGATTCACCTGCAACACCAATCAACATTGGTGCAAACACCCAACAGGATAGTGATGTTTTGTTTGTCAAAGAAACTGTCAACACAAATGTTAATAAGACAGGTTCACTAGGGAATCTGACTGATAGAGAATTTGCATTGATAGAGGATACACATGGCTGGTTAGACTGTTCTATAATCCACCAGGCACAAATCTACCTCAAACAGTTAAATCCGAACATTGAAGGATTTCAAAGGCCAACACTTGGTCCAATAAGAGCCTTTGACATTATCAGTGGTGAATTCATATAGATTTTGAACACTGGAGGTAACCACTGGGTATGTTTAAGTTCCATTGGTTGCTCCAGTGGCCATGTTAATTTATATGACAGTTTTTTTCATGATGTTGTCTGTGACGACATTGAGGAACAGGCAAGAAGTCTACTCGGACAGGAATTCAGGGGAATTAATGTTGTCCCTATTCAGCAGCAACTAAATGGATCTGACTGTGGGGTATTTGCTATAGCATTTGCTACGAGCCTTGTTTTTATGCAAGAGCCCTTGAGTATTCAATTTGATATCCCGAAGATGCGTCCTCACCTTTCAAGATGTTTGAGGTCCAATAGAATGGAACTTTTTCCAACCATTGATATTTAAAAGATTACCGGTAAATCCCAGTAGAGAACTTATTTTAAGGTAGAAAGAAAGGACCCAGTTATCTTGAGAGGCATTTTTTCATTCTGTACTAAAGGGATGTGTGGAATAAGGCCCCAATTACAAATGACGCCTGATATTAATACATGTACTAAATTCTCCCTTTGATTATTAAGCATAAAACAAGACAAATTGGAAGGAGAATCTAGCAGTTCATCAGGAGGCACTTGAGGCTTCATTCCAAAGAGCTAGAAATATTGTTGTAATTATTTACTGCCTCTCCAACCCAGTGTTAGATATTAAAGGAGGACCCTTATCCATGGATAAAAATATCATTTATTACTAAGGCTCACCATTATTCTCTACAGGATCAGAAAATTTGATCGAAACAGTGTCAAATATCTGTGTGGGAGGCTAATATGAACCTTGCAATATATATATTTGTATGAAAGAAAGCTACATTATTAAAATTATACAATAAAAACCTGCTGAAGCTTGTGACAAGGGTGAATCATTACCACGTAAGAAATGTTTACATTTTCTCGATAATCCTTATTCTTTTCAACCATTAAGTCGTGAGTTTACAGTCAAGGTTGGTCACATGGGCCGGGTTGTTCGAAGCTGAGTTAAGATAACCCAGGGTTAGTGCGAAACACAGACATTAAAGCTTAAAAAGTAAATTCAGTTTAATTGTTTTTGTCAACAAGTAGATGATTAGATGCTCTTGAAAAGAACAGAGAAAATAACCTGAGAAAATCCTTTTGAATAAAAGAAAAATAAACTGGGGTTAGAATTTAACCCCGGGTTAGTGCTAACTGGCATTCAAACAACTGGGCCCTGAAACTCATCTTGCTTGAATGGATTTGCAGGTGACTCCCCATAGAGCTGCAGTGTTTTTAATCTCCCTTTTTTCATGCATATCACTTTTCAGGCTTAAGTAACAACAACTACAATTCTATTTAACAAGCTTGCTACACTTCTTGGCTAAGTATTTAGGTGTACTGTAAATGGACTGGGGCTCAGGCAAGACTTATGGCTAATTCAGACAACTTGATGAGTTATTACCTATTAAAGAAATCAATCAAAACTCACAATAGGAGGACAGAGGTTAACAAGGGCAGCACAAACTCGAATTATCTTGTCAATCAGTGGGGCTTTGCTCTTGTCCTCACATGCTAAGTAGTCAGTTGACAGAGTACTTTGTAAGATTGTGTACTTTTGTCTCAGAATTCCACTAACTCTCTCCACGTGAATTCTGACATTGGCGATTTTACGTGTCTTTTCTACATCAACTGGATCCAGCTGTTGTTTGCCCCTGGTAAATGCAGGGACGTTCAGTTCTGCCTGGTGAAACCACACCTGCTCGTGGACAGTGAAACCTCTGTCTGCAAGGACAAGATCCCCAGGAAGTAAATTTTTTAAAAAGCCACAGTTCTCTGTAAGAAATTTGTCCGATGTGCGGCCCCCCCAGGCCTTGCTTACAAATGATATTGTTCCCTGTGGTGTTATCCCAATTAACACTTTTGCAGTGTTATGGTGTTTGTAGTTCGAAAAGGTCTGTGCTCTTGCTAACAGATTGGATGGCCTATCAATAAATATCTCGAAACAGTCAATGATCACACTTGTCTTTAGACCAAAAGAATCAATGAAACATTTTGGCATTGTTCTTTGAAGCTGTTCCCGACTTGGCCAGGAAATTAAAGGAGATAAACGAACATCCATGACAGTTAACCAGGTGACAATAATGCGAGAAACAACAGTTCTAGAAACACCAAAACGATAAGCAAGATCTTGGTGTGGGACGGCCAGCCGTAGTTTTATCAACACCAGAACAAACTCCTGAAATTTACTCAATGACAGGGAGCGTCTGTTGACATGTGGAGATACAAAGGAGAATGTTTTCATTAAAACTTCCCTCGAGGGTAACCCAGTGTAAAAGCGAACTTTACCGTCATCTCCCTCAAAAAATTCCTGTTCAAATACGGTCGATTTTTCTGGCATCCAAGGTTTAGGCGTTCGAAACATGTAATCACACTGCTCGGTTTGCGTTGACCGTGATTGCGTGAGTTCGCTTGGCTCAGATTGCGTGGCCATGTTGTTCCCCTCTTCCTCCTCCTCTGGAACCTTTGCCAAATCTTCTTCATCTTGAGCCGCGAAAGACATATCCCTGATTCTATCGCC
>NC_090874.1:48455162-48460162 GCF_036669935.1 Montipora foliosa | reverse complement strand
CTATTGACAAAGCACAATTTACATGTATGGGAAAATCAGGTCTCCATTATTTTAAGTCTCTGAGGGCAGTACAGTGATTTGTTTTAGAACTATCAAGCAATATCCCTTGAAATTGTAGGAGCTGTAGAATAGTGTGACATAACTGGAGAATTGTCTGAAAGAGCAAGACTGCTGCAATTGCAGTGTATAGTGGCCACTAAGGGAAAAATGTAGCCAGAGAATTGGACGTATTCGGTGTAGAATTCTCCAGTCTCAAATACCTAATTAACACTTTAATGAAACGCTGCTTTATAATTTCTAACTTATTGTTTCTTTAGGTTCTCTGATGACACAGTTCAAAAAGAAGCTCAAACTTCTGAGTGCAAGGTCAATAATTGTTTTTTTTTATAGCACAACATTCATGGTGCACTCACATGCAGGTCCATGGTTGCAAGTAAAATACATCGCACATATGTTATTGAAGATTACAAAGAACACACAATAGTGAAAATTATTAGTTCCTGAATGAAATCAATAGGGTTGTAAGGGTCATCATTACCCAAAACCCTTCAAATCAACTTCCATTCTGTAAGTAAGTGGTATAATTTGTAAACTGTATGTATGTTTTTGAAGTCTAAAACGATCAAAGAATTGAACAGCGTTTCGCACGGGAAATATACATGTAAGTAAACACGACTGTGACAATATATTTTTTTGTCAAAATGGGACTGCATCTTGTAACTTGCAATCCTGGATATTCCGAGTTTATAGTATACAAACAAGACAGCTTTTTACAATTATCTGACAATTATTATCATCAAGATGTATTAGTTTTTAAGTGCAATGGACCATACCAAAAAAGGTTTGAAAAGCTGAAAAGCTGCAACAAACATGATGGACTTGTAACTTTCTCTATGAAAACAGTTTGGCTGAATCAAAACCAAACTATTTGTTTTGACTTTCAACTGCAGTCCAATGCACTTTGTCTGCCATTTGATCAGTTTGTACAATTTATTTCAGACTGACCTGATGATGTTGTGGATGGTCTATGAAACATTGTCTTTCTAGTGTAATGTTATTTTATACTGAATGATCAAGTCAAGGCTTATTTTTCTTTGAGGTTCCTTAGATTGTGGAAAAAGATGAAGAACCCTGTTTTAAAGTGGAAATGAATGAGAAACCAACTTTGTTCTCTCCTAAGGAAGTTGTCAGCATGATTTTCAAAAAAATGTTGGGTACGTTTTTGTAGGTAATGTCTCTTGAAGATGAGACCCCAAATTTCTTTTACAGTAAGTTCAAACAGAAGGCCAATATTTTATTAATTTCTGTCCACTGCACTCAACTTGATTCATTGGAGCAGAAGAGAAGGGTTGCCAATTGAAAGTGGTTATTAATGTTGCCTTCACTAATGTATCCAGGGTTTGATTTCCAGACTGCATCATAATCTTATGTGGGTCAAGTTTGTTATTTTATTCTCTGGTAGGTGATCTTCTTCATGTACTCTGGTTTCCCTTCTATTCCAAAACCAACATTTGATTTGATCTGCCTTGATTAATGATTCAATTTTATTTGATTTTCAGTCTGCCTAAAATACACGTACATAGACCTTATTCATAAATGGCAGTCATATTTATAATTCTTTTGTCCAAGGGCAAATTAGCCTACCAAGCCTCATTTTAGAGTAAGAATTCTTTTCAATTCACTGTATGGTATTGAGGTTTGCTAGGCTAATTAGCACTTGGACAAAAGAATCATAAATTGACCTCCATTTATGAATAAGGTCTATACTGTACAATCCTTGTCTTCAGCTACGGTATTAGCGTGAGACTTGAATACAGGTTTTTTAACTTTTAAAACAAAATTAACCCATTCACAGCTTAAGCATTCCCCATTGATGACTAAAATCTTCTGGCATTACAGGGAGTAAAATCTAAAGGTGTCACTTTCTTTCTGGTGAGTAAGGGTTTGAAGTGACTTGATTTATAATGCAGATTTCAGTCCACACCTTTAATATTATTGTTGCATTTTGAAACTCTTGGTGGTCACTGGCATCAAGGAGCATCAAATTGCAGGATTTTCATTATTAAGATTTGAAGTTGAAGCAGAATAGTATGAAGTAACAGCAGAATTTTTTGAACAAGCAAAGCTCTTTTGCATCTCTAAGGGACTTCTAGTCAAGGGAAATTAAGCTGGAGAATGCTATGTTGTGGCCGGAGAATTCTCTGATCCCCCACATATATCTCATGAACACCCTGAAAATGTAGTGAGAGAACATGGAATCTCTTACGATACTTAGATTATTTTTTCCTCAATGTTTTACTTTCAGAAATCGCTCGAGCTAATGGTGGAAATGGCATTAGTGAAGCGGTTATCACTGTTCCCTTTCATTTTAGTGATGAACAGAAGACTGCTATGAGGTCAGTCAATCAGTCAGGCAATCTGGCAAGACCCATTCAGTCTCATTTTTTTTGTTAGTTAGCTATTTAGTCAGCCAGTTAATCATTCGATTAATAAATAATTGACCAAGCAATAAATCAATAATTATTTATTAGTCAGTCATTTAGTCTGTCAATCATTCATTCATTCATTCATTCATTCATTCCTTCATACAGTGGTCGTACAATCTGTCAGTCAGGTTTTCAGCCAGTTGTTCATTTTTTCTCATTCCCAGAGAGGCAGCTGAAGATGCTGGCTTCGATGTTCTTCGTGTCATAAGTCAACCAGCTGCAGCAGCTCTTGCTTATGGTAATTTACATCTCAGTTAAAATATGTGTATGTTTCTGTCTTTTTTCATTTGCCAGTGCTTCTAATTTTAGGAAAAGCTGACTTTTAAAGAAGGATATGATTTGTCACATTAAATGACTAAAAATTTTGCTGTAGTGGTACATAGTGTTCATTAAAGAGAAAGCTTTGTTCATAACACTAGTTTCTTTATTATACTGGTCATGATATTGTCTTTGCACGCTAAATTGCTTCCCATCAGACAATAATTATGGGTTGGACACAACTACATGTAACCATGAAACACCAAAACGAAACACCAAAACACCATGTATGACCACATTATACATAGAATACTAACCGACAAAGGTTGGATTTTGAGATCAAATATCATTACTTAGGCCTAAAAAGTTATTGCTCATAATTCATTGAGATTAAGATGAGGATTCAGATTAAGATTGACATTATGGGCAATAACGTCAAGTAAGACTAATTAGGCCTAAAACGATATTTAATCTCAAATCCAGTCTTTGTCGGTTAGTATTATTCTATGTATAATGTGGTCATACATGTTGTTTTGGTGTTTCGTTTCGCTATTTCGGTGTTTCGTGGTTTAATAGTAATGCCCATATGGGTTGGCTGCCAGTGTCAGTAATCTTCATTGCACACCTGTTTGATTGTCCAAACACTTGGTATTGACTAGCTCTGTTCATTTTTCTCCACTACAGAGATCGGACAGAATGATCGCACAATTATGAGGTAAAAGGCAACCTTTTGTGTGTGTGAAATTTAAAACATGAAAGCCATGGCAGCTTCCCGGCCGCCAGTGCTTATGTTCCATGTTTAAGTTAAGATGATTTTTAAATTAAATGGACAGTCTTAAGCAATTTAGGTATCATGCTTTCAATGTCTGTTGACTATTATAAAATAGTTGAATCAGTGTTTAAGGTAATCATTATTTAATTTTTTTTGGCCATGTTTTGTTCAATGGGCAAAGAAATTACACAACATCAAGTACAGTAATCAGAAATTTTGATACATTATAATACATTAATGCTTTGACAATTCCGCGCAATCTTGAGAGTCCTTGGCCACCATCTTAAAGTTTTTTGGTTACTTCACCCATTGACCCCAGCCCCGGGAGTGAGACTTAAATGATTTTACTCTGTCTGACGCCAGACAATTGTACTTGTCAAAGGGTGTTTGAGGTGTCAGTGGGTTAAAGTTGTTACCATAGTTTGTGATGAGATATGGCTGTGATGAGATATGGCTGTGATGTGGCAAAAGTGGTACAGTAAAAGAAGGTTCTCTTTATTTCCTCTCTCTGTCTTGTATAGTGTTCAAAATGCCATTTCAATAACCTTACTTAATACATACCAAAACAGTGGATACCCTTGAATGCGCATGCTGATTGGCTACTCAAACTCCGGATAGCCTTTGCTATTCACCTCTGAACAATTCGCGCGGAATTTCCGCCCGAAAATGTTTTATTCTTTGCAGAAATAACTGAATTAAAATCATCTTTTTGTGCTATATTATCTCACTGTTTTAGTATATACTAAAACAACTATTCACCTCGGTGTCAGTGGCTAGTCGTGCCGCTTTGCTGCGCAGTAAATATCCACCACTAGCCACCTCCACTTTGCTGAATAGTTGTTAATTAGCATTTACTTAACTATTTTGCTTTTTTGGCATTGTCTCACTTTTAGAACAGTGCTTGTTTATAGACTGGGAGGGACATCATTTGATGTTACTGTGATTGCTATAAATGGGGGAATGTACAGAGTTGTAGCAGTAGAGAATGATGCCAGTTTGAGTGGAGTAAAGTTTGATGAGTTACTTGCTCAACATCTTGCTTCAGAGTTTAAAAGGTAACTATTTTCATTTAGTTTACCACAAGCTAAATAAAACAGTTGATTATTAGAAAAACTAGTCAGTGTTGCCTTGAAAAAAACTCGTTCACCGTGTTGTGTTAAAGTACCCAGAGGTGGGGAATTGTTTCATTGATCTTGAGGATGGTCCAACGGTTAATGAAATCATGATCATAATAGAACAAAGTTATGACTTCTCTCAGTGGACACATGGTAGTGTATTGGAAAGTGTGCCAGACTCCTGACCCCAAGGTCATGAGCTGAAGGCTTGGCCTGCCAGGTGTCGTTGTATTGTTTCCTTGAAGAAAAAACTTTGCTTCACACTTTTTTTATCCACCCGGCTCAAGGACTTACTGCTGAGGGGTAATACTGCGATGGACAAAGGTGTGGTAGAGGGGAAGCAGCAATGCTCTCAGTTGTGAAGTCGCG
>NC_090874.1:48417662-48447662 GCF_036669935.1 Montipora foliosa | reverse complement strand
GATTTTTCCGAGTTCCCAGTGGGTTCAATTGTAACACCTTTCATTAATATGTGTTAAAACATTCTCTCACATTCGCTAGCTTTGGTTTCGGTTGAAAATCCCGCCGCATAATTTCTAAGTGATTCCAAGTAGGGGATTTAGCACCTAGTAAGTAACTTGACTTCTGGCTGCATTTTTTTTGTGGGATCATACGCTCAGAAGTCTGTCAAGCTAATTTAGCCGAGTCGACCCTTGGCTCAGTGAATCGGAGGACACTCGAATATCGCGTCATCCACGGTTAGTTGCTCGTGCCCGTTTTCCCCCTCTTACCACCGGCTACGTTGGCTACGTGTGATTTCTTGGCGTGATAGGATTGGTTACTTCCGTTATCAGCTAAACCCGCGCGAACAAACAACGGCAGATGCAGTTCATTTGTTATTTTTCATATGCATGAAAATCACCGTGAGTTGGTGTAATCTCTTGCTTTTCTCGTGTCAGGTTGTTCTTGAAGGGATTCCGCCTATGGCGAAAGGTGAAGCAAATATCGTTGGAACTTTCCACATCAGAAGGTGAGATGCTTTGTTTTAGGAAACGCTGGGTCCATATGACCTGCAGCAGGTCAAGGTTCCACTGTCAAATGCTCGTAAATTTTGTAACGTTCATTTTTGAAGTAGGTGCGTAAAACGCCGTTCAGTTAGGGACTTCAAAACCTTGTCCGGCCTTAGGACATCGAGACACGTACCTAAACGAACGGTTAGTATAAAACACGGGTTACGGATTGCGGACTTGGTACCGTGAACACTGGCGGACTTAATCCTTCGGACCGGGCACATAACATGGACCAAGTTATAAGTGGTAACCTTGAGTTGAATGCAAATTTCACTGACTTGAAGACATTTATTAAAAGTGTGTTAAGATGTTACTGCACACCGAGTAAGAGAAAACTAACGAGCAAGAGTATGCAAATAACGAGAAACAAATGGGAGGACGTATACTTGATCCACAGACGATGAACTCTACGGATTATAGGTGTTCAGTTCAAGTTGATCTATGCAAGCACTCAAGCTAGATGATCACAGAGTGACAGTAATCCTCATTTACACTAGCAAGTGTTCCTTGACAAGTTTTCCTTGACAAGTTTCCTTGGCAGTGTAAATGGGAAAATATGACAAGTTTTTCCTTGTCAAGTGTCCTTGTTCAAAACCTAGCATGCTAGCTTTTGAACAAGGACACTTGTCAAGGAAAAACTCGTCAAGGACGATATTTGCTAGTGTAAATTACTTGTCAAGTGCACTTGTCCAGGAAAACTTCAGTGTCATATTTTTCATTTACACTACCAAGGAAAACTTGTCAAGGAAAACTTACTAGTGTGTACAGTCTGCAAGTTTTCCTTGACAACTCCACTTGTCAAGGAAAACTTGCTAGTGTAAATGAGGCTTAAGGCAGCGTCATCATAAAACGCGAATCCATGTTCAACGTGGTCAAGAACGAGAAGGAAAGCAAGAGTCTGCAAAAACACAGCTCTAACACAAGAGGATTCATTGCACTTGACACTAATGGCGCGAAAACTGCACTTCCTTGATGCATCGAGGCCATTTGTGGGTAATCTTCTCAACCCGGTCCGTTGTGCGCATTTTATACCTTGCTTTGTACCCGGTTCACAGGATTCCGTCCGTATTTAATGCCCAATTCGTAGTCCGCTTTGTTAATAAATACTGACATAAACGAAATTTAATCAGTTGATATGAAATGCTCTACCCGTTTTAGCATAGATAGTTAGCACGTTACGTCATGATCGCCATGTTGGATGACACAATCAATAGATTTCTGGTTCGTCATCCAGCATTTGTACCGCTGCCCATCGTTTTCTACCTCCCTAGCGTTTAGTTGCAAACTACCTGTAGTGAAAGATGGTTTGAGACGCACTTTCTTTCGTCCATGGTCAGATATCTACCAAAGACAAATGGACGTTGTACTAGTGAACGTGATATTACTGTTAAAGACTTTAGAAATTTCTCCAGAGTTATATAAATGCCAAGCAGATTTAATTGTGGTGAAGTTTTCTAACTTATCTTAATTGTGCGCATACTAAGTGTTTTCTTATCATATATTTTTATCAATCAGGGATGGTTCACTTCACATTCATTTGGTGGAAACAACCTCTCAGAAATCAGTAGATTTGACTATCGACGCTTGCTAAGTAGCTTGTACAGAATGTAGGTCAATAAATTCTTTTACTCGTTAATGCCTTTCTAGTGGTTTTTCTTTCTTTTAATGCTCTTTTCGTGCTTTTGTTCCTTATTTACCGATTTTACGAGGCGTAAAACGGCAGTGACCGTAAGTGGACAATGGACATAAGCGACAGTTACTACAAACGTTTTAGTGTTTTCTGATGAAACTTTGAGAATTGCATCTTAACTGTTTTTTTTTTTGTGATAAGCAAAAAATTTCTGTGATTTAAAGATAAACGGCGCACTTAGAGTCTTTTTTTTTTCGCTTTTTTTTTATTTCAAGTTTTGAGCGGCGCAAATCTTTGGAAATGAAGGTCGAACGCAAAACTGGAGGCAGTAGGTGGAATACCGCGAAAGAGAAACTTTTTTAAAGCCTCTTTTCTTTCTTTATGACTCTACCGCCTTTTTTTGCCTGTGACTAGCAGCGCTTCAGAATTTTACAAGAGTTAGGCGCCGTTTGCCGTGATAATAATTAATTATGCATTCATCATTCAAAGAACTGTAAAGACCCACCTTCAACCGACAGCCTTTTCAACCGTTTGTTTTTGTTATGGCGGAAATTCGCATTGCTTATCGTAGCGATCTAATTGGATGAATTTCAGCTATGCCTGTCGGTATTGAGGGTGCGGGGTGCCAACTATCCAACAAAGAAAGCTATGGTACTAGTTAGGAGAATGAACGTTTCCATCGTGGGAATGAAAGGATTGATTAATGATTTTGTTTTCGATGGTGACCATGGGAAACTCGGAAAAATGGGACTGAAATTGTCAAAATGAGGTATTCTCGTCATATTGTTGAGGAGCAGGTGATATATAGATTACTTCATGGTTGGTGAGTGCATACGATTTTTATTCACGAGTTGTGAAGGATCGCGTAAACGAACGAGTCAGCCAATCCAAAAGCCAATCAAAAAGCCGATACGACAATTTTTCAAAGTGAAAACATCGTATGTCATTTTTATTTCATCACGGAAATGTACGTAAACCTCTATACTCATGTAATAAAGTTATTTATCCCGGTAAATGAAAAATGAAAACTGTGATATCAAGGATTTTTGGCTCGTAATGCTTGAAAGAGACATCTCAGTTTTCAGCGTCCAGTGCATGGAGAGACCAAAATAGAGCGGCAATTAAGAAACCGCTGGTTTGCTTTGCGTAAGTTAACGTTTTTGTTGTGGACTTTCAAATGTCAACGAATTTGAAGTTGGATTTTCACGCTGGAGGGCGTAATTAGGTGTCAGGAATCTTAATGAGACTGAAAACGGTTACAGAAACTGGTAGTAATCACTGTCGTTTGTCAAACAACCGGCAGACCCCGGGTTGAAGTATCTGCTATCTGCGGAGAAAAACTCTGAGAGGCAAATAAGGAACAAGCACCCACATGTGACTCTGGCCCTCAGTAATCACCATTGTTTTTCCTTCGTCCGATAATTCTGTTTTAAATTACCCAGATAATGTTTGCAAGGCGCGTCTCTTATTCATCTTGTTCAGGGATCGAATACAGCACTATCAAAACCAAATTCTGGAGTTTTTGGTTCTTTTCTCAGCTCCGAAAGGTTTTTCTCCGATTACTTTGGTTTTCTCCTTTCACCAAAAACCAACTGATTTGATTATTATCTGATTTGGTGTATAGTCTCCCCAATTAGAAGAGCACTTTTGCTCAGGTACTGATACTGAACTGAAACTTCGATAAAGTTATTTATCATTATGTGAGATTTTCACACTAAACAGCGGCTCAGGCCAGTGAAGGGGTTTCAAAGTTCAACTACCCATGGGATAGGTCACTGCCAGACATATGCGCTCACAGGGACCAGCAGAGGTGACGATTTTTTCCCTTTGCCATGTCTCGATGGAGTTCGCCCACCTAGCCATCATGGAATGAAAACGAAATCTCAAGTGACATTATTTATCATCCTTGGAACACTCTCAATCTCATGGAACACTCTGCTCAACTAACGTCTTTATTGAATAACGGGGGTAGTTTCTAAAGCAACTGTGGTGCTGCGTCGATGGGGAAGTACTACACGAAAATATTTGGTTTTATCAACGTAGGTGATAATGTAAACTGACCACCGTACAGGGATTATAAAAGCTGACGTTTCGAGCGTTGGCCCTTCGTCGGAGCGATCTGACGAAGGGCCAACCAGCAAATTTAGTGTGTTAAAAGTAAGCCCAGATCTTTACTTTTTCCTGTTTAAACGTCTTGGCCGCCCAAGGTGGCCTGGCCAAGTCAGCCATTCAGGACCAACTCCATCAAACTGCGTAAAGTGTATAACGATCTGTATGACTCGAAATTGAGTCAGAAAAGTCACTGGCAGTGGCCCAGGTTAATGCCCCGCTACCGTAGCTTTTAGATGAATGTACTGTACAGATGTGTACGGAAATTTGCGTTTACGGAGCCGCGACTTTTTAATTAATGCAAGTTGTTTGCTTACAACTTTTGCGGTCTCGTGTAACTGAAATATTTTCATTCTTTACGCGTGTCTCATAACATTACAGAAAAGCACAACACGAGTCGAATTCAACCTAAAGTGAAATTAACTTCCACAATGAGATCCCAACCATGATACACAACAACGGGAACTATATGCCCTACTCCTTGCGAAGTAGGTTGTGTAGGTTCTTTTTCATCCCACGGGGTTATGAACATTGAAAGGTTATGAGATGAAGCCTATGGTTTATCGTCCTTATCGGAGGAGACTGGAGAGTCTAACCACTTGCAGATGTCATTACAAAGGCAGCACTTTCTCCTCAGTTATTTAAAGACCCTGAGTGTTGGTCCAGCCAGAGTCGAACTCACAACCTCCCGCATGGCAGCCCGGTGCTCAACCAACTGAGCCACTGGTGCTTAGTTTAAGGTTCTGTCAACGACACCCATCTAATGATTCCTTTTTTGAGGAGGTGTTATAATCACTTCCTTTCATTTTGAGATTTGTGAGGCGTGCAAGTTTAATTTTCCCAGAGAGAGGAACAGTTGATGATGTCATCGCCCAAATTTGGTCGTCTTACGTCATTTAAAACAACATGAGGAAATGTGATTTCTATGTTTGTTTATTTTCTGTTGATTTGACCTCTGAATTTTAATGTTTTTATATGATTGGAATTGATCAACTAGCAGATGTTTTGCCCACGCAGCCCTTTCGAGTTCCCTGTTTTGGAGCGTAACGACTGTCTTCGTATTGCGATTTTAATTTGTGTGTCATACAGTATAAGTACACCTCGTTCTTAACATTCTTAAGTAAAAAGTCTTATAACTTTTCTTTCATTTTTGGGGCCGCGTTTTATGTTTAGTATCGACATCTTTAATAGATGTTGACCAGAAACCTTGGTGTAGATCTGCTGGTTCTTCATTTTCGGTTTCAAATCGGGTTTTTTTTTTCGTGGGTTGAATAGGTTCAACAAATCTTGATGCCTTTCGAAGTCTTTCGCTTCTTTCCGTAATTATATTACCCTCATTTTCTCTTGTATTTTAACTATGGAATACATTGGAATCTCGGCTTAACGAAAGGCTTTGGTCTTTGTATCAAGGTTCTTTCTATGAATTCTACTGTGAGTCGCCGCAATAATACTATTCGAAAACTTTGTGTTTTGATTGGGTCTTGAACAAGAAAGCACTGGAGGTTCCGCATCCTCGTAGACCAGTGCTTTGCATAAAGTCAGCAACAGGGAAAGGGCTTAAACTGATGACAGCAAATGTAACTTTTTACTTCGCCACAGACTTTCTTAGTCACTGCCCGTGTGTGTTCCTTTTCTAACACCGTACTTAAAACTGAATGATTACAGTTTACAAAAATGATATTTCTTTGGTTCAGTTTGGTTCATATATCCACAGACCAATAAGACTTCTTAAGTTTCCATTTAAGCTATTATACTGCTGAAGGTCGTCGTCGAAGAGAGCGATCGAGTATTCCGCATTGACCGTGAAGGGTACCTCTGCTCTGGGCCATTTGACTGCGTTTTCAAAATGAATTTATTCAACACTGAGAATTGCACTCGTGATTAGGCGCAAAAACAGTGTTGATGTAACGCGCAACGGACATATCAACCGCAAATAAAAACTGAAAATGTCATAAAATAAAAGTATCTGGCCTGATTTCCGTTGATCTGTTTCTATCATCAAGTTGCATTCTATCGACATTGCGTTGAGGTAAAAAATAACTGAGAAACAGAATTTGATACCAGAGGGTACAACGCATTTTGGAATATGGGCGATACAAAGTGGAAATTGAGGGTAAAGGTGGCTACGTGCAATGCTCTATTCTTTTTCCTTCTTAGTTTTCGCTAGAGAGACTCAACGGTCAGCAAAAGAAAATGACGTCTGTTATGCGCATAATCATTGTTCAAAGAAACACTAATCTTATAAGATTATCTAAATCGGTAACGATGAGCCATTCTTTTAATCACATGATTTGAGTTCTGGTACTTTTTCTGTACCTGATCAAGCAAGGCTATCATTTACGTTTTCATCTCTTCATAATCTTGCTCAGTGCATCTTGCGGTGGAGAATTAAGTATGTATAGGTTTCTCGATTAGTGCAGCGTAGAGCAATCCAAACAGGGTAAATGGGTTAACAAGAACTGCTCTATCCTGCATGTTCTTCTCATTTTATTTGCCAAAATAACAAGTTGTCTTGGCGGTTAATAGGTACATCGACTCTTTGTCACTATTGAAGGTGCTTTCCCTCGCAAAGATTCACTAGCTTGCGCAGCTCGATTTTGGGAGATCATACATTTCCGTTCTCTGTTTGATATATTTAAGAACTCAGTCCGACCTTCATGAGATCCGTGTAGTTTATATATCCGTAAAACGGAGCACGCTAGCATCGTTGTTGAAGGAAGTGCGTTCGGAACTATACCCTCGTGAATACATTTTGATCAGGTGTAACGAAATTTAAACTGAAATTTTAATAGCTTTTTGAAGGCGTCTCTGAAATCTCGATTTAGGAATGAGTACAGGATAGGGTTGAGCGCTGAGTTCATGTACGCTACCACAAGCAATGAGTTGAATAGTTCGGCATAAACGGAGATGCAGTCTTGGCATAGAGATGTTATGGTAGAAACCAGAGTGAATGGGATCCAGCATAAGAAAAATGCAGACACTATAATGGCGATCGTCTTTGCTGCCTTGATATTTCTTTTTAATCTCTTCTTTTCCGAGGTGATATTGCCTGAATCCTCGTTGGAGCAAGATGCCACGGCTGTGGTGGAGACTTCTTGTCGCACGATCCTGTGCGCATGTGCGCTGGCGATCTGATAAATCTTGAAGTATACCACGCACATAACCACTGTGGGCAAAATGAAATTCATCGCCGAGCTTAATACGGAATAGTAAGGACTGATGTTAAAGAAGCACATTCCAGCGCGGACGCTGTGGTCATAGTACGGCCAGGCAGCCATTCCAACAACTGCAAACGTGAGCGAATAGAGCCAAATCGTTGCTATGATAACAATAGCACGTCTTGGTCTCATTTTGTCGTAGTAGCGGAGCGGTGCGCTGATGGCTTGGTATCTGTCAATGCTAACGGCCGTTAGATTAAGTAGGGAGGTCGGCGCAACGATTAGATAAACAAAAGTCCAGAAGTTGCACACGAACTCTCCGTGCTTCCAGCCGTTCGGTTTCAAAAGCACTTGAACGTCGAAGGGCATAGAGCACGAGGCTGTCAATAAATCAGAAATAGCCAAAGAGAATATGAAGTAGTTGGTTGCCTTTTGCAAGCGTTTGTTCAGTGAAATTGCAAGGCATACGAGTAGGTTTCCACAGATCGCAGTGGCGATGATGATGACATAAACAGAGATGATTACAATAAGGAAACGTTCGTCGTAGACATCAGCATAACTGGTTGTCGAATTTGAAGTTGAGTTCGTTATACTGTCGTTAGCTTCCATTTTGAAAACTTTTTGCGAACTGCCAGTTCGTACGTGATTCAGTGAGCCATACCGATGTGCGGCGGATGGTGGTCTGCTGGCTTGTTTCGAAAATTTTTTACCGTTGTGTCGACATTCCAACAGCTACTGTTTTCCACGAACATGTGCTAAATGTGGTTGGCCAAGGTTATTGTCAAATGTGTTGTCGAAGTGCGAGTGAACCTCCGTTTGATTCAATACGAAGCCGCCCTTTGTCCTTTTCAAGTACGTCTTTAAGTGCAAATAACGGAGTGAAAGACTTGGTAAACACAATTTCCTATCAGTTAAGTTTCTCTGGTTATTAAGTTAATTGTTTGATGTAGTTTGATTCAGTCTTCGTAGCAATGTGGGTAATCAAGGAGACGAGTCTTTGTCGTCGATCACTTCACGGGGACACGCCTTTGATGACCCAGCTTGTTGAAGTATTCTCGCTTGTTTTTGTTTACCCCTTGTAACAGATTTGTGTCAGCCAGTTTTTTCCACTAAACGTAAGAGAGTCGGGGCTTTCGTCTGGAACTCCTGGAAAACAAAAAAAAAAAACAGTAAAATATGTTTTCTTACTTACAAGCCCGCCGCTGATTGATATAACGAAGAATATGTCAAAAAAATAGATGACTATCCCTAATGTACTCTGTGGCTGCATTAATTCAACACAAAGAACTTCCCGCTCTCATTACAACATAACTTAGTTTAATCCTTCATTTAACGCCCTTTATCCTCAATTACATTTAATTACGTATTTTTTCGACCATATTAATCCTCATTTGTTTAGAGAAGAACCTTTGATCGGTCAAAATAGACGCGATGCCCCTCTCATACACGTCACGCAATTTGTGGCTCTGATAAAGCAACAGCCTTAGGTGTCAAATCGAATTAACACTTTAGTTATCTGATGAACGCACGCGATATCTGGAACCTAAATCCAGAGATGCGATATTCTATCATCCCGGCACTCAATCTTATGGGATGTTTTGATGTCTATAAACATGATCGTGATGGCATTGTATCAATAATTTAATACTGGCCATTTTATAAACACGAGTAGTCTGGTGATAAGTGAGAACTGAATGGAGAGGTGACAGTGTGTTAACAGGTATAATTAAAAACAAAATAAAGCAACTGAATATTGGCCATGTTTTAGAAACAGGAATATCTAGTTGTTTCAAATGAGATCACCTTAGAAAAATTAGAAGGTCAAGGTTTCGAACGTTATCCCTTGAGCAAACCTTCGAGACGAGATCTTTCTTATTTCCTTATGATGGTCAATTTATCTTTAACAATTCGTTTCATTCCATAAAATTTCCATTTTGCAATCACCACCGACCGAGTGTTCTTCAGACGATAGCCCCAATATCATGTATCAGTTCGAAGATTAACAACTAAAACGGATGAAGTACTTTGGGATATTTGTCATTCACTATAAAATCAAGAGTTGGTACAGTAGTTAAAACCGAAATATGGTTGAATTAATTAACATAAAGAGGCAAAGTGCACTTATTTCGCTTTGAGTTTTTCGAATTTTCGCCTTGTAACGTTTCCGGTTGATTTCGTATGTTGCAGTTCAAGTCGAACGTAGTATATCCCGCAAAATGTTCCGTTTTTTATTTTATTTTGCGAATTTACGTACTAAAAATGTACCTTGAGGGACTATTAAATGTTTCAGCTGCTTTTGTATTCTAATGGAAACTTTCCCGAACATTTTGACAACATTTCTTGCCTGTGAAGTTGAATCAAGCAAATGTGGTTATTTTCTTCCGATAATTCCCAAAGATGCAAAGGTTTATCAACTCATTGTCATCCAGGTTTTTTTTTTTCAAAACCAAAAAAAAAAAAAACCTGGATGACAATTGAAAACGATTGAGAATTAAACGAACTTAAACGAGGACACGAATAATTTTTTTTTGTTAGCCAGATTATTTCGGAAATGTTCGATATCCTATCCGCTTACCCACTGTATCCATGACACAATTCGGGCCCAGTAAAAACATGCTGTTGTCGCTTGCATTCGTCTGGATGCTGGCCAGCTGCTTCAATGGCACCCAACGAGCAAATAAAGCCAAAAGCCTTTGAGAGGCATTTCTAGGCTCCTTAATTGTTACGTATAAAGACTGTTTAAAGAGATGTTTTTATCACCTAGAATAATTTGATATGTTCGGATATCTTAGCTGAAAATTGGAAGTGTCCGAACATTTTAGCATGTTTTAGGGAATGATATCTTCATTCCAGAAATTGCTAGCTAAAATTTACCTTCTAAGAACTTCTAACCGAACCATTTTCTCATCCGAAACTGCTAGGTGACCTTTTCAAATGCCAAAAATTGCAAAAATATCCCTTCCGAAAATGTAAGGGACTACTTTCCCCTGGTTGAGAATCTTTTAGGTGATGTTTTAGTAAAGAAATCTGTAGCTGTTTTGCAACGTAGGACCGAAATTCATGGAACAGTTTCAATCTCCCGAACACATACTTAACCGAAGATTATCGTTGGGTGTCCCTCCTGCTTGTGCAGTGAAATCAGAAACGTTTTTTGTATAAATTGTTTTATTCTGCCTCGGCATTTACACAACACAATTCAAACAATAATAATTACCTTAGATGTGTCAAAACTCTCAAGAAACTCAGTGGAGTTGTACCAGGCCGTGTGAGTTTGCGAAGAATGATCCCGTGTTGGATGGGATTTCCCTTCTGCACAATTCGATCAAAGTTACTATTATAGAAGGAAATCTGCCGATACACGCACGCAGACTAGATCTAATTTGAGTTGACATTGACATTTCGGTTAAAGAAGCCAGTTCGTCATAGTAGCATTCTCAAAGGCGGTACGACCACACGGCGTAGGATAATGAAAGTCCTTATGTGCCGTAATCATCGTAATAGGCTTCCCTTAAGTGTGTACCAGCTGAAGAACGTTGAGCTTGGGTTCTTAACAGCGTTGATTTGCAACACTAACCCTGGAAATCCCCTCAAAGGGGACGTCGTTAGTTTTCATTTATCTATTTATTTTATTCATCCAGTTCACCCGATCAAGTGAATTTACAGTGTCGTTTTGTAACGAAATATTGGTTAGCGCGAGGGCTAAAACCAGAGCCCAGGCAGTAGTCATTTTAAGGTCATGCAGCTGTGCTGTTTTAACTCCAGGCCAAGTAAGAAACAACTTTAGTTGTTTTAGCTATCAGCTATAGTGTGAGTAAAGCCGGGGTGTCGGTATAACAACAGGAATACTCGAAACAGCCGGTTTCATTTAGACGAGAAAAAAAAAACCTTATTTTAGTACAATTTTGACCAAACTAAATAACTTGAGAACAAGCTACCCCAACAGGGAATTTGCCTCAAAGCTGAACGACTTTAGATGTTTAAGTGTTTTACTGAAATTTTTCTAAAGGTGAACGATAATAATATAGAGGGGTGACCCGAAAACACTGATCCCGGACCGGGTCCACGGACTACCCCTACGGACCCCCTCTACGGACCCCCTCTACGGACCCCCTCTACGGACCACCCAAAAACAACATAGAAATAGAAATAAATAAACAAGACGCCTACAAAGGCGTATCCGTGGAATGCGCAAAAAGTTAACACAAATTGTCCAGTTACAGTGAACTTCAACTGCAGGTCAACTTGGCAAATGGCGAGAGATTACCAGAAAGATAAATCTGTAAGATAACTTGAAGTTGTTTGTTGTAAAAACTCATTATTAATGTTACTAAATTTGCAAATGCAAACAACGAAGCCCTATTAGCGGATTATCAGGATACGGGATCTTTTTTTATTTATTTTTTCGAAGGAGACTTTATTCAAATCCCACAGTTTTACTTGCTTCCTTAACTCCGTTGATCCAAAAATTACAAGATCTGCCTTAAATGTCTTAAATCATCCGAAAAACTTATTACAAATCACAGTTCAACAACTTTTCATCCTGGGCCAGTTGTTCAAAAGCCGATTAACCCTAATCTCAGGTTAAAAATCAACAAAGGAGTTTTATTCTCTACTCCCAAATGCTGTTCAAGGCTGATATTCGGTAAAACTTTCACCAAACGTTGAAAACATGAAACACAAAGATCACAATCGTTGATGCTAGTCCAAGTGGCAGTTGAAGTTAAGCTCCTCCGAATGGGTTAGTACTTGGATGGGGGACCGTTGCGAAGTCCCCGTGGCGGCGATAGCCAGTGCATTTTTTTAAAAATTTGATTTAATTTTTTATTTTGTTTGGCCGTTGAAAGCTATTTTCTTTATTTTCTTTCTACGTCAAAACGGCTGAACAAAGTGGTTCCCAAGAAATATTGGAGTATTCGCTTTATGCAAAATAATATTCACAGTGGAACACACCGTGAAGTACGAAAAAAGCTTGCCTTTCTCAAAGAAAAGTATCTGTTCACTTTATTGCATAGTTTAATTCTGTGTCAATCATGGCGGGCGGAAAGATTCCACAATAAATGTTTGCTTTCATCTAAAGAACGGCAGTGCGTCACGGTGCCCGAGTGGTCTAACGCGATCGCAGGTAATCGGAAAGGTTGGGAAAGGTATATGTGTTCTAATCGCGGCAGGGAAGTTTGGAAGTACTGAATCCGATCGGAGCTCAATTCAATATCCGTGGGGTATGCACATTTGTGACTATTAACAAAAAAAAAGACACCAGACCGATGTAATAAATAACTAAAGACTTGACTTACCTGGATAGACCACTCGTGTCGGCGAAATCTCAACTGTTACGCTCCGCAAATTTGACAGACTATTTTTAATTAGTATCACCCAACCACATGATGCAAAAATGCAAAAAATGGATTTTACGGCTGCAGTGCGTAGTAGCGAACTGGATGACGATCGTAGTGCTCTTGGTGGATGATCCTCCAGATATCCAGCAGGTTGTCAATTCAAGGTTTTATTTGTGATAAGAAGAATCTTAAAGTTAATCCTTACTTCCCAGTGACTTCTACAGGTACCCAGTGCAGTGCTCTCTGTTATATGGTCGGAAATGCTGGCTCCTGTTATCATTCGTGCTGCGGTATTCTGAATTCTTTGTAACTTATCTCTCTGGTATTTTGGGATGTCATATAAGAGGCTATTGCAATAAACGAGTCTGAAAATCACAAAGGAGTTTACCAAGGTTTTCAATCCATCGAAAGGGAGGTACTTTCGAATACGACCGATTGATCTCATGGCATATCTGGCTTTCTTGCACATTTCGTTTATGTGTTCAGAAAATGACAAGGTTTTATCGAAGATGACACCCAAATTCTTAGCTTTTGTTTTCACTTTTACTGGGGTGTTTGCTAACAATAATCTTTCGTAGACTGGTAGACTGAAGCTTGCCTGTTAAATCGCGGTGTGAGATGTAATATTTCAGTTTTTGTAGTGTTCACATTTTAACACGTTCTTAATGGGTGTTCCATGTGAAAACATCATTGATGCATTTCCTTAGAACTCCACTGAGTCAACAGAGTGTTTAGGATCGTCGATGGCGATGTAGATTTGGGCGTCGTCCTCATAGAACATGGAGTTGAGACCGTGGCTACGTATTATATCTTGGAGAGGTGCGATATAGAAAGAGCTAGAGAGTGAACAGCAATGGCCCAAGTATATAGCCCTGGGGAACACCATACTCTAGACATCGTGGCGTAGATGTTGCATCCGCTATAGAAACTCGCTGAGATCGACCAAGCAGCTCGGAGGAGAACCATTTAAGAGCTGTTTCCGTGAAATTAAAATATTTTCTTAGCCTCGTAAGGCGAATTTGGTGATCCAAGATGTCGAATGCTGCGGACAGGTCTAGGAGCACAACTGCACAAGCACTAACTTCACTGTTGGAGTCGAGAGTATTTAAGATGTCATCGGTAACTCGAAGTAGCGCGGTCTCTGTTGAAAAATGTTTCCTATAAGCTGACTGTAAAGCAGGAAACAGTTATTGCCATTCAAGTAGTTGTGAACCTGGATGGAAGATGATTTTTGTAATACCTTGGAGAGAAATGGTATGTTAGCTATAGGTCTATAGTTAGACAGTAGGTCAGTCTCAAGATCAGCTGTCTTTAATTTTGGGCGAACCAGCGATGTTACTTAATGAAGTCGGGAAGATGCCATTTGAAAACGATTGTCTCACAATTCCGCTGATGATAGATAGTACAGAACTTTAAATCTTTGATCACATGCGTTGGGATCTGGTCGAGAAAGTAGGTCTTGTTTGAGGAGGAGGATATAATTTTCTTGATGCTTTCATTTGATAGAGGCGTGAACTAAGGAAAGTTACAGTGAAGTACTCTTTGTTTTTCATGATGGTGGTCTAAGGAAGAATTCATTAATTCCGTTCTTAGGTCTTGTATTTTACCAATTTAAAGAGAATAATAAGGAGGAAGTACAGTAGCGTTTCCAGAAAAAGGCGATCGATAAGTTTGAAAAGCTGATTTCGATCTGCTGTTCTATTCTACTCTTGAAAAAGTTACGTTTGGAGGTTTCGAGTAAAGATTTATCTTCAGAGCATTTTAATTCAAATTGCTGTTTGTCGACTGTGAGACCAGTCTTCCTGAACTTACGTTCTAGCTTGCGTCTATCTCGTTTAGCTTGTCGTAGAGTTGTCGTCATACAAGGGTGCTTGTGGACGGTGTCTAATCCATCGTGTCTGAATTGGAGCAAGGGTAATCACTATATAGGGAGACGAGATCATCTAATGATTGCATAGATGTAGAGCAGTCAATCTGTGAGAATGCATTAGCAATATCGGATTGTAATTTAAAAACGTACAAGCTCTTCGTTTCTCTATAAGTCTTAAGGATCTTTCCAAGAGGTGGCTTGGAGTGGTTGATTTTGAGCATATTACTCTGTGGTCAGAGAAAACATCGGGAAGCACCCGGACATCACCCATTATGTCTTCTTCTTTCCTGGTTATGATTAAATATAAAGTATGTCCACGTCAATGTTGGATTAGGTTGACGGACTCCAAGAGATCAGTCAATTTAAGGGCATCCGGGTGGTTCAGGTCCTCAACATGGAAGATAAAGTCACCAGCAAAAACTAGTGGATGTTTATAGTCTTCCATTAGGTGTTCGATAAGCTGAGAGAATTACTCAAAGAACATCCGTCGTTATACAGTCAACTTGTTCTTCCTAGAGGTTGGCGGACGATAAATTATAACCAGGCGTGCTTTAAATTTCGCATAAGAGATAATAACGTCCAAGTATTCATTTTTTATGGTGTTAAGAACTTTCCGAAAAAACAATGCAACACCTCCTCCTTTTGTGTTTTCTCAGGGGACTTGAATTACTGTGAAGTCTGTCAGTGAATTTAATATTTCAGCAAGTAAAGTATTATTTCCATTGCTCGTTAGCCAGGTTTCCGTAACGGCGAAAATATCCCATTTGTTAGATAAAATGATATCACATACTGAACCAGATTTCTTTTGGAGAGACTGAGCATTCCTGAGGCCGAGTATAATTTTATTTGATGTCGTTTGATCTTGGGCGTGTGAGTTGTTTATTTTCATTAAATTTCCCGAATTCCTGGTCTGTATACGATTAGTTGGATATCTGTTTCGAGTAATGCGGACTTTGATTTGCCTTTCATTTGACATTCTTTCATGTGTATTTCCGTTGCTACAACTTATGCTATAACGCCAGGTTGAGTGGGCCTTAGTGGAAATTGTTCACACCGCCTGACGTGACATAAGTTCAGTGTTTTCAGGTCACCCTAATATGGGGGGTAGCTATAATGGAATCAGAATCATCACCTCTTCTACAAAACCTGAATCCCTTAGCAAAATCAAGATTTGTTTTTTGGAGACCTTTCCTTAAGGGAAGTTGGATTGCTGCCAAAATCCTCGAAAAATACTTCTGTGATCTGGGATCACGAAATGACACGCGAGAAGAACGTGCGAAATGATTTTACCTTCTATTTTTTATTGAGCGACAGTTCTCTCCAGTTTTATACTGGGGAACTTCACCGACATGTTACTTGCGGAACAAGAAGTATTAATCGCGAAGCGACTGTAACTGCTTACTTCGTCGAGACTGGCCATAAGCCGGCTCATTGATTTGCGTTAATTTTGTTGATTTCAACCCTTCCACGGTTTTTTTTCCGCCATCTTGACTGGGGGTCAAACACGGCGAAATTGACAGTAAATGTATGGGATTTTGGCCGACTTTGAACCCGGCGCTGTAGCGCGGCTGAAAAGAGACAGCTTTCCAACTTTTGCCACTACTTTAAATAGTTTTATTGATATCATTCATTCAACAGAAAAGAAGGCCATTAAGAAGGTATGACATCCGTAAATTCAAATAATAAATCTTCTCATGTTGCTCAAAAGAGACAGCTTTCCAACTTTTGCCACTACTTTAAATAGTTTTATTGATATCATTCATTAAAGAGAAGAAAAGAAGGCCATTAAGAAGGTATGACATCCGTAAATTCAAATAATAAATCTTCTCATGTTGCTGAAAAGAGACAACTTTCCAACTTTTGCCACTACTTTAAATATCTCGCGGCAATTTGCTGTGATGATTTTAGAAGGGTTTGTATTAAATCTTAAAAATTCGTTTATGGTCGTTGTAGCCTGAATCTGTTCTCTATATTTTATGAAAATAATCTCGGTATAAATGTCTTTTAAAAGACTCTTTCACTTTGGAAATCCGTCTCCTTTTAGCGGCGTTACAGCCGTTCAAAGTCGGCCAAAATTCCATACATTTACTGTAAATTTTGCCATGTTTGCCCCCCAGCCAAGATGGCGCCAAAAATCGTTGAAGGGTCTTTAACGAGACATCGCTTTATCAGTGGGACGTATTTTTTTTCGGCTTCCAGCAATTTGTATATGTAATTGGACTACATGCTGTCCAATTTGGAAATAATTGCATGACAAAAACTCTAAGGACTGCCAAATAGGCGGCTGTCGTGACCAAATTGCTAGAAACCGGAGAAGTATCTGTCCCTCTTGATAAAGCAATGCCTGCTTTATTTAACAGGCCATGTTTCTGTAAAGCCTTTGTTTCGTTTCGCTGAATAACCTTAGCCAACTTGAAAAAAATGAACAAATTTTGAACTTGATTTTCACATAATGCCGAATTAGTACAACGTGTGCTTCTCGCATGACACTGAACACAAAAAAAAAATACTTCATATAAATATCTTTGTTGATATTCACGCATTGCAATAAGGCCAAATTAAAAGAAAAAGTGAAAAATGCTTAACTACGTCGTTACTTTTTTTTTTTGAAAATGCCAAAAATTTAGTTCGGTCGGACGACGCCAAATGGAGATTAAAAAAGAGGATGGCCTAATTGAAACAAGACTTTCATCGCGATCAACCCCCGCACCTCGAGAGATGATCGGTTATACTTTGAAAAACATAAAGAGTGTCTTTAATTTTTCAGATTTAGATTGAATTCAACAGCTTTAGAAACATAATAGGGCCGTTTATACGAGAGAAAATAAGCCGCGGCTTACTCTGGCCGCAGCGTACACAATACGCTAAGGGAACTCTTCATACGAGTATAAACTCCAAGGCCAGGATAAGCCGCGGCTTGAGAAAGCCGAACCTGAGAAATCTGCGGCCAATTTAAATTAGAAGAAAAAAGGAGAAAGATAAGCTTGTTCTTGAAATGCTAATTACTAACAAGAAATAAAGATTTGATGAAAGCGAAAAAACATCGAACAAGAAATAATTCCTGATTAGCTGGGGTTTTAGGTTCCGACCAGAGCTGATTTAGGACTGCAATGTTTTTTTCAGGTACAGTATGTGAAACGAACTCTTCTAAAACTGTTCCGGGAATGCTCGCTGCGGATTTTTTGCGGACTTTTGTCGAAGTCATCGCTTTTACGTCGATCATTTCTATGTATTCTTTGTAGTACATGTGTTAAATATGTGCATTACAGAGAGAAAATCAACTTACTTCCGGCGTCGATTCTCACCAAATTCGAGCTGTATGTTTAACCAAAGAGTTTGCCTCCAGATGACATTTCCAAAATGAAGGTACTTCAACACATTCAGTACCTATCGACTTAGTAGAGTCAGTGCACAGATCGAGACCAGGCCGCAGGTTAAAATATCTTCTTGAGACGCCAAGCCTTGTGTGTCAATTATAGATGCATGTTTCGGTCGAGTTGATTTAGTTTGAGTAAAAACCAGGTGCTCTGAAACTCTTTTCACTCACAAATGTGTAACGCAATCGAGTTTCTGTCGCTCGTGTGTCTGTCCGGCGCTTTCTAGTCTGAGCCAAGAAAGCCCTCATTGCGGCTGTCTTGGTAACGACTGCGATCAAGTTAGTGCACTTTACTTTCTGCCGACCGCCATCTCTCGGCTTTTTCAACTCACGAAACGAGAACGTGGCCTTAACCCTAACGAGCAATTTACATCAAGTAGTCCTACAATCGATGAACGCCCTTGATGTAGCTTTAGCTGAGCCACCTTGATTTTATTTTAACCTATTTGCCGAGTTTATAAGTTAAAATAACGTAATTATTCACTAGTTTTAGTAGTATTTTCCTTTAAATAAAAAGATCGGTTTAGCGAAACGGTTTTTTTATACTCTAAAGTTTCTTTCAATGATTAAATCATTTATCGATTCTAGAGTTACAAGAAAATGCTCTGTTAGAAACGTAAATAAGAGTAGGAAAAAGTGTTCCATCAGAATAGTTAATAAATTGGCGGTAAAACAAACACGATACAGTGATAGATGATTTAAATTCAATTTAATTAATGCAATGTTCAGTGGTCAGGCCAACAAAAGAACCCACTTAACTGTCAGCTGTACTCAATTAGTTTTCACTTGTTGACAGTAAGCTTTAATGCACTGAAGTTACAAGATAGCTAATCTGTACATGGCGCATCATCACAAATACTCTTTTCTTCTCAAACAATTCCCGTTTTATGATCTAGTGCCAACGGCCTCTCTGTTCCACATACCTGTGCAGGGAATTCGGAAATGAATTGTCAATTTACCAACGCCATGCTTCCACTCGACAAAAAGTAAACCTGTTCACCTTTTCCGCAAGATCTCTATGGTACTTTCCACAGCAGTCTAGATCTGTCGAAAAGAAAAGAATATATAGAGTAAAATTTCTATTTTTTATGGAACTAAGATGATATTATTCTTCTTACTTCAAAAACAGAACCAAATATATACGGTAGTTTAACTGGCAAACCGACAACACCGGCTATTAATGACTTAAAAAAAACTGGAGATATAAATGCAGACTGACCCAATTGTGTTCGTCCAAAAAGAAATCGTAGACCAATTCTTTAAAAAGTCTGTAATGACAAGCAGACCAGTTTTTGTTAAAGGCAAGTTTCAGTTTGAAGAAAATCGTTTGATCTTTGGCTACGATTCAAGGAATTTAACAATAACACAGGATCGTCTTCACGTATAGCTAATTAATTGGCATTTCACGTCATTTATGATGTCATGTATGCAGTCAATGCATACATCAAAAACCCTCCTCGTCTTGCTCAAAATATGCTGCTTTAATTTATCTGTTTTCTTACGGAGAGCTTATCGCTTTTGAAGCCATTCAGTGAAGACATAACATCACGAACTCAGTTTTCTTCTTAGCACTCTGCGTTCCAGACCGTATGGTCGTTTTTTAAACCATTTGAATTCCAGGGTATTTCCAAACAGACGAATTTTTGGTGGCTGAAATCTTAAAATGGAAGGTGTCTTGACGACTTTCAAATACGGCCTTGTGGGTGGGTATATTTAAAATGGGAACTGCGTCAATTCGATGCAATCGTAATTTTGAATCAATTGCTAGACTTAATTGCACTCCAGAGCTGAATTTAAATTGAAAAGAAATTGTAAATAACACATGGATCGGACATGGACCCTTTTAAACCTTTTAGATTGATCATGCTTTTTACTTCAACAATATGCGGCCCGGAGCACGCTGACGAAAATTTAGTGGGTAATTAAAAACGCGTCTTACCTTGACCGCAGTTATAAACGGAGGCCTAGTTTTGTTAAGATGTGCTTTCACTCTAAAGGACTCAGTGACGACAATTTTTTGATAAAAGGACTCCTGCTTGTTATCTCACAAGCTGTCGGCTTTTAATGTGCTATTACAAGTTGAATTTACTGAGAGCTGCTTTTAAAAGCAGTGCGCTCATTATTATGTGTGTTATTATCTTGGCGCCTTTTGTGAAGTTAAATGAAGGCGAAGTCTTTTAAGCAACATAATTGCTGATCATTTGTAAATCGGATCCGGAGACGGAAGGAATTGTTTTCAAATCAATATTGCACCTTGTCGAACAAGTGTGAAGTGGTATCTTAATAAACCGAACTCAGTTCGCAGTTGGAGGTGAAGTTTTCAGTCTCGTTCTCAGAAATTACATCCTGAACTTGGTCCGGTAACCGGCGATTTGAGTGCGAAAGGGTACAGTAAAATACACCGAAATAGCGTCAAAATCCCCTTCTGCTTGGCACGTGTGTTTTCTGTGTTTATCATGCAAGTGAAAATAAACCAAAATGAAATCCATGCATGTTTTCAGTGATAAAAAAGTCCTTTTTTTTTGGTTGTTTTTTTTTTGTTAATACGCAAAGCTAGTAATCCGGCCTCACATCACACTGTGCTTTGTTTCTCCATTTATTTCTTACAAACTTGATTTATTTCTGTACCTCTGTTTTGCCTGCAGCAAAATTACCCCAATTTCAATAAAACCTGCAGAAGCATATTTATATTTCCTGAGTTTTTTTTTTTTTTTTCAAAACGGCTGCGCAAACTGGATTGTACTTAGTTCACGCGGGAGGTCAAAGCGTGGATAGCATATTTTGTTTGTTTTCTGCGACACGAACACGAAGGCAAGTTATTTCTAATTTCACAAAACCACTGTTATTAAATGTTCTGTTATTAAGTTGCGTAACCCATACCAAAACAATACGACTACTTATTAATTGGACCATGTTCACACCAGCACCGACAGCCAATCAACACAGTATTGTGCCCAAACCATTGCTCACTCTCAGATATCGTAACATAGAAGCACGTTTGTTCACTGGTATCGCTACTTCATGTTCAATTCAGTATTACTTTGCGATCTTGTTTGCATTGACCATGTTTTCACTTGTCTAATTCAAACACATCCCCACCAGTTTTGGATCGCATCATGTCGAATCTACTGTAGGTGCGTTTTTTCGTACTTTAATTGTGCATTATCTTTCTAACACTAAATAATAAAAAATATATCGTGTATGCTTGGAATGCCGTTGCGATAATCCTCTAGGCAGTCACTGAGTGTTTTATCGAACGTGATGTTTCGATTGAATAGAAAACAAATCACCCTCCGTGAATGAACCTGAATACTCTTTGTATTAAATTCATAAGCGATAAGAACTTATTGAAGATTTGTCGTTTTTTTTTTTTTTGTTCTGTGTAAGGGTTGAATCGCTTCAGTTTAAGATCTATTCAAAATGAAACCTCTCTTAAGAAATTATCTTGCCAAGGTGAAATCGCAGACATATTTCTCACTTTAGATACTGATGCTCACCAGTCACCAAATGCCCCTTTTTGACTTGACTTGACTTGACTTAATGCGCTTTCACAGATCTCGGCCCGGGTACAAGTTTTGGTCCTCAAATTTTATAAGCGAAGTTGTCGAAGTGACAAATGCGCACATTTTCCATTGCCATCTACACAAACAAATGAAATTAAAATAACCAAAGAGACCTAAAGCAGAGCATGTTGTAGTGCACGCTTTTCTCAGGTTATCAACATTATCATCTTATTGCCTGTCAAGAAGTGTCTGACAACATCGACATGATGGTTACAGGTACGGTTATCTTCGAGTTTCCCCATCGATGTGAAAAAGTCATTAAATTCATTTGACTGAGTGCTTTTGTTGTTTTATCAGTTTAATTTTACATTTGCAGATGTCAAAGCATAGGCCTCAAATCTGTGTGCAAACCGTGCATGGAATTTGAATTAAGTGAGTTAAGAGACAGATGGTTGACACTTTCTTGTTTTTAAAGAATTCTCGTTACAAACTAAATAGTCCCTACTCCAACACCGAGGACCACTAGGTCTCGTACTCTTTGTAAATAGTTTCTGGCTTCTTTGCATTTGGAACTGAGTTGCCTGTAGTTTATCGTTATTGTTCGAAAGGTCGATAAATCCCAAACCGTTTTGCAGGTATCATTACAAATTAAAGACGACACTTCCTTCTTGGGTTGGTCGACAGTTCTGCGTACACCGCGCGTTAGTCCGGTGCCCTAGCGACTGAGTCACCCTCTTCAAAAGCTGATTCTTTGGCAGGCTTAACAAGAGATGAAGTACTTTTAGTTGCCCGGCCCGTGTGTGGGGGTGGGGTTTGGGTGGGGCGAGGGGAAGTCGTCTTGACTTTTTCAACGTTCGATTTTATTTCTCTACACTCTGAACTAAATCAGCAAGGATCCTTTAAGGTTTTTTGCCGACCGAGGCGAGGGATGCGTTCTTGAGGTGTCTAATATGCTCTATGCATGGGAAATGGACATGTAGGAGGGAAAATTTTTCTATTAATCGCGATTCACTGAAGAATGAACACCGAAAAGAATTTTCATCGTTTGTCTTATGATTGTCTTAACCTCGGGAGCTCAAAATGTACTAATCACCGCTGACCGCGGTGCTCTACCAGGGCTGATGCACAACCAGCCGGCATTATCGCCCGACGAGCAACAGTATACGGTATTTGCGATCAATCGAAGGAGAACGCGTCCTAATTTTGTTCAGATTGGGTGATTGTGTGGTCTTGCCAAAAGGAATTGAGGTAGGGGACACCAAAATAGCCGCCCCGAAGATTCTTTTGTTGTTTGCAGGGGTCTCGATCTGATGACAGTCTCTTTTCCAGTTTGTCAGCCATGATGCTTAGTTTACCTTACAACAGACTAAGCGACTGTCGAACGCACTTCAATCATCCGAGATTACTGCTAGTTATAGAAACGTCACGATCCTAATGTGACAAAAGAAAAGCAAAAGATTTTTTTTTAAACTTTACTCTTTTAACACCTTTTATGAGAATGCCCGCACTTTCTTTGAAGACACATGTTAACGGTTCAGTAGTTCTTTGTATTTCTTTTTTCAAGAAACCCTGTGAGTTTTTTTATTTCCCTTTAAGTAACGTGTGTTCTAGGCTTCTAAGGGCCGATTATACAATGAGTTGCCTTAAAACCGTAATTTCGCACCGTCCGTGGGGAACATGCGCTCTCCCAAGTGTCCTGAACACGACCAAAATTGGTCAGAGTAACTTCCCGGATGAGTCACGCGTTAAAATACTTTTGTGTTCAAACGTGTGGCACCCACAACTTATTCTAATGCCCTCAAGAAAAACAAAACCCTCTCGCAATAAAGCCCGATAAAAGTGAGGTACAATAACAATTGTGGCGGTCGGTGAAGTTAATCTTTCCATTTAGCTCAAATAATGACACTTCCGTTTCTTGAAAAAACTGTATAATCCAAGGCGGCAAACCGCGCATTGATTACGGTTGATCATTCATTTAAAATAAGAACAACAACAATACTGCATCTCAGTTGAACTACGCGCACTTCGTGTGCTGTGCGCAGGCTCGGTTCTTGCTCAAAAGGAGATGTGTCCTCTATCCCGACGTCGGCAGAGAAGCCACGCACTGCTAAATGAATCCGATAGATTTTTTGATACCGACATTTTTTCGTCTTTAGGGAAGGAATCACATTAGATAAAGAAAAAGGTTTTAAAATTTTCCATGAGAGCCCTGAAGAAACCCTAGTATTATTGTTGAATGATTGAGGTTGATCGGCTGCACCTTGTGTGCAAGATTAGAGCGGATAATCATCCTGGATGAAAAAAACTTACCTTGGATGCCAAAGTCTTGTAGTAAATTGTACGTTCTACTTACCTAGATTCACTAGATAAATATGATTTAAAAAACACAAAGGTATGAAGGTGGAATCAGATTGTGAAAGTGTCTTTCATCTATGTTTCGTAACCACTACATTTGAGAGGAGCAGCGGCCGAGAAAATTTGTATTGTGCATGACTTTGTGGGTACTTGCAGGTGTTACCCATAGTTGAAGCAGCGTATTCCCTCGATCAGTCTCGGTCGATCAACTGATGGCTCTTTAATAGAGTCGATTGGTTTTAAATACCACAAATCCTATATATTTTAGAACATTAATTCAATCCAAGTAGAGTCACTCTGGTTGACTTACGAAGAGCAGTGCCAGCCGGTTCGTATCCGATCCTGCTATTTTTAAACATAAACTTTAACTCTCTGTTATCAAGTACAGAATTATTCAAAAAAGTGACCACGCAGGTGAGATACCATTCTTGATATGAGTTTTACTTGCTGAGAGGTCGTGACCACAATTCGGTGGGGGAAAAAATTTGCAAAGAGCATGGGTAACTATCTCTGCGATTTTGTTGCAAACATATTAACCCTTGTGGTTAACAGTTACAATACAGTTGCTGTTGTCCACCGCGTCAAGTTCATGCAAGGGTTGACCTACGTGTGATTGAAGAACTGTGCAAATAAAAGTGCACGGCAGTTCCAAATTTATGGCTACGTCTTGTAGGGCTTAAAAAGTAGATTTCATTTTCGTGTAAATCGTTGCGCTTCAGTGGAAGGGCATCCAAACTAATGAATGGGAAGGTAGCGGGTTCAACTTTCACAAAGGAGTACTCGATTTTTTACGAGTATCGTCAAGTCTTCATCTAAAAATAAATAGTCGAATGACTAAATCGATTGATTTCAACAAATACGCAAGTCATGGTTCTGGTGTGTTTCTGTACTGAAACGACCGAGTTCTGAGTGAGGTGTAGCAACTGTGAGTGAACTCGGCTTGAGAAGGCTTTGCCATTTTGACCTAACCGAAAACTTCAAAGTGAAAGCTTAAACGGGTCCGCTGCTCGGCCTTAATAACATCAACTCAACAATTTATTCTAAGTAAAAGCGATCATGGCATGTGATTGCAAAGAAGCCTTAAAAATAATATATACTAATATTAATCATAAAAATTACAATTTCCTTGATTGTGATTGGCTTTAAAAACTCCTATTTTCCACCAAATCACTTGCCAAGTTGTTATCGAACAATTCAATAAGCCAATCACGACCAATCAAATTCAAAGTTGTAAAATCAACCAATCACAACCTTGGTTTCAATCACCAAAGAAACAGTGTACAGACCCCTAAATTGGGATTTTCTTTCTTTCTTCTCCAGGTGATCTGGTGACGTAATTTGGAGGACTGGGAAGAGAAATTTTAACGCCGTATCCCACAACCGCGCGCGGTCTTAAGTGTTTCCAAACTCCCCGCAGTATTTTCATCGCCAAAACTCAACAGATCATTCCGTGTCTACCACATTTCCTGTTACTGAATGAACAATCCAGTAGACCCGACGAGATCTAACCTCGCCTCTGCCATGTAGAATTCGAAAATAAGGCCGCGAGTGGTTGTGAGATACGGCGTTAAAAATGTTCTCCCCAGTCCTCCGAATTACGTCACCAGATCACCTGGCTCTCAGAGCAACATTAAACGCCTCCTTGTCAGTCTTTTAATGCAAATTTTCCCTTTCTTTCATAACTTGGCTCTTCTTTTCTCGGAAATTGGAATTTTTATGATTAATTGGTAAGTAATCTGTACTTAGAAACAAATCGGACTTCCCCAGCGCGGTTGTCCGATTTTGTTTTCACTGCTCGTATGATTACAGACCGAATTGGACTCCACTCAGTCATATTGCATTCAAGGCGCTCTACAAAGTAAAAATTGTCCATCAAAATGAAAAGAACTGTTCATTGCATGTAAAACGTTCACGGATCTCTTCGTCATATTAAACGCACCTCTCAGGCCCACTCTGCTCTTTTATGTTGGATTTATTAATAGGATATATACCGTTGAACATTTTCCTAGATGGGTCTTTATCCTACACTCTTACCTACATTCGATTTTCTGGATACTTGTGAGGCATAAGCACCGTGATTTGTTTGGGTTGTTAGGTTTGCTCAGTGTGCTCCTTTGTATGGATTTGTAACCACTCTTTGTAAATCGGCAAATGATTGTCTCATGCAGTTGCCATTAATGGCTTATGCGGTACAACATCAGGGGCATCCAACGAGAATATAGTTCAAAACCACTTAAACATAGCATTGTTAAATGTATTTTAGTATTTAAACGGTAGATTTAGGCATATTTTTATCAGTTTTTATCCCCTAATTTTTTCTTTATCTGTTCGGATTCCCTAGCTGAAAGTCTAGTGATCCGAAAATTATAGGGATCAGAACTTACCTTTTCGAAAATTTCAGCCAGAAAAGAGGCTCCCAAAAATTCTAGGTGACCTTCTTTGGGTAAAAATCTGTTCAAAATGGGCAATTATTCCATGTTTTAGATGTTCGAAAATCCTAGGAGAGGCAGGCAAGCAAGAAATTTTACAACAAATGTTCCGAGATTTCTAGATCTCAAATCGTCTTCCGAACAGACATTTCCCGAAAATTGATGTTGGGTTCCCTTGCGACATGACTTGCTTTACTTAGATTATTTTATCGGAGTGCAGCAATTATTTCATGCCAACCTGATGGCTGAGTGCATAAACAAAGTACTTAGTTACATTTTGCAGTGTTAAGCCTTGGATTAAAGACACCTGGCCAAATGACCAATCTCCATTCAGACGAAAATTACTTTTAAAATCTTCATTGTATAAACTAAGCAGTGCATCTTGTTGTTCTGGGCTGACAAGTCGTTGATAACTGAGCGGTTATCAATAACAATGATATGTCCTATGCAAATTTAAAAAATGCCAAACAATGCGTTAATGTAACTGGAATTTTTTGCTTCTGTGTGGGATTGTTATTTTGTGAGTGCTTGGTGCTCCCAAAGGGTACTTACATAATCCGTCGTCTCTTTTACTATTAAACTTAAAGGCGTTGTTAAGTCAGGATTAAAAAAAGGGAAAAATTTAAAAACATTCTCCCTTGGGAATGTCCAGGGACAAAGCTCACACCCCTAATGTACCATATACTAACATATACCGCTCGAGAACAAGTTGTTTGGTCTGTGTTGAAGAAACGTCTCCAAGCAAATTTCCAGAATCTCACTTTGAATTATGTTTACGGTACGAAGTGGGCGTGAAGAACCTTCCGTTGTTTCCACTCGACTCTTGAGAACACATCGAAAGAACTCGATGGAGAACTTTTGGCTGCAGGAGAGAGTTAAAACTATTGACAACGAAAGCCAGCAAAATTATTCACAAATTTCGGACGAAATCGACGGCGTTCGTCAAAATTTGATCAAAATAAATATTGTGAAAAAAAATGTAGGCTTCAGTGTGGAAAGACGAAAGTTTCTCCGGGATAAGGGTCTCCGCATTTTGCCGTCGAAACAAAATGGTACTGAAGATTTTTTCACATTGCGTACAGCTGACGGCAAGGACCTTGTTATCTCCTGCGCCGAGTTTTACGACGGAGATGCTATGCGAAAACAGCTTTGTATCGATGCACGAGAGTCGACGACAACGCCTTTCACCGAAGCTGAAAGTTCCTTCAGCGAAGATCAAATCGATGCGACATCGGACGAGACTCGAATCAAACGTAATGCCACTGATGAAAACGAACAAATGAAGAATTTTCGCCACAGAAAGATAACGCCTCCTCTAAGACCAGGTTCCATAAGAAACTTTAAAGATGTGGACAGAGAAACCCCAATAAAAGACGACAAACTTGTTGCTTTTGAAGCTATCGTTGGTGCCGAAAGAAAATGTGGGATTTTAAGAAAGCAAACTACCCACACAAAAAGACAGGTTCTGGAACCTGAGGGAAGGCTGACTTGTCCGGCATCTAACGATATCACGGTAACAGCACCTCGAAGAAAGCTGTCTGGAACTAGCGCAGAAAGCGTCAGCAACTCGAGCAAAAAATCGCGAGTGAATCATCCTCATGAAACTGACACAAATTCTGTAAAAGAGTCAACTGGCCAACAGCTGGTGGATTCAAACTCCGAGCAATATCAATGTAACAATTCTAACATGGCTTTGGAAAGGAAAATTTCTACGAGTTCATTTGTCAGACCCTTAATATTAAGGCGGTCAATCAGTGATAGAGGAGGTACGCCTAGTTGTTTTGGTAGTTCAAGCGCTTTGGATGGTTTCAGAAAGATGAGCGTGGTCATGGACAAAACTAGGCAACTTTGCCCCACCCCCTCGGGGGGCAAGTGGACTCAGCGAAAAGTGTCAGCTCCCGAAGTAAGTACACTTGACAGGAAAAAAGACACTCAGACTGTGCAAAAAGACAACGATGACATCAATCAGATGATTGCCAAGGTTGAAGTATCACTGAGGGAAGATCAGGAGAAAGAAGGGCGAGAGATCCCCAAACTTCCAGAGCGAGAAATTTCGTGTGATAACTACGCATTAGACAGTTGTAACAACAGCATCGAGAAAAACAGGTCAAGCAGTGATTCTCAGCCTTCGCATCGATTGGATCTGAACTTTCGCACTCGAGACGTGCCTCAACTGCGTCGTCCGTCAACGGCTCGCTATTCGGAGAATTGTTCGTCTGGGAAAGTTTCAAAGACTACCGGAAAGCAATCCAGTCACGACGTTGTTTGTGATTCACGACCTGGCAAAACCTTGAATAAACGTTTTGTGACGATGCAAATGACAATCGGTAACAAGCAGGTCAAAGTGTACGTACCTAAATTTTCTAGGGGCGAGTACTTAGAACATGAGAATCATCGAGAGAGCTCAGACAAAGTCGGCTGTCAAAGTTCACGGCAACGGGCATTAATCAGCCTCCACGGGAAAGCAAAGGTGTAGGTTGTGGAGTATTGTAGACAATCATCAGACATTGTGTTGGAGAAATCAAAAGCACAAAATTATTGACAACTAAAGCCGATATTTCTTGGCCAAAAATGCATAGCGCGCGCAACCAGAAAATTCTGGAAGAATCTGTGGGTTGCATACTGTCTCTTTTTCGGGCTGTACATTCGGCAAAACTTGTACTAGTCACCCTGGTTTCCACGGTCTCTTGAAAAAAAGCGCCTCAATTCAAGTCTCGAATAATACTAAAAGAGAGTAGGTACATAACCTCAAGGCAATGAAAGAAACGTCGGCCATGGGTGTTTCTCCGCAGACAAATTCTGTTCGTATGAGAATATTTCCTTTCATTTAGGTTGAGAAACATGGCCACTTATCACTCGGGTGAATACTCTCCACCATTTCTGCATTGGACTCACTATCTTGAATCCGATTGGCTAAGAACTTAACTGATTATGGAAGTCTTAATTCCTTGCACTTTAGCAGTGCAAGAAATGAGTATCCTCAGTAAAGGCGGGATGCACACCAATGGGCCACATTGCTAATGTTTTAGGGGTTATTCATGCTGTTTTGTCTAAACAGGCTACTTCAGTAAGAGTTGTGCAAGAGAAAAGAGACAAAACCGGGGTCCATGTTTGTGGGAATAATTTTTACTTTCTAAAAAATGTCCCTCAATCCCAAACTCTTTTCTTTTGTTCCGGCACAATTCGTAAATATCCTCACGCCATTGACTCGTAAAACTTAACTCGGTTCTTTCTCAATAATCATTTATGTGATGCCGAATTACTCAATCTTACATAAACGTGAGTGCATTTCGTAATTTATAGGCACTGGTGATGTTTTGATCTCAAATTGCACGAGCCGAAGGCCATAAATCACGGAATGCGCGAGCAAGTTCATAAGATTTTTTTTATTCATTATATACTCAACAAAATCGCTCCATCGCTTTGTTTCCATAGTAACCTCCGTATTGCACTTTGTAACCTCTTTTACATCATATAACCTATTTATGCGTTCGTCATTGACCAATCAGAAACGTGATATTCTGTTGAGTATATAAGAAGCACTTTTATTAGGGAAACACCTGAGTTATACACCTTATTCCAAAATTGCCACCATTTTAGTATTAATTTGGTTGCTTGCAAATTAGCCCTTGCTGCCTCGTTATTG
>NC_090874.1:48407662-48415162 GCF_036669935.1 Montipora foliosa | reverse complement strand
CCATTGAAACTTGGTAGTCTAATAGTTTTACAGGAAACACACCTATGGCTATAGAAAATTCTGTTTCCATGGCAAATCACTCTTTTCCAGTCCTCGCCCACTTGATTTCAATATGTTAGTGATTTTCAACTTGAAAAATGTTAAACAAGGCCACAAACTCGAGATAACAAATTTATATGCTTGCTGGATCATGCATATAAAGTGCTGTTAGCAAATATCAAAATGGAACGCAAAGGTGGCCAGAAAAGCTTTTACAAAAGTAAAAGTACAGCGTCCCACAGGGTTCCTGTCTTGGGCCTCTTTTGTTTGTTCTCTATACAAGTAGAGTGTTCAAAATCATCGAACATCACCTTCCTGATGTGCATACCTATGCGGATGATACACAACTGTATGTATCATTCAGCCCAGACTCAGGCTCTGAGCAGTCAGCAGCATTAGAGGCCATGCAAAGTTGTATTATGGATATAAGGAAATGGATGCTCCGAGACAGATTAAAGCTAAACGATGACAAGACCGAGTTTATCATAATTGGCACCAGACAACAACTTGCCAAAGTCAACGTAGATTCCTTACAGGTTGGAGAGAGCATAGTTACAGCAGCCAGCAAAGTAAGAAATCTAGGCTGCTGGTTCGATGACCAACTCAAGATGGACACGCACATTAATAACATCTGTAGATCTGCATTTTTTCATCTCTACAATATTAGGAGAATAAGGAAATATCTTAGCTCTGACTGCGCACAGACTTTAGTGAATGCGTTTGTTACCAGTCGATTAGATTTCTGCAACAGCCTGCTCTATGGGTTGAAAGGCAACCAACTACAAAAACTTCAGCGTGTCCAGAACGCGGCCGCCCGTGTCATCTGTAACATCAGCCGCTATGAGCATATTTCACCTTCGTTATACAATCTCCACTGGCTGCCTGTCAGCTACCGAATCCAGTTTAAGATATTATTGCTTGTATATAAAACTCTTAATGGCCTTGCACCCCTGTACCTATCAGAACTCATAGAACTGAAAAAGCCTGGGAGATATAACCTGAGAACCAATTCGGACACACTCTTATTGAAGTATCCTGCGTTCAAGAGTCTTACCTCTCTTGGTGACCGCTCATTTACATGTGCGGCACCAAAACTTTGGAACAGTCTCCCCAAGGCAATACGAAATGCGAACAATGTAAACACCTTTAAGCGCCTTCTGAAAACGCATCTTTTCCGCGATGCATTCAGCTGCTATGAGAAACAGTAATTATGCGACTCATTTTTATTTATATATAGATTATCTTTTGTACGCATCTTTTCCGCGATGCATTCAGCTGCTATGAGAAACAGTAACTATGCGGCTCATTTTTATTTATATATAGATTATCTTTTGTAAATAGGTTTTGTAAATAAGTTTAATGAGCTTTATATATTATAACAACTTGTAATTAAGGTATATTAAGTTTCTCTCGATATTGTAATTTTTCTTTCCATATTGTAATGCGCCTGTGAGCATCTCTCAATGTAACAGGCGCACTATAAGTAATAAATTATTATTATTATTATTATTATTATTAATATGGGGGAGGTCTGGAACCCAGTATGATGCCATGGTAACAGAACTGTTAAGCTCATATTGTGGAGAACATTTAGTAGAATCTTACTGCAAAAAATAAAAAATTTCTGATACAAATTGGCTGAGATACCTCTTTTCGTCATATCTAAACAAAATTTGGTTGAGTGTATGACGTCATCACTTGGGTAATTTGCATATTTTAAAAACTTGAATATCTCTGGAACGAAAAGAGATATTTGAAAAACGTAAACACCATTTTTCTTCTCAAGCAAACTACTTGTTTATGTTTCAAAATAGCTTAGATAGGAAAGATGGGATTTTCGCCATAGTACCACTTTAAAGTGTTTCCGTTTTAGAGTAATTTAAATGCCGTACCCAAGATTGGAGAAGGCCTGAGACACACGATTTTAAACGGGACTGATTTTTATCTGCATGATGTATGGTTCACTGCTTTACTTTACACCTTATTCCAAAATGGCCGCCATTTTAGTATTATTTTGTTTCCTTGCAAATTGGCCGTTTTGGCCTCGCTTTCAAAAGTAAAATTCAAAAGAACGAGGCCAAAAGGGCCAATTTGCAATCAAACAAAAGAATACTAAAATGGCGGCCATTTTGGATGAAGGTGTATTCCATTTGTCGATGAGACTCCGCACGATTCACTCAGCTTGAATGATTATTCATGTAAAAGTTGTTTGCTGTGTTCATTCCGTGACACACTGTTTATCCTTTGCGATTTTTTTCTTCTGGCCTTGGACTTTGTCGCTAACAGGGTTAATTTCCCGTCAATCAATCCATTCATGGTACCATTAACAATTTAAACTTATGACGAGAGAAGTCCAAATGAGGGTTTACCTCGGTGTCAAAACCTGTGAAAAATTTTTTTTGTTTTGTTAGCTCGAGGTAGGGTTACGTTATTGTTTGGTGTTTCTTTGGCTCTTTTGTTTTCCTTTGTGTTACGTCATCTGCGAGTTTCACAGGTTTTTACACCGAGGATGAGCCCCAAATGATTACAATTTCGGTTCCTACCGTCTATTACCGAAGATGACATGCACGTATCTCCCACCAAAGCTCACTTACATTCCAGTGACATTCGTCGACGGATATACTTTCAGCTGGTGATTACCTTTTAATCTTATTTCAATCATGGTGCTAATTCAAATTGATTCTCATAACAGTAAGTTAAATTCAATTTATTATGTCCTTGAACTGTGAGGCCTCCAAATTTTCAGTGGTGTTTTTACTAGTAGAAGCAAAAGCTCTATGACAACGCTTGTGGCGAAATCTACATTTGAAATTCTCTTTGAACTCCATCTTTGGGTGACACTCAAAGGCTTAACCTCTTTTAATCTTCTGGAATACAAGAGGTTAATCCTTCTCTTATCTGATAAGGTCCTTGAAGTCATTTTTACCGAACAGGATCCTTCATACGTTTTCCTTCCTATGCACGAGAAAACTATCGAGTTGTTTGTTGTTCTCGACCGCTACAAAGAGGTAGAGATGACGTTTTTGTTTAATTGTTTGAATTGTTTAATTTTAGCGCATTGATGTTAATATTGAGGGCTGCAATTATCATTCAGTTTTTAATTGTTCTCTTTTTTGTAAAAATTTCTTTTTGGTGGATGTGATTTGATTACAATAAGATAAATTATGAATATTGTACTTTAATAAAATATGTTTGAGTTGTCAATCTTTTGTCTAAATTATTTTGTTTTTAACATATTTTCATTAATTAATCATGCGAGACAATCTTTGGTGAACAAGGAGTGCATGTAATATTAATAATAATAATAATAATACTGAATAATAAAGAGGTACCACGACATTCGATCAATTTGTTCCCGTGAAGTGATACTTAACGCAAATGCGTTACAGCACAAACGCTCTGGTAGTTTCCTATATTGAAAACGAAGGACTTCCTGTTCAATGAAAGGTCGAATTATGTTGTTGATATTGTGATCAACGTTCAGTTACCATACACTGAACTTAAATCACTTGAGAATTACTCAATAATACGTTTTGGTCTTTCATTTTGGGTGGCCAAACATGTCTAGCAATACGATAAGGCCGGTTAATGGTTTCACTGCCTGAAACCTCGTGATTAGCAACATTTGTCCACTTATTTTTTTCAAGTGCCCTAGCAACAGAGGTTTAAACTTTGATTTCCGTAACAATGTATTTCAGTGTTTGTTCCATACTTGTCTTCAGCGTCTCCGGAGTGGGATTTTATTGATATATAGAGTAACGTACAGACTTGACCTATTGATCCATCACGTCCATGAAACTTCGATGAAGTTTGTTGTAACAGGTATGGCTTTTCAACGGAAACAAGGCAATCCAATGAAGTGTGATAGTTTTATGAAGACACGTCGAATGAACCAGACCGAATCGTATCTTCTCGAAGAACGTCTCAAAGTTCTGGATAGCAAGAGGAATCAGAAAAACTCCGAATTTGACGAGAGGAAATATTCCCTTTGGAAGCAAATGGAAGAGATAAAGAGTGTAAGAAAGAATTTAGGTATCAGCGTGGAGAGAAGAAAACTTCTGCGCTCTCGAGGTTTTACAATTGACACTCGCGTGGCGCAAGGTCCTAATGACACCGTTGCCATTAAAAAATACTCCATGCCAGAATTATCAAGGGTTGGTTCAACTCGTCCCCGCAGTACCTCGATTATTTCTGGCAGCGAGTTAATGATGAAAGGTTTGTCACATCTTCGTTTGCAAGAAACATTGGACGACGAGAAGGAAGTCTCTAGTGGAGACCAAAAGGACAGAGCAAAGTCTCGTGCGAAGAATCAGTTTAGAGTAATTGAACCACCTTGTCGCCAAGGATCAAGGCGTAATTTTGTGCAAATTTCAAGCGAAGAACTAAAAGAAATGAAGAAGAAGGAGAATGAAAAGCCGAGAGAAGATTTCCTTGATCCTAATATCAAAGTTGACCGTCGCGGGATGATCATGTCACCAAAGCTTGTGAAGTCTTTTAGGAGTAATTCTTTGCAGAAAGATGGAGTAGGAGACCATATGCCGCTTAACCATGTGAGCAAATCAAGCGAGCTTGGGTCTATGTCTAAACAAGTGTCTCTTCAAGATAAACAAACCGGGGCCAACGATTTGACACCTTCAAGTGATGCATCAGTATCATTGTTTTCAAAGCAGCAAGCTTCAGTACATAATCCCGATTTAACGGCAAATTCTTTTATCTCACAAGAGTCACATAAATCAGTGATATTAAAGTCGCGTGAAAGTTTGGATCAAATTGCGGAAGTAAACCAACCAGACCGCAATTCCGACTGTCAACAGAGCGTAGCACTTTTAGTAATCAAAACGGGAAGAAATCATACACCCAAGGCTAGTAAAATGACTCGACAATCCCATTCAGTATTTTACAAACGGAAATATGGTAACATATCACCGGTGCGGAATGCATTAGTTGAACCTCAAAAGGAAACAAATCGGTTACATAATGATGCTTTTGACACATCACAGCAACCAAGGTCGCCACGTAATCATGATGAAGCAGAAGACATTGAAAATAATCATCGCAGAAAGTATGCGGCGAATTGGCAGAGAAAAGATGCCCCCGTCAGAAGATTAACTTTGCCCCCAGGGATTTTTAACTCCATGGATGGACAAGATCGCGTAAAAGACCAGCTTGAAAGTTGTAACAAGGAACAAAAAAGATCTAGTTACTTGTCGCAATCTCTCACAGTTCAAAACTCCAACACAACTAAGTATTTACCGCATCCAAGACGCGCCCGCTCGAACAGTGCGGTGTCTTACGCTTATGACGCCCGTCCAAAGCAGTCGCTCTGCAGAGGTTATTCAACGATGCAGATGACAATAAAAGGAAAGCAAGTTAAAGTGCATATTCCAAAGTTTTCAAGCGATGTGAACTCGGAACCGGTTCTCGAGCGAAGTATGAAAAAAGTGGCTGAGGATCGACTTCAGTCTAACATTCCACACTCTGATGATCGAGTGCTTTCAGGGGGTAATGAAAGCAAGTCAAACAATTGAGGATACATTTCTACGTTTTACGTAAATCTAGATGAAGAAGTAAAAATTGGAACAAACAAAGTAAAGAAAAACAGTGTTTGGTTTTATACAGAAGATATACAAAAATATTGCTATCCTTCAATAAATAAACCTGGGGAAAGGTGCAAGGTTCGAGCTAATAGCAACCTTAATAGCTTGGGGAGAACTATGGATAGAAACGGCCAACTCTTTTGTTCTCTGTATCATCGAGACAAGTTACCAACTGAGTTCCGAAGTTGTCTCGTCTAATTGAAAAATCCTAATTCCCTTTTTCTTTGAGACCAGGCACAAGAAGGCTTTAATAAGAAAAATTGGTCAATCAGTAATAGTCTTATGCAAACGAAGTAAATTTCAAACGCGCTCTCGTTTTTGATATATTAATCGTACCCAAATCTAAATGTCCAAAAGTCTGGCCGGTTAATTCTGAACAAATTCTATAGGTTGCTATGATACTAAATTCAGTCAAGCCCAAGCCTCAATGAAAATAAAATCATTGTATTAAAATTTGCTCTATTCCACCCCTGAGGGGGAGCTGACCTCTCTAAGGGCGCTCGCAAACGAGGAAACAATGTTGCGGAAATATTTTGCTTCTTTAGCAAATGTTTCCTCGTTTGCGCGCCGAGGAAACATTTCGGGAAACAATGTTTCCGCAACAGTGTTTCCTCCTTAATATCTCTATCTTCATTATAGTGGGCCAGAACAAATGATAATGGTGACCTTTATTATATAGACAGGCGTGTTTTACTGGGGCCGGTTCCTGAAAGGTGTAATAACTCTATTCAAGGGTTAAATGTGCCGGAATAAGGTACATTTATCCCTAGAATAGAGTTAGTACACCTTTCAGGAACCGGCCCCTGGAAAATTTACCACTCGTAAAATTCGTACGAAACTACATCCAGGAGCCGGGTGGCGTATTTTCCAGATCCTATTGATGACTTCATTTTCCGCTTTTGCACGTGAAATCTATCTCTGAGGAACAAGATAATGCTAACATGACGAGTAAAACTTCTCAAATTTATTCAAGGAGTTCTTTGCAAGTGAAAAAGAAATGCGGAAATTGAAGAAATTCCAGCCGACGAGCTGCAAGAAGTTTGTGCTTGGTGTTAGAACTGACGAAAAATGGCGAGAAAACGCTCTTATCTACACAATAAAAAGATCACGCGGTGGCTTAACCACTCGAAACAAAATTCATATCATAACGATGTCGTATAATATCCGGCTCTATATAATACGAATTTTTCCGTTCTGAACAAGAGCACGTGAAAATACACTCGATCTCAAGCCAATCTCGTCCCCAGAGTCTGCTTTTCTTTTGGTTAGCACCGAGAACACGGACTCTGGCCACTTCAAGGGCAGGAAGTACCCAAATCACGGACTTCCGTCTCGCTCAGAAATTTGAAACAACAGAGGTTGTCAACGGTTACAAAAATGAACCTTCACTGCGACTGCGGCTAGAGTCCTGTGTTCTTGGTGATGACCAAAAGAAAAGCAAACTCTGGGACGAGATTGATCTCAAGCCTAATGCGCTTGCTCAGAACTAAAAACCTCGTTTTCGTAGTCGGACACCGAACACCCTGGATCTCAGAGCTCCTGTTTGAGAAAAAGGAGATCGCGAATCTCGGATCATGCGCAAACATAAGGGAAGGTACGTTTTTTATTGGGAACGGGAGGGGGGGGGGGGGTGGGCCGGGGCATTTTAGAATTTTTTTGCGAAAAAAGTCGTAGCCCTCCCACTTCCTGGAATGGATTAATGCATGACCCTTCAAAAATATCCAAACAAAAACATCTGACCCTCCCCAACCCTCCTCAACCTATCCAAGACTAAAATAACCGGAAGTGGAAATAACAAACTGCAAGTGTTACTCATATAACTGCGTTCATCTGCGCACAAAGTAGTTAATTGCGTGGCGTGTGA
>NC_090874.1:48395162-48402662 GCF_036669935.1 Montipora foliosa | reverse complement strand
CCCTCCAGATAATTATTGCACAGTCCCTAACTTCTGTATTGCACTCTATAACCTCTTTGACACCATATAAGCTATTTATGCGTTCGTCATTGACCAATCAGAAACGTGATATTCTGTTGAGTATATAATAAGCATTTTTATTAGAGAAACACCTGAGTTATACACCTTATTCCAAAATAACTAACATTTTAGTATTCTTTTGTTTGCTTGCAAATTAGCCCTTTTAGCCTCGTTCATGGCAAAATATTGTTTTGAATTTTGTTCTTAAAAACGAGGCAACAAGGGCCAATTTTGAGAACTGTTCAAATTAAGATCGGTTTAATTTGCGTGGAAGTGCGCAACTAATTTGTATGGCTGTGCACCAAGATACTCTATGAGACTATGGGTGACAGCACCTTCAGCTCTGTATTGGTTGCTAGAATAAAAAGCATTACATTTGGCGGGAGCTCCATCGATGTAAAATATACCAGCTCGTTTGGGTTGATCCGCGGACGCCAGGAAGTGTGTAGTTCCATTGACCAGGCCAGCTGATGTCAAAAGTGGCTCCTTATTCGTAAAAATGATTCTTTCGCAATATCTTATTGCAGTTTTTTGATAGTGAATTATGCAGTCGATAGCATTATCCCCTCCACGAACAACGTGGCATGATCGATATCTGCCCAGGTCTTTAATTAAAGAAAGTGACCATTGGTGTGGCTTCATAGCTCAGTCGGTTAAGCATTGCCCTGGCGTTGCAGAGGTCGTGGGTTCGATTCCGGTGGAGCCTCTCGAAATGTGCGAGGATCTCGTCTCTCTTTCGAGTCACATGAACATAATAATAACAATAACAACTTTATTTTAGTGTTAATGGATTTAGCACAAGAGCACTAATTGCGGACACTAATGAAATTAACTCAAGTCAAATCAAATATTGGTTTTTGCGGAAAGGGGAAAACGTCTCGGAGTAGAGAAGAGAACCAACAAATTCATCCCACATATGACGCCTATCGAACCCAGGCCACATTGGTGGGAAAGGTTACGTTTATACAAACGTTGGCCGTGTAGCACTTATATTTTAGACATAGTTAACTGAATAGAGTGTAATGTGAAGTGCTCGATTTCTATCCCATATGAACCATGTGAGCGTTAGCCCTACTGATGGAAATGGGCCCACACAAGGACAGAGAAAAACTCTGACCAGAGTGGGAGGCGAGTGCTCTCACCACTGTGCCACCCATGCTCCCAAGCAAATTGAAGTGCTCCCAACTGTGTGGCGTCATAGCTCAGTTGGTAGAGCATTGTACCGGCATCGCACCTGACCTTTTCAGGTGTCTATAAGAGAAAATAATTGCATAAATTGTCCAGGTAAATGCGAAGATAACTTCTCCCTATCGTTTAGTGTCAAGTATTCTTGACGGATAGGAGTGCAGTGAGATAGGGTTTGGTAAGAATTTGCATCGGGAAGGGGGAATTTGCACCTTTTAAGTAAAGCCAGGAGCCTAAGGCTAAGCTAGAAGCGAAACGCCTGTTTATATCATTTACATGGGGTGTCCATCAGTGTGTCGAGTAATCAGGATTTTACTGTTTTTGACAACCTTTGAAGAACCGGAAGACCATGCAGGCTAAAGTTATCGCTGGCACAACCTCAGTCAAGAGAAGAGCTCTGGGGAACTCTGAGACAAGGTGTCTTCTCATTGGTTCTCGTGAAGAACAATCAAAAGCGTCTCTAATTGGTGCATTCATGTTAGCACGAGGAATGAGCAGGAGCCGTAAGCTTCAAATAGCCAATTCTTGGCTATAAAAACGCTACGGCCCATGTTCTCCTACCTAGAGTTCCCCAGATTGACCCAAGGCTCTGGTGAGGAGAATGGCCCTGGCACCATTATACATTTTATTATGCGCATTCTCAGATGCATTTTTAAATGCATTGAGAATGCGCATAATAAAATGATTAAAATCGTTTACGCTATCGATGATCGTTGTGGGCTAAACACAATCTCTAGAGTCCACTTTTCTTTTGGTCACTACGACTTCGCTGCAGCTTCTGCAAGTACCGGAGTAGAAATTACGTAAAACAAAAGAAATAAAAGAAAAAAAACAAAACAACTCCAAATAAAGACTAATCCCAAGTGACCAAAAACACAACGCTTTCCAGTACCTGCAGAGAGACCCTACCTCGCCGGGTCATAAATTTGAAACAACAGTGGTTGTCAACGGGTAACAAAAATGGACCTTCACTACAACTGCGAATAAATTTGAAATGGCCAGAGTCCGTGTTCTTGGTGCTGACCAAAAGAAAAGCGCGCTATGGGGACGAGATTGGGCTGAACAGAAATAACACGTTTTTTTTAAGTGTTTGCGCTTTAGAGTAATTTAAATGCCGTACCCAAGATTGGAGGAGGCCTGAGACACACGATTTGAAACGGGACTGATTTATATCTGCATGATGTATGGTTCACTGCTTTACTTCACACCTTATTCCAAAATGGCCTCCATTTTAGTATTATTTTGTTTCCTTGCAAATTGGCCCTTTTGGCCTCGCTTTCAAAAGTAAAATTCAAAAGAACGAGGCCAAAAGGGCCAATTTGCAATCAAACAAAAGAATACTAAAATGGCGGCCATTTTGGAATAAGGTGTATTCCATTTGTCGATGAGACTCCGCACGATTCACTCAGCTTGAATGATTATTCACGTAAAAGTTGTTTGCTGTGTTCATTCCGTGACACACTGTTTATCCTTTGCGATTTTTTCCTTCTGGCCTTGGACTTTGTCGCTAACAGGTTTAATTTCCCGTCAATCAATCCAATCATGGTACCATTAAAAGGGGCTAGGTCACGCTATTTCTGGGCATTTTCAGCACAGATCGAATGGTCATAGAATTAAATATATCAGTCTATGTCAAAATGTCATTTACAAAGCTTGAAAATCATTCTCAGTTGTTATGTGGCCGTGATTTTGCAAATGAAAGACTCTTGCTCTGCCAATTTGACGTTTAGAGCTCATAATTAACAAAATTAAACAAAATTACCTAAAATAGCGTGACCTAGCCCCTTTAACGATTTAAACTAATGATGAGAGAAGTCCAAATGATTACAATTTCGGTTCCTACCGTCTATTACCGAAGATGACATGCACGTATCTCCCACCAAAGCTCACTTACATTCGACGGATATACTTTCAGCTGGTGATTGCCTTTTAAACTTTTAATCTTATTTCAATCATGGTGCTACTAGGACATTTGCATGATGACGCCATTTGCCTACAAGTACCAGAATCCTTCAGGTTTCGCTTGTTTCATGTTAATTAGAGCTATTGTTATTTTTACCCCACTGGGAATACAAAATTTAAATATGAAAAGAAAAACAAACTGAATTGTGGTAGTTGTAGTCAAATGACGCCATCGTGAAAATTGCCCATTCGTGAAATTGATTCTCATAACAGTAGGTTAAATTCAATTTATATGTCCTTGAACTGTGAGGCCTCCAAATTTTCAGTGGTGTTTTTACCTGTAGAAGCAAAAGCTCCATGACAACGCTTGTGGCGAAATCTACATTTGCTTTGAACTCCATCTTTGGGTGACACTCAAAGGCTTAACCTCTTTTAATCTTCTGGAATACAAGAGGTTAATCCTTCTCTTATCTGATAAGGTCCTTGAAGTCATTTTCACCGAACAGGATCCATCATCTCACACGTTTTCGTTCCTATGCACGAGAAAACTATTGAGTTGTTTGTTGTTCTCGACCGCTACAAATAGGTAGAGATGACGTTTTTGTTTAAATTGTTTAATTTCAGCGCATTGATGTTAATATTGAGGGCTGCAATTATCATTCAGTTTTTAATTGTTCTCTTTTTTGTGAAAATTCCTTTTTGGTGGATGTGATTTGACTACAATAAGATAAATTATGAATATTGTACTTTAATAAAATATGTTTGAGTCGTCAATCTTTTGTCTAAATTATTTTGTTTTTAATATATTTTCATTAATTAATCATGCGAGACAATCTTTGGTGAACAAGGAGTGCATGTAATATTAATAATAATACTGAATAATAAAGAGGTACCACGACATTCGATCAATTTGTTCCCGTGAAGTGATACTTAACGCAAATGCGTTACAGCACAAACGCTCTGGTAGTTTCCTATATTGGAAACGAAGGACTTCCTGTTGATATTGCGATCGACGTTCAGTTCCCAGTTACCACACACTGAACTTAAATCACTTGAGAATTACTGAATAATACGTTTTGGTCTTTCATTTTGGATGGCCAAACATGTTTAGCAATACGATTAGGCCGGGTAAGGGTTACAATGCATGAAAAACCTCGTGATTGGCAACATTTGTCCACTTATTTTTTCAAGTGCCCTAGCAACAGAGGCTTAAACTCTGATTTCCGTAACAATGTATTTCAGTGTTTGTTCCATACTTGTCTTCAGCGTCTTCGGAGTGGGATTTTATTGATATATAGAGTAACGCACAGACTTGACCTATTGATCCATCACGTCCATGAAACTTCGATGAAGTTTGTTGTAACAGGTATGGCTTTTCAAAGGAAACAAGGCATTGGAATGAAGTGTGATAGTTTTATGAAGACACGTCGAATGAACCAGACCGAATCGTATCTTCTTGAACAAAGACTCAAAGTTCTGGATAGCAAGAGGAATCAGAAAAACTCCGAATTTGACGAGAGGAAATATTCCCTCTGGAAACAAATGGAAGAGATAAAGAGTGTAAGAAATAATTTAGGTATCAGCGTGGAGAGAAGAAAACTTCTGCGCTCTCGAGGTTTTACAATTGACACTCGCTTGGCGCAAGGTCCTGATGAAACCGTTGCCATTAAAAAATACTCCATGCCAGAATTATCAAGGGTTGGTTCAACTCGTCCCCGCAGTACCTCGATTATTTCTGGCAGCGAGTTAATGATGAAAGGTTTGTCACATCTTCGTTTGCAAGAAACATTGGACGACGAGAAGGAAGTCTCTAGTGGAGGCCAAAAGGACAGAGCAAAGTCTCCTGTAAAGAACCGGTATAGAGTAATTGAACCACCTTGTCGCCAAGGATCAAAGCGTAATTTTGTGCAACTTTCAAGTGAAGAACTAAAAGAAATGAAAAAGAAAGAAGATGAAAAGCCGAGAGAAGATTTCCTTGATCCTAATATCAAAGTTGACCATCGCGGGATGATCATGTCACCAAAGCTTGTGAAGTCTTTGAGGAGTAATTATTTGCAGAAAGATGGAGTAGGAGACCATATGCTTAACCATGTGAGCAAATCAAGCGATCTTCGGTCTATGTCTAAACAATTGTCTCTTCAAGATAAACAAACCGGGGCCAACGATTTGACACCTTCAAGTGATAGATCAGTATCATTGTTTTCAAAGCAGCAAGCTTCAGTACATAATCCCGATTTAACGGCAAATTCTTTTATCTCAAAAGAGTCACATAAATCAGTGATATTAAAGTCGCGTGAAAGTTTGGATCAAATTGCGGAAGTAAACCAACTAGACCGTAATTCCGACTGTCAACAGAGCGTAGCACTTTTAGTAATCAAAACGGGAAGAAATCATACACCCAAGGCTAGTAAAATGACTCGACAATCCCATTTAGTATTTTACAAAAGGAAATATGGTAACATATCACCGGTGCGGAATGCATTAGTTGAACCTCAAAAGGAAACAAATCGGTTACATAACGATGCTTTTGACACATCACAGCAACCAAGGTCGCCACGTGATCACGATGAAGCAGAAGACATTGAAAATAATCATCGCAGAAAGTATGCGGCGAATTGGCAGAGAAAAGATGCCCCCGTCAGAAGATTAACTTTGCCCCCAGGGATTTTTAACTCCATGGATGGACAAGATCGCGTAAAAGACCAGGTTGAAAGTTGTAACAAGGAACAAAAAAGATATAGTTACTTGTCGCATTCTCTCACAGTTCAAAACTCCAACACAACTAAGTATTCACCGTATCCAAGACGCGCCCGCTCGAACAGTGCGGTGTCTTACGCTTATGACGCCCGTCCAAAACAGTCGCTCTGCAGAGGTTATGCAACGATGCAGATGACAATAAAAGGAAAGCAAGTTAAAGTGCATATTCCAAAGTTTTCAAGCGATGTGAACTCGGAACCAGTTCTCGAGCGAAGTATGAAAAAAGTGGCTGAGGATCGACTTCAGTCTAACATTCCACACTCTGATGATCGAGTGCTTTCAGGGGGTAATGAAAGCAAGTCAAACAATTGAGGATAGATTTCTACGTTGTACGTAAATCTAGATGAAGAAGTAAAAATTGGAACAAACAAAGTAAAGAAAAACAGTGTTTGGTTTTATACAGAAGATATACAAAAATATTGCTATCCTTCAATAAATAAACCTGGGAAAGGTGCAAGGTTTGAGCTAATAGCAACCTTAATAGCTTGGGGAGAACTATGGATAGAAACGGCCAACTCTTTTGTTCTCTGTGTCATCGAGACAAGTTACCAACTGAGTTCCGAAGTTGTCTCGTTTAATTGAAAAATCCTAATTCCCTTTTTATTTGAGATCAGGCACAAGAAGGCTTTAATAAGAAAAATTGGTCAATCAGTAATAGTCTTATGCAAGCGAAGTAAATTTCAAACGCGCTGTCGTTTTTGATATATTAACCGTACCCAAATCTAAATGTCCAAACTTCTGGCCCGTTAATTCTGAACAAATTCTATAGGTTGCTATGATACTAAATTCAGTCAAGCCCAAGCCTCAATGAAAATAAAATCATTGTATTAAAATTTGCTCTATTCCACCCCTGAGGGAAAGCTGACCTCTCTAAGGGCGCTCGCAAACGAGGAAACAATGTTGCGGAAATATTTTGCTTCCCCAGCAAATGTTTCCTCGTTTGCACGCCGAGGAAACATTTCGGGGAAACAATGTTTCCGCAACAGTGTTTCCTCCTTAATATCTCTATCTTCATTATAGTGGGCCAGAACAAATGATAATAGTGACCTTTATTATATAGACAGGCGTGTTTTACTGGGGCCGGTTCCTGAAAGGTGTAATAACTCTATTCCAGGGTTAAATGTGCCGGAATAAGGTACATTTATCCCTAGAATAGAGTTAGTACACATTTCATGGACCGGTCCCTGGAAAATTCACCACTCGTAAAATTCGTACGAAACTACATCCAGGGGCCTGGTGGCGTTTTTTCCAGATCCTATTGATGACTTCATTTTCCGCTTTTGCACGTGAAATCTTTCTCTGAGGAACAAGATAATGCTAACATGACGAATAAAACTTCTCAAATTTATTGAAGGAGTTCTTTGCAAGTGAAAAAGAAATGCGGAATTTGAAGGAATTCCAGCCGCCGAGTTGCAAGAATTTGCGATAAAGTTTGTGCTTGGTGTTAGAACTGACAAAAAATGGCTAGAAAACACTCCTCTCTACAAAATAAAAAGATTACGCGGTGGCTTAACCACACGAAATAAAATTCATATCTTAACGATGCCGTATAATATCCCGCTCTACATATTACGAATTTTTCCGTTCTGAACAAGA
>NC_090874.1:48382662-48390162 GCF_036669935.1 Montipora foliosa | reverse complement strand
TTGACAAGTAAAATCGTCTGGCGTTAGACAGAGTAAAATCTAGAAGTGGCACTCTTGGGAGTGAAAGGGTTAAGTGGAGGCATTTTCCTTACTTTTTACAACTATGACACATAAGCAACAAATTTGTCGTTGTTCTTATATCATCCACAGTTCTATGATTTGGAAGAGTTGTTTAATACTGGAGGCCAAGTTCCAGACACATCATATGTATTTATGGTGAGCATTCTTTTGTTATGTTAGTTTCTATCAATGGCATTAGTAATTAAAAATAATTAAACTGATTTTGACTGGTTGCTCTTCAGGGTGACTTTGTGGATAGAGGTTACTTCAGTCTGGAAACATTTACTAGATTACTTACATTAAAAGCAAAGTAAGAATTTAATATTTCAATGATTATTTTATATTTAATTGTTTTTTAATCCATTGACTCCCAGGGCCGGTTTAGGGGGGTTTGGACGTCAAAGGATTAATAGGGACATAGTTTTTCAGTCAGTGATTAACCCATTGACTCCCAGGGGTTCCCCATTGACGAGTAAACTTGTCTGGCATTAGACAGAGTATAATGCTAAGTCTGGCCAGATTAGGCTGGTTTGGATTTCAAAGGGTTGAAGTAAGGCACTTAATTTAACGTTCGTAGTTCCTTCAGTTACAAAACTGGTATCAATGGAAGCCAATGGTGCACCCTTTATCCCCCTCCCTCTGTCAGTGCTCCGTTTTACGGGTATTTAACCCTTTGACACCCAAACTGGCCTAAACCAGCCAGACTTTACTCGTCAATGGGAACCCCTGGGAGTCAATGGGTTAAGCTACAGCTACACGGATCAGAGGAAAGTTGAAGCAGACATTGAAGTTACTGAGAATCGAACCGGGGACCTCTTGCTCTGAAAACCGCACACTTACCAACTGAGCCACACCTGTTCCTTAAAGATGGTATTTCAAACCCTCTGAGCAACACAGGATTGATGTGGCTGATAGTGCTTGGGTAGTAGCATTGTCAACAATGTTGACAATATCTGTTGGTTTTTAAATTTCTTGCCAGGTGGCCTGATCGCATAACCTTACTCAGGGGGAATCATGAAAGTAGGCAGATCACTCAAGTCTATGGCTTTTATGGTATACAATAATTAGTCCTCTTTGATGTAATAGGTGTGACAGTTAGATCATTGGACTGAGTTGAGTGAAAGTGTGCTTTTTAAGATGTTTGTGACCAAGGTTGTCTGTTTGTTCAATGAGTATTTAAATTTGATTGCAAGACTTGGCAATTTCGTTTGGCTACCTATTGCACCTATAGGAAAATGTTTTGATGAGCTGGCATTTGTAGGATGAGGATGCTTATAAGTGCTTACAGTATATACCCCCAACCTCCCACACATTGTATGTGAATTTCCCACTTGTAGAACCAAATAATTGATCTCATGCATGGAGTTCATATTTTTTTCTTTAAACATATTAACCATTGTTTGCCCCAAAAGCACCTAGTCTTATCAAGGGGGCTCACAATGAGTCCAATAAGTCCAATATTTCTCATGCCTGACTGATAAATGAGCATTTCCAAGTTGCTTAACCTAATCAAATATTTAATTATGGTGAATTTTTTTTTTGTGATAACTCTTTCAATTTCAATGGTTTAAGAAAAAATATTATTTGTCTTGTGTTAAAAAAATGTGATGGCCTTGTTATAAGAAGCCCAGTCAGTCTGGCCCCAATGGTTGAAAGGGTGGATAAGGCTATCACTGTCCAATGAATAACTGAATGATTTTCTTCTTGGTTTGGATAGTGGTCTCCACCTTTTGAGCATGCTCGTGCATTTCGTGATTTATACATGTAGGCACAAAAGTGATGTTTTGAAAGTTCTCAAAATTATTTCATACGGCTCGTGCAGTTTGAGAACTTTCGAACCATCACAAGTGACAATAAATCATGAAATGCATGTGGAAGTTCATGCAATTTTTTATTATAATTTTATACTCCAGAGTCCGCAAAATTACTCCATCGCTGTTTCCATAGGAACTTCTGCATGGCACTCAATAACCTATTCGTTAATTCATCATTGACCAATCAGAAACACTATATTCATTTGAGTATATAAAAAGAGTAATTAATATTATTATTCTTACTGTTGAATTTTTCTCAGATGAATGTCAGGCAAAGTATGGAAATGCCAATGCATGGAGATATTGCTGTAAAGTGTTTGATCTCTTAACAGTTGCTGCTGTAAGTCTGATTTTTAAATTTAAGTGCACCCTTCTGTACGGTTAACTTCGGTAGGGTTGATCATGAAATTCCTCTGGGAAGACTCTCCTCTGGGTTTGGTGTCAAAGGAAAGGCCCTGGATTGGCTACAATCTTACCTTACAAACCGTACTCAGCTTGTGAAAGTGGACGACTCTTCATCTATGGTACGACCCCTTCATTGGGGTGTGCCTCAAGGGTCAGTCTTAGGCCCCATGCTTTATTTACTTATTGTATACATCTCCACCGGGGATATTGTTTGTGAGCATGGCTTGTCATTTCACTTTTATGGTGATGACTCGCAGCTTTATACATCTTTTGCCTGGAATGACACCTCTGATCTAGTGGCTGCAAAACAACGTCTTGAGAGCTGTATTACTGACATCAATTTGTGAATGACTACCAACAAGTTAAAGCTTAACGATGATAAATCCGAATTTCTCTTTCTGCACTCCCGTTTTTGTCATTCGTTGTCCCCTCCCACAATTTCTGTTGGCATGGAACACACCAGTCCCTCTCAATAGGTTCACAATCTTGGAGTGATTTTTGGCGACACAATGTCGTTTTCACCACATGTTAATACAATAGTTAAGGGTGACTTCTGTCACATACGAAATATTTCTTAAATAAGAAAATACATCAGTAAAACTACTACAGAAATTCTAATTCACGGTTTTGTTAGCTCGAAGTTGGACTTTTGTAATTCTCTTCTTTTTGGTGCTCAAAAACGGGATATAGGTAAGTTGCAGTCCGTTCAAAATGTGGCTGCTCGAATTATAGCCGGTCTCAAAAAACGAGATCACATCACCGAGACTCTGAAGAGATCTTCACTGGCTTCCTGTTGAAGAACAGTCCTTGTCAGGAAGGCCTTCCTTCAACTCCATTTCGAGGATAACTTAAACCCTGTTATAAGAAGTGTGCATCAAAAGGGTGACTTGTAAAGGCTTAAGAAGATCAAACCTTGGCAACCTCTTTGAAATCATGTAAAGACTGTAAAGGGTGCTGAACATGATGATGATAATGATGATAATGATGCAGACGGGGCTGTTCTTTTCTTTGCAGGTCATCGATGGACAGATTCTCTGTGTCCATGGTGGGCTGTCGCCAGATATCAGAACACTAGATCAGGTGATTAAAAATGGTCTTAATCCCCACGAACAAATGATTACACGAAGGGTTAAAATTTGTCCGTAAACTTGCATCAGTGAATATCCCGACTTTCTTTTAAGTGGCCGTTCCAAGACCCTCAGGTCAGTTAAGTTCAGTTTATTTGCCACAATTCTTAATATTATCGATAACAATACTATACATACTTTTTAGGAAAATTTAGTGACGAGTCCTGAAGCTCGTAAGGAAAACCAGAAGGCTTATTTGATATGCGCTCAGTCCAACCATCATTTTGTCTCTTTCAGATTCGAACAATCGATCGTAACATGGAAATCCCTCACAAAGGGGCCTTTTGTGATATCCTTTTTAACTGTGACAGGAGTCAGTCCTGTAGAATACACACACGAAGCCTGTATTCAGAACATACATTTAATTTGTCTTTCACCAAACAGTGTTAAAACGAGGTAATGGCGGAAAAGTAATATCCGGTGGATATTTAATTTTCACGCATGTAAAGTTTTGATGACTCAGAGAAAGTAATTGAAAATGATGCGTATGCTGAAGGAATTAGGCTACTGTAAAAGAATCGGACAATTTTTGGAAGCAACAAGTGATAAAGTGGTCCAGTAGAAAGTCTTTGAAAATGCACAGTGGCCTTGAAATAAGCACGAGTTTTAGAAAAAGTGAAAATAGTCTGTACGCTCCCCCTCTGAACGCTCCCCCCTAGATCCGCCCCTCCCTGCATCGTATAGGATTCGCTGGGACGAAGGGCAAACATGCGAATCGCTAACAACAACAACAACAACTTTAAAATCTTCCCACGGTGCTTAAGTTTCTTTTAATCAAATCGTTTTGCAACTAAATTTCCCTGCTTTGTTTCATCTTTACGAAGGTCAGGCTACTCTGTCTCAATACTTCGAGATACGACAACTTGGGACGGTTCTCGTATTACAAACAAATAAGAAAAAGACAAAAGGACCCGCGTGTACAGTAATTTTCTACGCTTACCATAGGCAGCCCAAGTTCGCGTCACTACAGACAGCCGTTGAGAATTTAAAGGCGTTATAAGACTTTGTATGGGAAATAAAATACCGTCGATTATGAAGCCAAAAAACGCTCAATTTAACGTTCATTCAATAAAATGAATAAAAATGACTCACCTCTGGTGTATTCTTGTGCCTTTTGGAGCTTGTTTTACCGTTTCGGGAATTCCGTGTTTTCACTGTTCTGAAACGAAGTCAAGGCTGGACACTGAGATTTCGACCGTTGTCAGCTCAGAGACGGTTTGCACCTCGAAAATCCATCCCAGCCGCGCATCCCCACAGCGTCACTCGTAACCGTGGAGCTGTTCGAGAAGCCGCTGTGGAGATGGGGTAAGTGTTTTACATGAAATGACTGTACCTCATCGGGTGGAGTTAATTTGTCCTCGGACCCAAGCTCCGTGACCAATTCGGTAATCAGCAGCTGTTATTTTCATCAGCTATCGTGGAATCGGAAGGAGAAAATGCTCATTTCCAGCCAAGTGCGTGGGGATTTTTGACGACGAAACATTCACCGAAGTTCGCAAATGATGGGGCTTTAGCTTTGCGTGAAAAACTCACGGCTGGGATGGATTTTCGAGGTGCAAACCGCCTCTGAGCTGACTACGGTCGAAATCTTAGTGTGCAGCCTTGACTTCGTCTTAAAACAGTGAAAACACGGAATTCCCGAAATGGTAAAACAAGCTCCAAAAGGCACCAGAATACACCAGAGGTGAGTCATTTTTATTTATTTTACTGAATGAACGTTAAATCAGAGTTGAGCGTTTTTTAGGCTTCATAATCGACGGTATTTTATTTCCCATACAAAGTCTTATAACGCGTTTAAATTCTCAACGGCTGCCTGTAGTGACGCGAATTTGGGCTGCCTATGCGCTTACTAGGGATCGAATTTACAATTTCTTAGCCCGTAAAGTATCGCGCAACTTATAACATCTTGACAGCAAAACGATTTTACAGGGGCGCTTTTTTTAAACTCTCGTTTCCCGCATAACGTTTTACATGTAGAATTGAGTTGCTTCAAGCTGGTAAATGCTTTTTCTGTTTTTGTTCTTGCTTCCTCGACACTGTTTTGGACAATGACCAGCTTTCATCTTGGACATGTTTGAATAAACGCTTCTAAGAGTTTAATTTGGTTTGTTTCCTTAACATTTCCCACATCTGGTTTGGTCAGATCCCGAAGATGTTGACACTTGGGCTATCAGCCCTCGAGGTGCTGGATGGCTTTTTGGAGCCAAGGTTACCAATGAGGTAAAGCATACTTTGAGTGAGTAGAATTGGGTGGCTCAATTTTCTATACATTTGTCCTGTCCTTAAGCGTCACGTTGAAAAACAGAGAAAAGTTAGTTATAATGTGTAAAACGCGGTGACATGCTTTTTACCTCTTGTTTTCTGTTCAATGTTTTGGCGTATTCACCCATTGTAAGTTTTTTCCATTTGTTCTTCCAGTTTGTTCACATCAATAATCTGAAGTTGATTTGTCGAGCCCATCAACTAGTCCACGAGGGATACAAATACATGTTTGATGAAACTCTGGTCACGGTTTGGTCGGCGCCAAACTACTGTTATCGCTGTGGAAATATCGCTTCCATATTAGCTTTTTCAGATGCAGACACCAGAGAACCCAAACTTTTCAAAGCGGTACCTGACTGTGACAGGGTTATACCCCCCAGGACAACAACACCGTATTTTTTGTAGATAGAGTAAAGTCGTGAAGAATCTGAAGTGTTAATAACCATTTGTCTTGTAGGGAATAGTATTGTGATAGTGAAGGAACATATAAAAAATCCCTAAACAAATTTAAAGGTTGATGGTGGCCCCAAAATTCTTTCAGAGGCCTTTTTTTTAATGCAGAAGCTATTCACGATGCTCTCGGTGTGGGATGGGCAAAATAAAGATGCGCAGAACTTAAAGGTACGAATTTTTTTTGTTTTCCTGTTTAATTAGCGGAAAATTTCTGTAAACCACACGAGACATCAATACTGTAGTTTCTCACAAGTTTCGCTACATTTCAATAAATAAACGAAACAGAGACCTTTATATATAGTCCCCAATTTTAACCTAAAGCCATGATAGTTCCCGTCATGCGGACTTTTGAATTGATATCAGCTGTTGATGTAATATGCATGTACCGTTAGAGGTACAATGTTTCAATCTGAATCTTGTACTGAACGAAGTAGCTTGTTCCAAGAAGAGGCTTCCGAAATAGCTTGTAATTGGTGCTCTTTTGGGCTATTCAGGGCCGTTTGCTTCGATTTACTCAAATGGCGCTCGATCAAAAGCTACAAAATCGCAGCTTCTTGAGCTCCGAGTCGCTTTGTTTCTCTGTAGCTTCTTTCACATTTGTTACCGTCAAGCTCGAATGCACCAAGGCTCAAGATTTTTTGTTAACTTTAACTCAAGAAGTCATTACTCAGTCATTATTTACTATTAAAAATGGAGGAGGTGTAAAAGCAAGACTTTGATAGTAAGGTTATGAAACCGCTGGTGTTTTGTTTTTGACCGATGGTGCAAATCAGCGAGATAAGGGGAGCACGAGAAAGAAGCCCACTAATTTCACAGATCACAAGATTTATTCCCTCGAAACGATAGAAAACTTCAACCAGTCACAATCGGAGCTCTATTCACGTCTGGCAAAGTGAAAGACCACAAAACCTGACGCTAACTCTCATTTCGTGATTTATGGGCACGGGTTTCCAAAACGCTGTGTTTCCATAAAATTTCCCACAAGAGCATCAAGAATGAATAGATGAAGATTCATATATAAGAACTGGCGAATAGAATGAAATGAAAGCTGGAAAGATCATCGCAGTTAGTTGAACAACTTAATTAAGCAGTCGCAAAGCACTAAGACACCTTGTCCCATTTGCCACCCTTCTTAACATCTACCGCTCCTTAATTAAACCCTATATTTCCTATGGTACCATTGCCTGGGGCCAAGCTTCTAACATTCATCTAAATAAGGTTCTCATTTTACAGAAACGTGCTCTACGACTTATGTATTTTGCGGATAGCAAAGCTCATAGTGCCCCGCCATTCGTTCACTCCAGAATCCGACCAGCAACAATGTTCTATCCTCATTCGGTTTCCTCTATGATGCATGTCATTAATAATCTCTGTGTCCC
>NC_090874.1:48365162-48367662 GCF_036669935.1 Montipora foliosa | reverse complement strand
AATCACTAAAACAAAAGTAATGATGTAATAATAATAATAACTCTAGATTTTATTATTACATCATTACTTTTGTTTTAGTGATTAAGCTTTAGTTTTGGCTTGTATTGTACCATACAATTTACTACTTAATTGTATTCCATTACAATAGCCATTGTTAGTCTTTCAGAGACTATATAGTCTCCACTGCTGTAATAATTAGGCCATTTTATTCTTAGATTTTTAACTTGTACTCTATTTTAAAAAAATTTTTAACTGACTAAGGCCGAAGGGCCGAAACGTTTTTATTAAATTTCCTGGACCTTCGAGAAGTTTTGTCTTCCTCTCCAGTTTATATGCAATTTTAAATACTAACCGAGGAGACAACGTGCATCCTTTTGGATCCTTCTGTTGGGAGTTTATCGTTTGGTCAACCATTACAGATATTCAAGCTATATATATATATATATATATATATATATAGGTTGAATGAAAAATGGAGTCAAAAGCAAACTACTCACAGGTCCATGTTTAATGTAGGGAACAGACGTTTCGCCCTTCGGGCCTCTTCAGTGTTCACGATACAAGCTAAAAACTAAAAAATACTTGGCTGGAACTAAGTCGGTTACAAGATCTTAAATACGTGAAAAAGTGATAGTTACGAAATAAACAGATTGCTAATGAGTTGGTGACAAAATAGGCTAGCTTATAGACAGAAAAAAACAACTTTCATTATAGTAGATAATTTGTTAGTTCCCAATATGAGCAAAGTGAACAATATAGAGTTAATTATGGAAGGCAACCATCACAATAAAAAATTAAAGAGTATTATATCTAAAGGTTATAAGGAATTTAAGGGAAAAAATTGAATAGAAAAGATAATATCTGAAAATGGCTAAAAAATGGCTAAAAAATAAATAAAAATTATTGGCTGAACCTAATTCTATTTTGTGAGTTAAACTCTGATCGTTTGTTAAAATCATCAAGTCTTATAGCCATTTCATTTATGATTCACCCACTCTAGCGCAAAATTTTTCCCAAAGGGCCAATCATCAACCTGTGAGTAGTTTGCTTTTGACTCCATTTTTTATTCAACCTATTTATTACTACGTGAAGTCAAGGCATCATGTATCCTTCTTTGGATCCTGCTCGCAAGTGGCATTCTTCGTTGGCGACGCAGCACTTTTCATTCTACCTGCTATATATATATATATATATATATATATATATATATATAGCGGGTGTATATATATATATATATATATATATATATATATACACCCGTTTACAAAAACGTTGCAATTTCAAAGTATATATGATATATATATGCCTTTTGTCTTCTCAGGTGTTGACAGAAAAAACAATAGGGGGCCATTTTTACAAAAGGAAAGAACAATAGCTGCTGTCAAACCTTTTGAAGGCTTTGTTTGAATTTCACCAGTTTATCGGCTCTTTCTACCACCCACCATACCTTTTCTTCTCGTTGTTTTTTTAATACTTGAAAAGAATAAGTTATGTGAGAAAGGCAGTATCTTATCAACTTAACAACTCAGTGTTATTTTTTCCTAACTGAAAGAACTGCTCCGGTTATGAAGATGGTGATTACTAGTCAGCTCTTTTCCGAATTACCTCGAAGAACGGAGCAGTTTCCCCACATATCTCAACTCAAAAGCCAAAAAAAAAACCTAGAACGTAAATTACTTTTGAAGAAAGTTAAGTTGTAGGAGGTTTTCACATGACGTCATCGCCGCCACGTTCGTGGACGAAAACAAAAGATTTCTCATTAGCTTCTTTTGTTCCTCCACCAGAAGTCGTACTTTTCTCTGTTTTGTTATTGGTGTCTCTAGAGGTTGGTTGAAAACCTCCTATATTTCATTACTTATGGCTTGATCTTTCAGTTTTGAAAGGTGTCTAACGAATTTATAATTGGATAATGTTTGTTGGGAATATTGTCTTCGCAATTCACTTTGTTCTGGTCTTTCATATACCGGATCCGAAATAATGTCCATAAAACAAAAGAACAACGTGAACATAATAATACCGAATTAGCAAGGCCTAATCGGAATAACAATAATTCTTTTGTCCTCCGCCATTTTAGTCCGGTATATGAAAGTCTACCCCAAAACACTTATTGTTTGCGATTTCTTGTCATCTCGACAGAGCCACGGGTTATTGTCAGCCTCCTGATACAATAGCGAGGAAGCATGAGTGGCACTTTACTCATTGTTTTGCTTTAAATTCTTTTCGATTTCGGCCTTGCTGGCATGAACCCCGTGTACATGGTGAATCATTCAAAGGCTTAAATGACGTAAATGAGTCATAAGTTTTGGTTGGTTCGGAGGTTATTTTGTTGGCGGGTTTACAGACCACACCTCTTTGTGATGGCTCCCCGTAAAATATTAGTTCCCGCAATGAACCTTTAAAAAAACTAGGATTAAAGAGCTCCCGCTTGAATCAATTAAATACTGTTCCATTTCCCTCAAATAGCTTGTGGGATTTTTCTCGTCAATTTTTGAATATTATT
>NC_090874.1:48350162-48357662 GCF_036669935.1 Montipora foliosa | reverse complement strand
TTGTGCGTATCCGAGAAGTACTGGCTTATATAAGCAGCTTAATTAAGAAGTACAAAAAGGTAAAAAATACAAGCAAAAAAAACAATAGTATGAATAAACTAGAGCGAGGAACTGGTGACTAGTTAAAAAGTGTGATAACAAAATCGTAACTTCCGGTAGTCGATTCTTCCGGAAGAAATTAATAAAGAAAAAGCTTCTCACTACCAATGTTTTCATTGAGAGAGGGTTTTAAGTCACTGATTAATAGCGTTTCTTTAATTTTACATTGCATGTCGGACTTCCCAGTTGCGAGGATTTCAAAATGGTCCCATTTGATGTTATGACCGGTAGAAATTGTATGGTCTGCAACAGCAGAGGCGTGGCCGACTTGTGTAAGAGCTTTGAAATGCTCGGACTTCCTGTCATGCAATCTTCTATTTGTTTTGCCGTTGTAGAAGGAATCACAGTCCCAACAACTGGCTTTGTATACTATTTTTGATCTTTGAGAACGACTGAAACGATCTTTGTAGGGAAAAAAAGACTTAATCCTGCAAGTGTTTTGAAAAATAACCCTAAGATTGACACAGCCATAAAACTTACTAATACAAGATTTAATACGTCGAGTAAGAGCTTCACTTTAAAAGCCCAAAAAAGGCAAGACAAGAATGATATCTTTCTTAGGAACAGTGGTGGCAGGTTCAGCAGACCTGTTCTTTTGTTTGTTCAAAACATCAATAAAATCAATGAATAAAATCAAGTGACAAAAGTTATGTGATAAGTTAAACGTAACACACCCCCCGCGAAAAGCCTCTGAATGATCACAATTAAGGCTATAACATAGTCCCAAAGCAGGGCCCTTAAGTAATACTGTAAAATACTGTAATATATTTCCCACTGAGGGTCCATGAACGAAAAAAACGTAAATAACATAACAATTGAAACTATTTACAACGGAATAATAAATAAAATGAAAAGTGGACAAGTCACGAATCATTTTCCAAGCAAGAACATGTGAGGCGGTCTAATTAGTTACTGTAATTAATACAATTTTTGGAGCGGAATTCGCACCTTTTGTTAAGGCCATGCGGATTAAGTGTGAATAATTGTGTCATCCAATATGAGAAATTTCTTTTTTTGATAAAATTAACAAAATTTAGATGGAAGAAACCCGTCTAAGACTGAACTACTGTCGTGGAGTTCTACAACTTGATGAGCTTTTTTCCGTCATCCAACTGTGCCAAGACTGTAAAAAGAAAACAAAAGGATGTGTAAATGTAAAGAGTACATTTTATAAACGCTGCAATTACTCTATTACCAGTTTCTCGAAGTGTGAACTGTAAGCTGTTTCTCGTTTGTCTTTTCTAACCATTAAATATGTCAGTAAATCAAGGGTGCGTTCGATTTACCGTATTTTTTAGGAATAGGAATACATGGAATAGAAGTTAGAAATCCTTCGTTTTTACGGAGATTCGCAGTAAACTGTCAAACACCGGCTAAAATGCTATTTGAAACATATCTTTATTATCCTGTGTTGCTTCAAAAAGCCAGACATACCGTTTTAAATCATTAGTCCGCCTATTATTATTCCGGAATTGGGTCAATCGAACGCGCCCCAAGGGTTTTTGAATGACAAAAAATATACTTAAGAAGTGAGGCAAAGAAATGGGACTAAAACAAAGTGGAGTTGAAGAGGTTAAATCACATGATCGGTTTCACTTTTAAAAGGAAACACCTCATACATTAAATGCATCATTCATTACTCATTTGGGTAATTAAGTGAGGTAAAGCTCGGGTGAAAGCATCCTCAGATGCCTAGAAGGCACAAGGGCAATGAGTTATAGGACGAGAAAAAAAAATGGAAATGACAAAGTGTGTTTGCCATTTCAGGAGGGATTTATAACAACAATGAAACACACAGTATCTCCTCTCTACCGATTTCAGTTGAAATAAAGAAATCGATCTAGGAACAACAACGTAAAGATACGGTATTTCAAATAACACTGCTTTGTAGTTATTACATAAGAATGCGGCAAAGGCATCCATTCCACTTGCTAAAAAGGCAGCGGTCTCGATTATTTGGAAAGATTCAGGTAAATGTACTTACTTAACCAAGCCTTTCGTCGTGTTCTACCGGAATCTTCCTTTTGTAAGGTTTTCGCCATTTTCTTTTGTGTTCCCACATCTTTACAAACAGCACAGTGATTATCCCGCCGATGGCACCAAACAGCAAACTCAGCAACAACGTCAAAGGAAAGGCCATCATTTTGATGTTTTTTTTTACGTCCTTGAATCTTCTTTTCCTGGTCCAAAAAAGAAATGAGCTAAGGCCGAATGTTGTTTTCTTTTTATTACGCGTAAAATAAATTCTGCATCGGCGAAAGTGTAATATATAGGATATACTACTATACTTGCTTACTAGGGATTCATCCAGAAATAACAGAAACAACAGCAGTCAGTCAAAAATCGACAAATGCTTATACAGCTTCGCTACCTCACATTATTGGAAATGGGCAAAAGACTGGGGTCCAGATCACTCCAAGAAGAGATAGATCAAGTGAAACTTAACAAAGGAGACTAATGTCACGCATGCGCATAATGAATGGCAAATTCAATTTTACTTGCATTGTGATTGGTTGAAAACCTTCGAGACAGTCTTAGAACGCGGGAAGAAAAGATGTCGACGTTGTCGCTAGTTGTAGTTTTTATTGCATTCACTTTCAATGCTATCTATGCACTTGTGGTACAAATACCGAAAGGAGATGGACAAAAGCTAGAAAGACCTCGGCAATTCCTTCTACTTGGGAAAGTCCTTTATCTCGGATGAAACGAAACATGCTTAGATCGGCTGTTTTAGAATGATGGGGTGTGCTCAGACTTGTCAAAGAATTGCGCGAAGTTGGAAAAATTTTGCGTTATTTGCAACGCGTATGGTCATGATTGAATGTGTAAATCACAATATTGAATAATGTTACGTATTAAAGTAACTGGAACCGGCATTAAAATTTTCCGCTGTGGTTTTTTCACGTGGATACCCGCGCTTGAAGTGAATGCAAAACAAATTTGCCAGGTTGACGGGATTTGCTTATGGCGCGTCAGTGGTAAATGAGCTGGTAAACCGTTCAAAGGATGTCACAGCTTAAAATTTATCAATGAATGGAGTTAAGGTAAGTAACAGAAAAACATGACAGAAGAATTTCGTTTGTTCTCTCTTTTAAGCGAATACATTCTATCCGGACGAAAGAGTCATTTTGCAAAATGTCAATCGGTTTATAGCTTTTTCTGTTTAAACCAAACTCTGTCATTAAGAGTACAAGACTTTTGTCTCCGACGTTGGTCCACGAAAAGCCGTCACCAGGTGATATTTTGTGAGCCAAAGATAAGGTTTGACTAGAGATATTCCCGGTAAAAGTGGCACAGCGAATACTGAACCCCGACGTTTCGACTTCTCCGTTTACCAAAGTGCTTTTCATTGTCGACGAAACAGTGCTTGTTTTTTCCACCATCAAGTGTTATTTTCTCTGGACTAAGACATCAAAAGTCTCTGTATTGTTAATGAGTGATTTTCATACCTTCTGGACATTTTTTTGTCTTTTCTCCTCTTGAAATGTGAACTACAACCGTGTATATTTGACGCGCAACTGAAATTTTCTTACCCCAAATCAGACAATGGCGTCAGTGTTCACGTTACTTTCGGTCAAATCTCAGCAAATATGTCTTTGTCCAGCGATCGCCATTAGTATGGAAAGCACATATTTGTGAAGAATCGAACTGCTTTGAAAGTTTTCCTTCAAAAGTGGCAGGGCGCACGAAAATGCCCTGTGAAAGTAAACCTAATTTTCATCGAAACTTGGCACTTTGTGATGCGTTGATTCAACTCTGGGTCAAATTCTTGAGATGCAATGCATTCTTAAATGCAATGTACTGCAAATAAGACTCTTGCTTTTATTGCAATAAATATTAGTCCCAGCTATTAAAAATTATACTTAATTACATAAAAAATTGTTTAGTTAGTGTAGTAATATTTACAAATAAAAATGCCTGCTTACCACAACTTTGCACTGCTTACTTTAAATTTGAGGGAAACTGTAGTAATTGAAATTTTAAAGATATTTACAAACTGTATAGTAAAATTTACATGACAAGTAATTATTGTAAAATATAATAATTTTGTTCATGATGATTTACATGATAAGTAATTATACATTATATTTGTAAATAATGCATATTTTAAAATTTTCATTCCCTTGTGTGGCTTCCTTGCATGGATGCGTGTGTCACTATTTGCACCTTTCTGCTTTTGGAATCCCATTTAATAATTAATACAAATATAACAATTCTTTAAACTTTGTACAGTGAATTATTTTACCTTTATCTGCACATTCAATTTTTATGAGACATGTGACTGTGTGCAAGGAATGGCAGCAAAAATAAACAAAAACCAGGTCAATTAAATTTTTTGACACACAAAACAGCCATAATATTCAGGTGTACCTCAAGTTCTCTTCAATTTCTTCTGCAAGTTTTTTGCAGTTACTATAAGTTGCCATACACCAAGAATGAAGTAAAAAATAAATTTAATGAACACAAAATGGTGTGTGATGTTCCATCATCCTAAATCAATGTATATTAATTACTTAACACTGTTGGAATTAATATTAAATTTTATTGGGACATATTAGTTATTAAATACTGGCTCAATTACTGATACGGAAATATTATTGACGTACTATATTTAATAATATTAGTATAGGTAATCGCATGGGGCCGAGTAAAATTAAGGATTAATATCACGAGTGTTTTCAGAACTTGCTGAAATTGCCCGAGTCGCGCAGCGACGAGGGCAATTTCAGCAACTTCTGAAAACACAAGTGATATTAATCCTTAATTTTACGAGGACCCATTGCGATTACTTGTTAATAACAAAGAGGGCAAAATTTTCTTAACACTGTCGAGGCACCTCGAAAAACAGACAGCTAAGCGGAGTTAAAACACTCGTTCGCTCGGAAGCAAAACAACTAACAAACAGACAAGCAAGTCAACTTGTTCTTTGCGTCCAAAACGAGTATAGATGATTGTTATTTACATCCACTCGAGAGGAAAATACGAGTTTCATTCGTGAACAACTGTAACAACGATTAAACCAAATGTTAAGCTTCAATTTATTTTATTCACCTGTGCTGTAGAGGTTTTTACCACTTGCAAATACGCATCCGTAAACATAGCAAACAGTTTGTCCAAAGAAATCCACCAAATTTGAGGTACTCGTTCCTCCTGTCAATGGCAAATTGTTCTGTGACCTTTTTTGTTGAGGTGCAAGATGTCGTGGTAAACTGAAAGCCCTTGACGAAAGGAATCATTTTGTTTTTCAACCACACAATCCCGCTACGCCGGGCACCATGTAAGTCGATCCAAGGTTTAAGCTCTTCGTGAAAAAAATATTTTGCCCTTCTTCTTGTCACTCGAAAATTCAAATTCAGATCATCTTTTAAAGCTAGTTCTTAATCTTTATGCCTTTTCGGCGAATGCAGCGCGAATTAAAAGACAAACTTCGATGAAGACGAAGTTGTTTTGCTCAAACAGAAGAAACCAACTGAATGTGGAAGACGTACGTTCAGCCAATCAGGAGCGAGAATTTTTGGCGCTCGACCAATCGTGAGCGAGTAATTTTGCCCTCTTCTCAAGCAAAATTAAGAAAAAATACCCTCTTCATTGACCAATCAGCATTCAGTAATTTTGCCCTCTTTGTTATTATAATATAAATCCCTTTCACCCCTAAACCGGCCAAAACCGGCCATACTTGGTATTTTACTCTTCAATAGGAACCCCCAGGGGTCAATGGGTTAATTAATAGACTAAAAACATTTAAGATCAATGGCTGCACATTTTGTACACTTTCATCCTGATTTAGATAAATTTACTTTATTCTCTGCAGTGAGATAGTAACTTACCACAAAAGTGAGCAATGAATATGAATGAGCATGAACTGCCCACATCGAAATTAATAAGTAGTTAATATTGTATCAGAGTTCTATCACAAAGTCTCCTTTGCCTTTAATGGTCCTTTTAATTTTAAACATTGCACAGAAGACAAGACCTACTTTATGTATTTTAATTGTACATTTAATGTGGGTGTAATTTTACATCTTCAAATGGTCAAGTGAAATTTTTACCTCCCCAAAGAGAACTCATTCAGAAAATTTCATTTCAGTACAACCTACAAGTCTGATGGTAGTGACCACATCATTCGTCACTATTGTATAGATTTCCTAAGAACATCAACATCACTTTTGAATAATTCGCTGGTAGCATAAATGATGAAAACAATGAATAATTACTATGGCTAGACTTAATGGAGTTACCATAGATCAAGGACAAAATTATCCAATAAAGTAATAAACTGGAACTTCATTATTGACTTATTTTAGCATAGATTATCAAACATGCCTTCATGATCAGTTGATGTATCTAAGAATAATGTTTTGGTTCCGTTAAATGAAAGTTCTTGAAATTTTTAAGGTAGTGTATCTTGAGAGTGTTAGCACATGAGATAAATGCAGTGAACCAGGTTGGCCTCAGACACATACACAAAATAGCGGCTGGTATTAAATTTCTGTCGACGTATCTGTTGAGATAAGATGTTCTTTCAAAGGACTGAGGACATCTCATAACTCTAAACGATCAATGAAAGAAAGTGAATGAAGTGACATACTTCCTTCCAGCGCTGCATTCAAGTTGGATAAATCGAAGCCTGCGAGCTCGAGGGATATATTTCGCAACCACGTTAGATAGTACTCCCTTCCCAACAAAGGAATCTGGCCTTTGCTCGGGTCTTTTCGCACTTTGAGCATTTGTTGTTCACTTAAATGGAGAAGTAAAGCTAAAAAGTATAAAAGGTGACTCGAAGCAACTTCAGAGGCGTTGCTTCCCCGAGCAGACTAAAAGGGCTGCTTACAAAAAGCGTAACGAAAGAAAAATTCCCACCGACTAAAATGCCCCTTGCAGAATCTTTTCCTGTCACGTAAACTATGAATGACCACCTTCAACTGGCAGAAGCAATATAGAACGACCGAAGAAGCACAGGTTGAAATCACCGCTTCGAATGCCATCTTTGTTTATATCACAGCGCGCGGTTGGAACACTGGATACTACAATTTTCAACAGCCAATCAGACAAAAGTCTCCTTTGTTGTGAAACTTAGCGTTTCTTTGTTTAGCGTGGAACCCAGAGGCTTGAATCCAAAGATTGGGAGGGATGGAGCCATCATTGTGGTATTTAATGTGTCGAGTTTGTAAGAAATTTAAGGTTGGAATTACTAAGCCACAGGTACCAGCGTAAACAAAAACCGTTAAATTATAATCGCGACCATTAGGAGCTGATGCAATAGCACGAGCACAAATACATTCTGATTAGAATATTTCACTTCCGGAATGCGAAGTTTTCCGAACGGATTACCATAAACAAGTGTGAGGAATTTGAAAGCCGCAGTTTCGATCCGGTTTTCTTTGAATTGAAGCAAACCTC
>NC_090874.1:48312662-48345162 GCF_036669935.1 Montipora foliosa | reverse complement strand
ATTGAGCTGACTTTCATAAACGAGCGAATATATCAACAATTTTCCACTGAAAATTCAGAAAATACATAATTTGCATAATCCTTAAACCAAAATCGAATTTTCTACATGGGGGAATTCTCCAAATCACCCCAAATCCCGGTTACTACCCAAAGAGATATAGTATTTGGACATTATCTGAAAATTAGTCTGGGTTTTTTGCGAACGCTCCAAAAACTAGATTGATTATTTTGAAGTTTTTTTGGCCCCGCCAACTGCTGATGGACTCTGGGGCTGCAACCTCGTCCCCAGGGGGCTTTTCCCACCCAAAGCGAGGGAAAAGCGCCCTGGGAATGAGGTTGCTGGGGCTGGACAATCTGCGAGTCATGTGAGCCATGCAAATTTCGCATTTAAGTCTAAGGGCCCATTTCAAATAGCGCTGATAAACTGTTTTTAAGTCTAAGCAACCATTTTAAGACGGTTAGTTTTCAGTAACTGTGTGATTCGCATGTTGACTCGCCATCTTGTCTCGTATGACTCGCAGCCATGGCTCGCATGCCTCGCTGGCTCGCACGTTGTCCAAACTGATGGACTCTCGGTTGCAAGTCACGCTAGTTTTACCCATCGATTTAAGCTTATTTGAAGGCAAAAACTGACAAGATTCTTTAAATATGAACCTTTTTTGATGAAATTCAACTTATGTTCAAAAGGAGAGGCCGTTCAATGGGTAATTTCTGTTCTTGAGATCTTGTAGATTGGAGAATGGCGACTGCGAGCAGACTTGAGTCTAGGTCTGTTTTCCCATGACTGCGAAATAACTGAATGACATCATGAAATAATTCTCGCTCCGGTCTTAGTAAATAAATTTAACTCGATAAAGTTGGCCAGGTCGGAAAACAATCTATCGCAATTTGGAACCTTTGTAGCAAGCAGTGTATTTGCTGAACAGCAACGGGGAGTAAACAAACCAAAGTAAGGTACCTCTTATTGCGTGACCAGGCAAATAACTATTGTCTCCCGCTAAAAATAAGTGCATGGGAAACCAAAACACTTGAGGTGTAGCAAGTTCATTTTCTTGTATGACCAGCTGTCCAGCGCGAACACTCGAACCGTGAACGGTTGAGACTTTTTTCGCACTTTTTCCCAACACTGACCAATCAGAAACGTCCCCGAAAAAAAAACTTCGACATTCTTTTGCGACGTCCAATCACAAAGGTGGCTTAAATTCTAAGCAAGTCATGAACTACGGACCAGCCAATTCCGAGGTTAAGAACGATTACTTGGTCAGAATTTCGTTTTCGTAATTGATCGAATTGGAACTGTACGAGTCCGCAAATGATCCCAGGGCCGCAAATGATTCCAGAACCGCAAATGAGCCCCAAACTGTACCATAAATGATACCAGGACCGCAAATGATCCCCATATTGGAACGCAAATGATCCCGGAACGCAAATGAACCCGAAAAAAAGTAAGGAATGGCAAGGAGGGTGGAATGGTCTGGACAGATAATTAATGTGAAGATGGCATCGCCATCAGATCAACACTGGCTTTTTACGAGCGGTTTTTTCCGCGATTCATAATTGCCCTCGAAGCTTCGCTTCACGGCCAAATATTCATTTGTCGGATAATCTCTCAGCCGCGGACATTATCAGTCGACATACCAGCAGCCCGAAGGGGTTTATTTACTAAATATACTACAGCTACCATACATACTACAGCTACTACACGTATTGCAGGTACTACAGGTACCACACGGCCACGGCTTCGACCGTTGATGAGCCGTACTGGAGTTGGAGTGGCAGACCGTAGCTTGTCAACCACAAATTTCTTTATTCCCCTGGGTCTAGGTCTCCCGACACGACTGTTTTCTCCTCTTTTTCTGTTTTCTCACTGGCTTCAGTAAGTCCAGGCACAAAATATTCGAAGCACAATATCCTACGGGAACAAAGTTTATTTATATTTGCATGAGCTTGAGTCAATGCAGTCATGCCGGGAGACCCAGGGAAATAAAGAAATTTGCGTTTGACAAACTCAGTCTCGCACTGAACTTGGTATGCCTGTGGTTTGAGGAGCTTTGAGGTGATTAACAAGGGTCGAGCCTCTCTCTCGCCCCATATCCAAAATGGCGGACGGTTGTTCTAGGCGCCAGTTAAGCTCCTTACTTTACTCAAGTAGCGCATCGAGTAACCATACAAAAGCAGTGCTAGCTCACGTACGTTTTTTTACCAAGATCTTGTATCGATCATATTCCAGTGTTGGAAAAACGGCTTCCTTTTTGATGAGAAAGACAAGGCGAGGTACACTAAACAGTAGGAAACTTACTGATGAAATGGTATATGAAATGAATCATGCATGAACTACGGATATGAAATCAAGTGAAGCTATGATCTTCGCAGTTATGAGCGCAATTTTTGCAATTGCGTAGAGAAGCCTGAAAAATTCAGGACTTCAACGGAACCCCTGAAAAATTCAGGACTTCAACGGGGTCCTGAATTTTTCAGGCTTCGATTCTCTACGCAATTTCAAAAATTGCGCTCATAACTGCGAAGATCATAGCTTCACTTGAGGAAACTTACTCTTCCATACCCCGGGGTCGGATCAAGCATAGACATAGATAAACTTATATCTAGTGTTTTTAAGCATGAAGAAGACTATAGATTTATTCCTGAATCTAGCACAGAAATCTGCAATAGTTGAACTCCCCAGTCCTTTATTTCGGAAAAGGGGTTTATAGGAGATAGGATTTTAATGTTATAAATTCACGTAAATTTATTTCTTTCCACAGATTTTGTTTTGGTAATGTTGAGATTTATTTGAGAAAACAAAAAAATTAGGTCACTGGTTCTTAGTGACCCATTCCTTTTTTTAAACTGCCAGCGTCAAGATGGCCTCTTTGTACAAAGCCATCACATATTGTCACTTGAGTTAATTTAATTATGAACTGATTGCAGCGAGGCAAAGAAGACAAGAAAATGAAGATAAAAATAAAGGCGTCCAGCACTGGATGGCAAGGGTGGGTTTTTGTTCCTAGAGTAATATTTTTGCCAATGCAATACGTACCTGAATCAAAATGTGATGCTGCATCAGTGAATGAATGAAGCGTGGGAATTTTTTTTTGGGCAGAAATCATGTGTCTCTATGTTGATTAATTTACTTAAAATTATCAACTCCTTTGATCAGTGGAATAAGTACCAAGAGCGGATGAAAGGCATTGGCTGCTTCACTCAGAGAAGTCTGCTACTTTTTCCCCTAAATTGAAGTGACGCAAACCCTCGCTTTTGTTACTTTTAAATGTGTTATTTCTGGAATGGATCACAAGCAGGGATACTCCACCATTGAAAGACACTATGCATGATTGTGTTTAGTCACTTAATTTTCATTTGGTTATTAATTTTCAGTAGATCTCAGGCAAGTTTTAAAAAAAGGAAACATAGCTTTTATTCTGCCAAGCACTCTCTTGGCGGAATATGAAAAAACCAACGAAGGCAATAAAATGAAGAGAAGCCAAATAGAGTGTTCTTCATCTTTTTTTATCTTGTAGTTCTCAATTTTTGTGTATGAGAAGTGACTGTGTTAGGGATCCCACTGAATCTTGCAAGACAGTTACGAATGCTCAAAAATTTTGGCAAGGATTTGCAAGGGTATACCATACTTGAGGAGATTGTGATGACAATCTTCCAAAGAATCCTGTCTTTGTTTTGTGAAGAATGCTGAAACTTTCTTTTTCTTTACTTAACTTTCTTGTTTTATAGAAAGGCTCAAGAGGAATGAACATGGAAATTGGGATTTCAGATTGGTCATCCGTTTACTCTGGAGCCAAACCATATCATCCAGCAGTAGTGCCTGTTTTCTTTAGAATGGGAAGACAAAAGCACAATAAGCCTGGATTTTCTATACCAATGAGAGCACTAGGAAACTTAGAGCTCATGAAGGTATTCTACAGTATTACATTTGCAGATTTATTTAATATAATAATGTTTTTTAGGGATTAAGGGTGCAAACTACAGTAAGCTAAAATGAAGAAAAGTATAGAACTGCCAGTCCCAAAATTCCATTGTAAGCAAAATGGGTCTTTCTTGTGTCATTTATTTTGCAGAAGTTTCTTTTTTGAATTTTTTTTTGTTAAAACCAACATTTAATTTGAATTTACGCCCAAGTCGCCAGTGGAGGGTAGGTGCCCAAGAAGCCCGGGGGCTGCAACCGCAGTCACATCCTTAAGGCGCTAGAACACCCGACTGGCCTGCCCAACCCGCAACCAAGCCACGAGCCTCCCGCGCCAGGCCCCCCTCAGGCACCCGTCACACTTGAGCCAGATAGCTCAGTGGAAAGACAAAAAAATATATATATATATATATATATATTTTTTAGAGACGCGAATGCTGGAATATGAAAGGTACCTTGTTAATCAAGGCTACCCGAAAACACTCGTTAAGAGGCAATTCCTTAAAGCCTCGGCCATTCCTAGAGATCATCTGCTTTTGCCCCGAACCAGGGAGAACAGAAAACTGTTTCCGTTAGTGATGACCTTCAATCCTCACCTACCTAACATAGGGTACGTCATTAGGAAGCATTTGCACCTGTTACAATCTAATCCCAAATTACGAGAATTTTTTCCATCTAATTCAATTATTACCTCGTTTCGTAGAACAAAAAACTTGAAAGAAATTTTGGCGCCATCGAAATACAGAACGAGAGTAGAACAAGAAACCATTGAAACAGGTGGTTGCATTAAATGCAAACGTAGCAGATGTGATCTTTGCAAAAACTTTTTGATAGAATCAAATTTTTTTCAGAGTTTCCAAACCAATAGAAAATACTTTATTAAACCAAGACTGTCATGTGATTCTAAAAATGTAATTTATCTTGCATCCTGCAAAAAATGTCGCTTGCAATATGTTGGTTCAACGGCAACACAATTCAAAGTTAGATTCCGCAATCATAAATCATCAATGGTAACAAACAAGAAAACCTGTGAGGTCGCGGTACATTATAACAATAGTCCGCACGCCCTTAACGACTTTTCTTTCCAGTGTATCGATCAGGTGTCTGCTACCAACTGCACTGAGATTTTAGATAAACTTTTGATTACGAAGGAAGCGTACTGGAGTGCGCAACTTTTCTCATTAGCACCTTTTGGCCTTAACAAAAGGCAAGAATTCCACTCCAGGAACAGAATCACCTACAACCAACCGACCACTTGAGTCGTAATAATCTGCAAGCTTAACGAACCATATAACTTTACAACTCAATGTAGCACATGAATTCTTTACTTTAATGATAGTTTTAGTTCTCGCTGTTATTACATTGTACCTTTCGGAATAGAATTACTTCTTTTGTTTTGTTTTGTTTGTAATGATTTTTTACTTGTATTGTTGTTAAGTTTTGTAACATACCGAAAATTCCTCGTAAACCATATATAAGCTCTTAAACCTAATTATTATCCACATGCTGTAAACTGATGAAGGTCTAAGACCGAAACGTTTTTTAATATATTTTACTTTTTAGCTTCCAAAAGTTGTCCGTCCTCTGACTCTTTTAACTTTATATAAATTCATATGTCGAGGCTTGGACTGGGAATCTCTAAAGGATCCTTTTGGAACGCCACTATCTCCGTTGGCTCAGACAGCCCAAAGAACTCTGTATATATACAGTATATATATAACTAACTGCAGACAGTACTGTTTCGGCCTTCTGGGCCTCGTCAGTGCAGTGCTGATGTCTTGGATGGAGGTTAAGCTTATAAAGCCACCCCAAATGTCCCACACATGTGGTACATCTAAGCCATGCCAGAGTGCTCAAACTAGCGAGCTAGTGAGCATGCGCAATTGCTAGCGGCAATGACTCATCCCAGTAGAGTGCTCAATTTGGACATGAAAGCAAAAGCTTTGTAATGCCAAAGGGCTATATCTAACTGCAGACAGTACTGTTTCGGCCTTCTGGGCCTCGTCAGTGCAGTGCTGATGTCTGGGATGGAGGTTAAGCTTATAAAGCCACCCCAAATGTCCCACACGTGGTACATCTAAGCCATGCCAGAGTGCTCAAACTAGCGAGCTAGTGAGCATGCGCAATTGCTACAACAAGTTGCAAAAATAGTGGAGACACTTCACCTTCTTGGGGCGTTATTAATTTCTCTATTATCTCTCACACTGCAGCCCCCCTCCCCCCCTTATCAGTGTTGCTAGCAAGACAAAAAAATGTTGGGAACTTAAGCAGTCAACATTGAAACGGGGAGAGGGGAGAGGAAGTGGGAAAGGTTTAAATTCTAGATATGGCGGGCATTGGAAGCTAGAAAAGGTGTTTTTTAATGAAAGTGTCTCAACAATTTTGCAACTTGTTGTCTGAGTTGGTTGTCACTGTATTGGCGTGCGGTCACTTTGTTTATTGGAACAGGAAGGCGTCTATCGTTTGCGTTTAATATGGTGTTTCCGAAAAAAAGGGTTTAATTCTCTGATCTGCTATGAATGGAAAATGGCCAGCGATAAACTAGATTTTGGCGGGGTTTCGGTATGACGTAATTTGAAGGCATTTCAGTGCTTTCTGTGAGTCAAGTCGAAAATACACATAATTTGGTACACGGAAAGGTGTGATTTCCATCCTTTCGCTTTTAAAAGTACGCTAGAAATATCCTGGAACCGATTTTGAAATAATTTGCCTTAAACACCTATATTTCGGTCGACACATGACATCTAAAGCACGCGCAACATGTACGAAATTATCTGTTGTTTACAAATGAGAAACAGACATAACCTCTCCTTTAACTGCGATCGCATGCCATTTAAAGGGAACATCCACTTTCCGAAAAATCAATTCTTAGCAAACATTGTTATACAAAGATACATTTTCATAGAGGTCCATTTGTAACATTACTTATTGCTTTCGGGCTAGTCTGCTTCCAGAGAAGGGATTGGTAACGCTTACTAGCAAGTCTTCTAAGTGACGTGTCGGGTACAGGCTAATTCCATGTTCTTTGGAATGACTGACTGAGCACAATGATCGAAAGAAAGCACCCGATTGTGCTAAATCCTTTGCAAGATTTGTTTTACAATGAGATACAAAAGTGAACAAATTTCTACCGGCTACACATTATGACATTTATATGAAACGGTCTACACGGTCTACCACAACTTTTCACTGAGAAAATAATATGATATGTCATATTTCTTGCTGTTGCGATGGTAGACCGTGCTTGGATGGTAGACCGTTGGTAAATGGCATAGACAATATGCACAGGTTTTCTAACTGTGTGAGCTTTATTACGAATCACCTGGTAATGTATTGGATTGATTAGAAATAGGATAGGATTTTCAACTGTAACGCCACCATCCCAGTTGACGTCACCAAGAAACACAATAAATGGTATTGTGTTACATAATACGAGCCATGTGTAACTTTCGGAGCATCAGATCTGCAGTGCAAAATACTTTGCTTGCTTTAGTATTTGGTACGGAGTCTTCTGTTAGCGTCGATACGTCGAAACACTCGAAAATCGATGCTACCGTATGTCAATAATTAATATCCTTTCGTGTTTGGTACAATGTGCTTTGCACTTTGCGTGCAAACTTCTGAAATGTTTCAGAGCTTATACGATATTTAATGATTGTTTCTTTAGTTCCTGCTTTTCTACGTTGAAACGTTTTCCTATAGGATTCAAATCCGGACTGGCAAAATTATTGCAATCAATCAGACAACAAGTTGCAAAAATAGTGGAGACACTTCACCTTCTTGGGGCGTTATTAATTTCTCTATTATCTCTCACACTGCAGCCCCCCTCCCCCCCTTATCAGTGTTGCTAGCAAGACAAAAAAATGTTGGGAACTTAAGCAGTCAACATTGAAACGGGGAGAGGGGAGAGGAAGTGGGAAAGGTTTAAATTCTAGATACGGCGGGCATTGGAAGCTAGAAAAGGTGTTTTTTAATGAAAGTGTCTCAACAATTTTGCAACTTGTTGTAGCGGCAATGACTCATCCCAGTAGAGTGCTCAATTTGGACATGAAAGCAAAAGCTTTGTAATGCCAAAGGGCTATATCTAACTGCAGACAGTACTGTTTCGGCGCTCTGGGCCGATATATACAGTATATATATACAGTATATACAGTATATATATATATATATATACAGTATATACAGTATATATATACATAGGGCTCTCACAACCTTAAGACTGCTGCAAACGCTACAGAACGCATCAAACACTAACAAACGCCTGCAAACACGCTACTGACCAGACTAGCTCCCGGTCATTAACTATGTAACGATATCAAATGCTACAGAACGCACCAAAACGCTCAACAAACACTAACAGACGGCCAAGACACTAACAACCGCCTGCAAAACACTACTGACCAGACTAGCTCCTAGTGGTTACTATGTTAAATTTCATTTAACTATATTTAACTATTGGAGGATAATGTGAAGTACTAGTTTTCTACCCATGTAAACCATGTGAGCATTAGCCCTACTAATGGAAATTATTGGGTGCACACAAGGATAGAGAAAAACTCTGACCAGTGTGGGAATTGAACCCACAATCTTTGGGTTAGATCACCGCTGCGACGGGAGCAGGTGGTGGGAATTTAAGATGTCATTTTCACGGCAATGGATATGTACAAGTACAAGGAACTGGGTTACGTTTTTGCGAAGGTTGGCTATGTAACACTTATATTTCAACAGAATTAACTATTGGAGGGATTAGGGTTAGTGTTAGGGAATCCCTACTAATGGAATTTGGCCCACACTAGGACAGAGGAAAACTCCGATTTGTTCCGATTTCAGTTTATTTGTAGTCTCCCCAATTAGTAGAGCACTCATGCTCGTCTAAATAACCTTCAGACTTGGATAAAGTGATTATTATTATTATTATTATTATTATTAGTATTATTATTATTATTATTGTTATTATTGTTATTATTATTATTGTATTTTCTTGCATATCCATGCTTTCATCTGCACTGCTAAACTTCAGCGTTTGTATCTTTTTGGGGAAATGATTGTGGGGTAATGGTGTGTATGAGATTGTCTCTCTCAAAAATCACTGTCTTCTTTCTAGATACCAAACTTCTTACATATTAGTCCTCCTGCTGTTGAGAAACACTGTGCAGCATTGCAATGTGAGTAAATAAATAAATAAATAAACACATGAAATTAATGAATAAGGGACGTTTTCGGGCCAATAAAACATGATTCACATAATTTTATTGGTATTTTAAGAGTTCTATTTTGTGGAAGGTTATCACATTTCCAAAGTGCTTTTTTCTATAGAAAAAGGGACAGTAGTTTTAATTTACCATGTGTGACAACAAGGCACAACATTGTATGAATGCAATTTATAAAACAATTAGGATAGTATGCTCACTTTCATTTGGTAAGTAACTGTGTTTAGATGAGAGTATGTAAAGACGGCTTAAACATCGCACAAATTTTGATTGGTTATGCAATTTATAAAACAATTTGGATAGTAAGCTCACTCTCATTGGTAAGTAACCGTGTTTAGATGGGAGTATGTAAACACGGCTTAGACATCACACAAATTTTGATTGGTTACGTGTTGTGAGATGTGCGTTTTGATTGGCTGGTAGGAAATATGAACGTGTATCAAGAAAATCTGTTTCAATCAAGAAGTAAAAAACCCCAGCATTTTCCTTTATTTGTCGAATTAGTTTTTAAATAAATTTTAAGGAGCAAGGATGGCACAGTCGGTTAATGCATGGCCTTCGTGCAAGAGGTCCTGAGTTTGATCCCCGGATCTCGCATCCTTGTTTCGACTTCTTTCCTTTCAGTGCAGCATAATTAGCTTTAAATACCTGTAAAACAGAGCACTGATAGAGATTACTGTTACGAGTTATCAACGTTAAATATGGTTTACTACTTTATAGAAGCAATAGAGGAGTTTTGTAGATGTGTTTACATAACCTCATTTTAACACGATGGGTACTAGTTTGGAGAATTCTCGACAGTTATGCATAACTGTCTCATTCTCCCCCTCATGTTTAGATGAGGCTATGTAAACACGGAAAAAGTCCTCTATTTCTTAAATATTTACTGCCTTTGTTTTAGATCTTTGTAGTCAGTGGCCACCCTCACTTGACCTTTCCTCAGTTCCACTTCGAATCACAACCAGAAATTACTTATTTTCTGGTCCTTCTCTATACCATCCAGGATCAAGGAAAGTTAAACTTCAGGTAAAGCAGGGTTCGTACTACTCCTTGAAGTCCTGCAATTTAATTTTTGACTTCAAGGGTGCTTGAAGAGCCCTTGAAAAAACGAATTTTGTGGAAAACTGCTTGCAAACTCCTTGAATTTTTGCTTGGGTGAAAATTCATGAGATTACACCATGCTAAGTTAAGAGACATTTCAAAAGTTGAGGCCAAAATTGACTATTAGGGAAACATTAAAAGCAAAAATTAAAATGCCTGTGCATGCACTTAAGGAATATCAAGGTATGCTTTTTCAGCAAAGAAAACACTGAAACACTATGTATGGCATAGAAATCTTCTTATAGGGACTCCTTGAAGACTCAATTTCTGGTTCTTGAAAACTCCTTGAATACAGAAAAAATCCAGCACGAACCCTGTAAAGGCAAAACTAAAATAGGAATTTTAGGTTGGAAGAACCTTCATGGTATATTATTTTTTTATAGACAGTCTTACAAGTGCTCTGATATTCAAACTATATCACAGGAAATTAAAGAACATTAAATCAAATGTTGGCCTTTGATAAGATTGGAAAACCAGAATACTCCCAAGAAAAATCTCTTGGAGCAGAGTCATGAACCAATAAACTCAACCAACATCTGACATTGGGTCCAGGAATTGAACATTGGTAATGTACGTGTAAGGCAAGGGCCCTCATCACGGAATTTTACCGCAAATTTTGCAGCTTGTGTGGCTGTTTTTAGAAAGTACCGGTAACAATAATTTGATGAACATACATGTAACAATATAATATTACATTGTGAGAGCACTCGCCTCCCACCAAGGTGTCCCAGGTTTGATTTTCAAACTTAGAGTCAGATATGGGTCGAGTTTGTTGGTCCTCGTCTCTGCTCTGAGAGGTATTTGTCCGGGTATTCCGATAATTTTCCCCTCTCCTCAAAACCAATCTACAATTTTATATGAGTTGATTTGATTTCTGTACAGTGCCCCCAATTAATTCCCCAGCAATAAATACAGTTGGCACTTGAATAAAGTTCATCATCATTATTATTAATGCGAGGAGTTTTAATCCAGTTTGCTGTATAATTTACAAAGTGTGGTAGAGTTGATTTCAAAACCACCAAGACGTATCCAGTCAGTTGTCAGAGCGGGACATGAACCTACGGTAATTTTGGTGGGTGCATGCATTATAGATGGGCTATGCTGCTTCCTTCCTGGAAATTAACAGACATCCTGTGAAATTACACCCTATCACAATCAGATTTAACCATTGAAGACCTCACCACTGACAATAGTATTGTAGATCATAGTTTGGTTGTGAGATTACTTCATGGATTGCCAACCTCTATTAACCTTTGTCTCAAAAAAATAAGGTTTTTCTGAAGGATCTCATTTTGGACGACCATGCTAGGAAGAAGATGATTTCTCTTGTTGGTCCTCGTTACAATGCAGAAACTGATGAGCTCACAATTGTAGCAGACAGGTATTGATTTATGATTTGACAATGTTTGTGCCTTTTGAATGTGTGTGATGGGCTTTTCATGTATTATTTTAAAGTGGCTCAAGCCAGGTTCAAAGCTTTCAAGTAAAGTTCATTTTAGAAGGTTTGGTACTACAAGGCTGTGTCATGTATTAGCAATGTTATGGTACCATAAGAAACACCAATAGACCTAATCGGCTAACTCAATGTTGTACCCAATTCAAATCCTTTGGGAATAAAACGTTTTGTTCCAGGTATTTCCATATCATTTACATATGAATGCTACATTATCATGCAAATACAACACACAAAGAATCTTTATCCCTGGAGATTTGAATTGGGTACAACATTGAGTTAACCAATTAGGTATATTATTGCTGAACAAGTTGCAGTCATTATTGTGATGTAGGAGGTCACCATGGCAACAGGAAAGCCCTGTATTAACACCCTACATTTTGTCTTCAGTTGCACATATCTCAAAAACAAACCCAGTGACACCTGTTTTTCATTGCTGAAAAGTGATCAGAAGGCCAAGATGAAACTTTCTGCAAAGTTTAATTATAAAAATTTTGTACAGCAGATTTAGAGCCACCTTAACTCTGTGGTTTTTAAAGGGTTTAACCTTAGCATTTTCAAAATGGAGTCTTCGATCTCCATTGCCAGCTACGTGTGAATTTTCCTATGTGACAATTTTTTGTGAAAGTCACAGATATTCAAAACACACGGGAAAATGCTCAACTGCGGCCAATAAAATTACTGTTAACTTCACACTACTATCAGACCTTGACAGGAGAAAAATATTGATGGAGTCATGTGCTGCTGATGCGATACATTTTCTATTTTTGGCTGGGTTGTCCACTGGTTTTTCTTTGGGCAACTGACCTTTTCATTTTACCAAAAACGAGTTGCCCTGTAAATTTTCTGGTCGTCTGGGACGACCGAACAACCGCTAATTTCAAGCACTGAATGTAAAATCTCAATTTTTTTATAGTAAAACTGCAGCTAGATGACCAGCTTAAAGTGATACTATGATAAAAAAGTTGCTTCCCTTTTTTCTTCAGATTTTGAAAGTGTTTGCTTAACACCTGCCTGGCAAAATTTTGAGCTTTGATTTTTATCCAAAGGCTGTTTACTTTGAGTGTAAGTTTTGGATTTCACGGTCTGCGATTACTCACGTTCAAAACTGGCCGATTGGACCTCAGACGGTTGGATCTAGAAAAAAGTGACGTCATTTACTCAATAACCTAGGAGGCTCGAAAGGGTTTCAACACTTGGGAAAACTCTCTGTTTAGATTGAATAACGCTACAACACTGTATCACGTAACAGCAATGTTATGGTACCATATGAAACACTGATTATTTCCAAACAACCTTGGCAATGGGAAAGCCCAGCAAAAACACCCTATATTTTGGATTTAGTTCCTCATATCTCAAAAACGAACTCACTGACCCCCCCCCCCCCCCCCCCTTTTTTTAATTGCTGAAAAGTGATTAGAAGGCCACGATGAAACTTTCAGCAAAGTTTAAAAAAAATACGGTCTAGAGGATTCAGAGCTACCTCAAAAAAATCACAAAATTAAGGTGGCTCTCTTCCAAGTGTGCTATCCATCTAAAATTGCATGGTAGAAAAAAAGCCTTCTTTTATTAGTACAGAAGGTGGTTTATTTTAACCTCGTTAATTTCAGAGAAATAATTTTTGCAATATTGACTTGGGGATACTTTGGGAAAAATTTCAAGTGCCCTAACTGGAGTTGAGCCTATGACCTGTGATTATTGTATGGATGTATAGGTATGATGATGATGATTGTTTGTGATTATTAGTATGGATGCCCTTCCACTGAGCTACCCGTATAAAATATTTCATTCTGAGCAGTAAAGCAGGACAATAGTAATTAATGTTATCTGAACATAGTTTAATGGCCTTGTTCCCATGACTGTCCAATTGCTCATTGTTAAGGCCGGTTTACACGGTACGATTTGCCGGCCGGTTTTGTCGGGCCGATCAATCGTACCGTGTAAATTGCGTAAAACGTGTAATTTTTCCTCCAAAGATCTTCCCGTTGTCCTTTTAGTATCCGCCATTTTGAACGCTTTGATTTTGTAAGTATTTATGCGCATTACCCACTCGCACACCATTTGATTGACATGGCGGTTTCTCTCGGAGTGTCGGCCCGACTTCAAAAAATCTGTTGCAGTGCAACAGATTTTTTTAATCGGACCGATTTTCATTCCCATGAATCGGTCGTTCATCGGCCGTCAAAGTACACGCAAGATTTGCGCTCCGACGCCGTCGGGCTGATAAATCGGGCCGACAAATCGTACCGTGTAAACCGGCCTTTAGGGCATCCCAACTACCAACTAGAGCACTCGGGACTTTTTCCCGATTTTGTTCCATCGTTTTAACTGGTAGATAAATTTCATAATTTTTTTTTTTCTTTTTGTCGATTAGATGCCCAACAAGGAAGCAAAACAAAGATTATGCCATGTATTTACTGACAGTGCTGTATCACGAGTCATGGGTGAGCACTGTTTAGTCATAATAATAACGATGATGATGATGATGATGCATCGGGTTGTCATGCGGGAGGTCGCGGGTTCGAACCCCGGCCGGATCAACACTCAGGATCTTAAAATAACTGAGGAGAAAGTGCTGCCTTTGTAATTTCATCTGCAAATGGTTTGACTTTCAAGTCTTCTCGGATAAGGACTATAAACAGTAGGCCCCGTCTCACAAATGTCTTCTGTGTTCATAAGTTCCCTGTGGGACGTTAAAGAACCCAAACACTATTCGAGAAGAGTAGGGTATAAAGTCCCCGGTGTTGTGGCTGTCCTGTTCTCTCCAGCAGAAGTGGCTGGCTTGGCGGTGATGTCTCTAAAAAGGCTTGTGGTGTATGAGGCCACCTAAGCAGAAACAGCCACAAGTCAAAAAGGGACTTTGCCGAGTGCTGGTAGATGTAGATGAAGATGTAGATGCCGGATATGTCGACAAATGCTCCTAATTAACAATTAGACCCTTCGCCCTCGAGCTCAAAGGCCACTGGTCATTACCCCTGTATTCGGCTTCGCCTCATAGGCTATTGACCCGTAGCATCACTTGTGCCTTAGAATACAAACAATGTCACAATGTGTCCCCCAAATGCTGCTCTTCAATTAAGAATAAACAGCTGTATTTACCCAAAGCTAAAAATAACGCCTACCATATTGATTGAAATAGGTAGCAAAGCGTTAGACAAAAATTTGTCGTGTATTTGATCCGTAAAGTCGAGGTTTCATTAGTGAGAGGTACTTCGGACAAACAACCCAGCGAGTGGAGATACCAGATAGGTCATGTTTGCCTTTTAGACCATAAGAAGTCCCAAGCATAGCGTTTCCTGAGCATTGTTTCAGTAGAATGACAGAAACGCGAAAGGGCGTGCCTTACTGAAAACTACGTCTCTTGTTAGGCAGTTTCTCCGCGGTGTTGTTTCCATCGGCCATCTGAGAAAGCTCCTAAAGTCAATTCTTTTTTTCTAAATTAGTTTTTTGTACTGCTCGTCATGTCTTGCAGAAAATTGAACCGTGGGAGAGTGAGACGGGCAACCCGTCAGAAGAACTTGATGACGAGGGGGAGGAGGGTGAAGAAGACGAAAAACCAAGGAAGAAACGAAAAAACGTCAAACGAATTCGACTGATTGACGGGGCACTCTATAGGATGAACCAATATGGCAAATGTTTTAGAATGCAAATCAAAGTAAAACATTGATGAACTACAGTATATGTCGGCCAGTTTAGTTGTCGGGTGGTTTGAGATTGATGTCCGTCGGTCTTTGAACTTTTACATGTAGCTGCCGTTACAGAAGAAAGGAAAGGAAAGAAATGAACTTTATTTAAGTGTCTAGTCGTTCTAGCGCTGGAGCGCTAATTCGGGACACTGTAAACTGAGAGGGGAAAACCGGAGTACCCGTAGAAAAGGTAGAGCAGCGGTGATCTAACCCTAAGGTCGTGGGTTCAATTCCCACCCTGGTTGGAGTTTTTCTCTGTCCTTTTGTGGGCCCATTTCCATTAGTAGGGCTAACGCTCACATGGTTCATTTGGGTAGAAAACTAGCACTTCACATTGCACTCCTATAGTTTACCTGGAGAAATACCTCTCGGTGCAAAGTAGAGAACCAACAAACTCAACCCACATACGACGCCGCGTCTGGGCATCGAACCCGGGCCACATTGGTGGGAAGGTGAGTGCTCTTACCACTGCGCTATCCTTGCACCCCAAAAAAATTCCATCCCTCTGGGAAAATAGTACGGATAAAATGGAGATTTTTTACAGTTCACGTTGCAACCAGGTTAACTTGAACATTCAGCTGCAGACTATTATTAGGTGCACCCCTTTCATTTTTTAGCAAATTGGTAGGACAAAAAAGGAATCCTGTCATTTGATTTTAGCAAGGCGTTTGATTCTGTGACACAAAACATCGTTTCTAATAAGCTGAAAGCCTTGTGAATCAATCCCTACATACATAACTGGATTATTAGTTTTCTCCTGGGAGACTACAACGTGTCAAAGTTGATGGTATGGAAACCGACTATTTACCAATAAACAAAGGAGTTCCGCAAGGAACTATTCTGGACTCCATCATGGTAAATGACATGCAGGCTCTGCACCCTTCTCAAAACGTCTTGGTTAAAAATGCAGATGATTTGACCCGGGTACGACGATAACGCTGATGGTGAAGTTCAAAATATCGCTGAGTGGGCAGACAACAATCAGATCGTTCTCAATTTAGACAAAACATGGGAGGTGGTACTTAATGGCAAGTCATCTAAAACACTTCCCGATCCTATTCAAAGGATAAAACGTCGAGACTGGCTAAAGCTTCTTGGAGTAACTTTTCAAGATAAGCCGTGTAACTGGGATAAATACTTTCAATTTATGATTAGTAAAGCTTGTGGGCGACTTTACATATTAAGAGTCTGCAAATTGTATGGATATTCTAAGGAGGATCTGAATCTCCTGTTCAATAGCCTAATAATGTCAGTGTTCTACTTTGGTATTGAAGTGTGGCGTGTGCATATGATACCAAGTACCTTCGCCCAATGGACAATTTCTTTCTTCGAGCGTACAAGTTTGGATACACAAGTAAGCAGTACAAGATAAATGAAATCATTGAGGAACGCGACAGAAAGATGTGGGACAATATAACTGGGAATTCTTCGCATACACTGAACGTGTTATTACCCATGACGCGGAGTGGATCCTTAAGGTCATGTGGTCATAACTGTGTACTACCCAAAGTTTCCACCGAAAGGTTCAAGCGCACAATTGTGAATAGATGCCTATTTAAATTTGTGTAAATGTACTTTTTTTGGAAATCAGCAATTTATACGAGAGATAATTTTAGCTTCTTAAGTATTTTGTTACTTTTTTATAAATGTGAGCCTTCACGTTTGTTGAGAGAGTTTTTTCAATAAAGACTATTATTATTATTATTATTATTATTATTATTATTATTGTTATTATTAAAACCAACTTATTATTATTATTAGAACCAACCTAGCAACCTAGAAGCCCCCGCGTAAAAAGGGAAAGTATGTAAAATTAGTATATAAATTGGTGGATATTGTGTAGGGGAAAGCAAATCTCGATTTGCTCAACCGAGCGCGCAAGGTGGTATCGGTATTGCTTAACCAGGGTGCGCAAGGTGGTATCGGTATTGTTCACCGAATTCGCGTGGTGTTCTGGGTAACTTGAGTCATGAGGCAGAAAGTCGCAAGGAGTATCAATATAGCGATTGAAGTGAGTAATTTTTGAACTTGTGCCTGAAAAATCGGTCTGTGACCGAGGCAATATGATTTTCTATCAGATACTGTAAAATTTGATTTTCAAAGTAAAAGGAATCACTGTAAATACTCAAAAATTACCCACTTCAATCGCTATATTGATACTCCTTGTGACTTTCTGACTCAAGTTACCCAGAACACCTCGCGAATTCGGTGAACAATACCGATACCACCTTGCGCACCCTGGTTAAGCAATACCGATACCACCTTGCGCGCTCGGTTGAGCAAATTGAGATTTGCTTTTCCCTACACAATATCCACCAATTTATATATTAATTTACATATTTTCCCTTTTTACGCGGGTTGCCTCCTCGGGTTTTGGCCTCTGCGGGGGCAAAAATCATATTGCCTGGGTCAGAGATCGATTTTTCAGGCACAAGCCATAAACGGGGGCGACGATTTGACACAAATCAAATCAGAAACTCGAGCAACAGACTCGGCCAGAAACTGCCACTAGACGCATCATCAGAAAGCAAAACCATAGTCTCAGTACCAACAGTTTCAAACAATCTTCGATCATTTTTACAACAATTATTCACAGATAATAATAATAGTCATTGAATATTCCTGTTCCAGTTTTACTATCATATTTTCAAGGCGTTACGTAAATTGCTTTTCAATTGATAGCGTATCAATAAACGTTGATGGAAATTGAAAATAAATGTTGTTTGTTGTTGCCCATCCTTTCCTTGCATCTTTCACTTTCAGTTACCTACTACTAATTACTAATTACGTGTAAAATAATATGAAGAGATCACAATGTACAGCACATATTAATTGGAAAATACCTCAACTGCATGCCATCTGTATTATTTTACACGGGGGCAGATGTAGTGAAAACTATTTCTAGTTGTTATTATTGTTATTACTATTATTGCAATAACTTTGGATCACCCCTCTTCGCCCTTCCGGCGATTTGACCGGTTACCCACCCCTGAAGAAGACACTAGACCGGAGTGGCGAAACGTTAGGCCTTCGAATTGTAACTTTCTGAGCTCCGTTTAAATTTTTTCTAACCAGAGTATAGTCAAACTATGTCTGGAGAATTCTATTAATATGGATCCTGGAACCCAAGTAACAGAGCATTTCATTGTTTATCCGAATATCGAGTACAGCTATGCTGCACGGATCGGAATGTGGCGGATATATTTTCACTTTTATCCGAAGTGTTGGTATTTGATAAGGGATCATTTAAGTGGTTGGCGCCGATCGCTGACAAAACGTGTTTTTACTTTTTTTCCTGTGGTAGAGTCATGATCTTTGCCACTTTCTTTCAAAAGGGCAAAGACCATGCTGTTGCCTTATGTCCCACCGGGAACGAAGCTTCGAAGAGGACTAACTAAAGACCATGCTTCCTTCCCAAATAAGGCCTCTTGTAACGTCTAAGGCTGAACACCGCTTATTGCTCATTGTTTCTCATGGCCTGGGTTGATTAGCAATTTTGGAATTATTGGGAATGATATAGATGTTGACATCCATAAACCTCTCATGGGATATAATCTGGTTGTTACAGCTGTGTGAGGCGCAACCGAACCTTCATGGGTTCGACTCCCTTTCATAGTTGGTGGACTTTTTGAAAGAGAACCTCCGCTTCAAACAAAGAAAAACGTTACCTTGAACCACAGCAAGTAATGTTCACAGTCAAATTTATTTCAACGTTTTTCAATGAAAGCGTTTTTATCTGAAAACTGAATCAGAATTGTTTCCTTGGCGTCGCCATCTTGAATATTTGTGACATCACATCACCCTGGCCGCTTGAACGCTGCAAACGCTGAAAGTTTGGGGCAGTTGTTTGACTTCATTTTTCCTTAAAGTGTTTTACTCAATTTTCATTTGTATTCTTTTTGGACAGAAAGTCGAACTGACAAAGTGTCAATGAAGCGGCAGTTTTGCTTCAATAATTCCTCGTTTTGTCGCGGAAATAATAATTAGATCAACGCAAATTAAGTTTAACATGTTTTTGATACTTCAATACCTATCGTCAGTTCAAAGAAAAGTTGTGCACTTAATCCAATGGCGACCACACTGGTCACTGAGTGTATATTGATGTACTGCTGCCCGTCATCAAGAACATGGTCAATCTAGCTCTCGAGAATGCGAACTTTCCCGATGCCTGGAAAAAAGCATTAGTGAACCCTGTATTAAAACGGTTTGGACTGGATCTTTTGTATAAGAATTTCCGCCCCGTTAGTAATTTACCATACATTTCTTAACTAACGGAACGTTCAGCTTCTGATCAGCTGTTTGCGCAAATGTCTTCCAATGGATTCTACCTTGATCTGCAGTCAGCCTACGTGAAAAATCACAGCACAAAACGTTCACTCCTCGCATCTTTCTATCATCACATCTGCTATCTGCTACTAGTTTAATTAAGGACTAAAGCAGCGACGTTGAAGACAAGTCGGTAAAATTAGGTAAAATTAATACGCTTTCGCACATTCTGCGCTCCCTCCAAATCTGAAGGGAATACAAACAACATGGTCATACCCACTTAGCCAATCAGTGCCCAGTATTTGTGTGCTCTATATCTCATAAACTTTCTTAAATTATCATGAATTATGTAAAGGGCGGGGACTTTGTAGCACAGGGAAATTGTGGGGTAAAATAACTACTCATTCGGTAAGCTCAATGTAGAACATACTGATGATTTCTTTTGTTTTCCTTTGTCCAAAAGCCTAATTACTATTCTTTGTATTGAGCATATGAATTACAGGCTGCTAATTTAAACAAAAACAACTTGCAGATATAGATGGTTTTTCAATCGTGTGATGAGACAGCCATGTTGATGCATAAAACAATCGGAAATTATGGCTCATGTTTTGCAATATAATAGAGTCAAATTCCCAAAAGACCTTTTTTATTTTCTCTTGTTCTGTGCACCAACATGACTGCTGTGACGTCCCGGGTGAAAATGAAAATCATCTATAACAATGACCATTTTATTTGAAGTTTTCGCTTTACATAACTTAAGCAAGAGATTAATTAATCACCAAAATAACAAAACCAAATTCGACTTAACTAGATAACAAGATATGTGGTTGCTGATGATTCGCTAGATGTTCCCCCAAGCACTCGGATATGTCTACGCTCTCAAAATCAAGAAAATGTTCAAAGAAGGGGGGGGGGGGGGGGGGGGCAAAACGGCTTGAACTTCATTCAGCATTTGCGAAAGCAAAAGAAATGTTGAATGGTTGTTGACGCAAAGTTTAAACGCTTTTAAACTCATTCAACATCGATTCAACATGGTTTCAACATGTTTCAACGCGGTTGAACGGAGGGGGACTAGATGGTTTCAGCATCGTTGTTCAACGAAATTAAACGTATGTTTAAGCAAAGGTTGCCGCCGAAGCCTTTTGCCCCCCGGGCCTTTACTTGCATTAAAACAATGGATACCCAGTTCACTGAAGCATGAAACAGTCCCAAGAGTAAATAACTTGTATTGTTTTTATGCAAAGAACCCCCCCCAAAACGTATTGCATTATGGGATGGGGTAAATAAGGACAAGCGGGAATTTGCAATTTTAAGTGTTGTTGTTGATCGTTGCGATCTTTGATATTTTTAAGGTTCCTTAAGGGAACAGTAGCAACGAAGACGTTCACGAGAACGAGAACTGGAGAAAACAATAGTACTAATGAGCAAAACCAAATTTACGTTTTGCACACCCTGACGTGCGTTTTACTGATTTGGGGCCATTTGGTACACTTCTTTGCCGTTGTCGTAGGTGCTGTCAACGAATCGAAATGACCAAATTTCCATTTTGCCTGGAGGGCATGAGCACCCAAACTGCTATTTTTGGATTTACAGGATAATCGCGAAATGATCAGCTGCCAGCTGATCGTCCGTTCTAATGATCAGCTGGCAGCTGATCGTCCGTTCTAATGTCAGAGGTGGTCTGGGGCCGTCTATCCTCAATGTGTTTTCATGATGTTCTACACAACGATTCAATCCACGCACAACCGCACGTGCAGAAAACTATTTTAAAATGGAGGTTCTTCCAGAGGAGCTTCACCCACACGTTGATGCCATCGACATTGAAGAAGGTTTATATTTTTCATGTGTTGTTTTCACTGTCTAATCTCTAAACATGGTATTTGTTTTTTTCTTGATGGTCGTCTTTTGTTTGCAGACGGAACATTAGCGGTTGCATCTTCAGCATTGACTGGTCGGACGTGGAATGGTTCGTTGTGGTTGTTCAAAGATCGCGTCAAAGCTCCTGATGTACAATACTGCAGTGCTGGATGCTCTACCGAATCAGGGACAACGGATATCAAATGGATAGATTCCAGAAGTCTCGTCCTCGCATCAGACTCCGGAAGCGTAGACATCTGGTGTCTAAGTGGTAGCTTTCAGAGTTTAGAAAACATGGCTTCTTTGACAGATCATGATAATACGGTTTCCTCCGTGAGCGTAGATTGTATAAGAAGCAAAATTATCAGTGGAAGTTGGGACAGAAGGTAGGTTTTAAAGAGAAAACACTATGCTACTGGCTAAACTTATCACAGAAGATTGTAATAAAGCCGTGTAAATAAAGTCAACTCCATGCATCGAGCGATCATCGAATAAAAAACCCGTTAATCGATCAGTCTGGATTGGCACGACACCGATCTTGAATTCAATTTAATGAGATGTTTAAGCTACTTTGGTGGTCGGTGCAAATAATTTGTTTAAAAACATCTTGCTTCCTTCCGTTTAGTTTGTACAACAGGGAAACTTCAAAATACCCAGCCACTCAAAATGTGATTCTCCCCCGTTCCCGAGGGTTCGGATCAAGTGTCACTCCTGCAATCCTTCAGTGATCACAGTTTAGAAAACACTTTGGTGTTTGAGCACGAAACATGCAGCACTACACATCGCTGGACAAGGACAAGGAATGAATTTTCTTTTCTTCCAGCGATTTTCTATGACGATTTTCGATTTCCGGTATTTTTATTAAAGCCATTGGCTAACTCCCATGACATTGAAGCGACCTCTCACTTTGTACAGTATTTAATGGGGACCAGGGTTCTCAACTTCTGAGAACTCATGTTCCAATGATGTGGTCTGGGTACAATTCTGGGAGTCAATGCATACGTGGGTCAATTTCGTTGATTTTCTACTCTTCTCCGATTTGTTTTTTCTCACGGTACTCTAGTTTTCCCCTCTCATTAAAAAAACAATATTTGATTTGCTCTGCTAAATGAGATTTAGACTGATTATGAAGTGACAATTATCGTTCTTATTATATTATTCCTCTAGTTTGCAGCATGTGGAACCCATTTTTGTTATCTTTGTTGTATCCTTCCTATTGGTCAAGTTGGTAAAAATGATACATTTACAAGAAAAATGAAAACTGCACCCACAATACTGATAATAATGATAATAATATTATTAATTTTATCAGAAGACTGTTATGCCATCTTGGAGGGGTTATCTGCACTGGTCAAATTCCACCACCAAATTGGTGCCAAAATAATGTCTACGAAAATTTTTTGCAAGCTTTTTTCCAAAAAAATGAAGGCAATGAGATTAAAATAATAGTTATTGATCAAGATGTTTGGTCTCAGGTTTTTCCTATGACCCCTGACAGTTACACATGCTGTAAGTAAAGAACTTATTTGGCCATCTGTTGATGGAACAATAACAATACAAAAAAGGTTTTGTAAAATGAAAGCATGCAAGTAGAGCCCTTCAATAATAATAGCATTTTATTTATTTTCAGTATCAAAGTATGGGATATTGAGCAAGAAAGATGTGTGAAATCTTACAGAGGTATAGTGTGTGGTGTTACATTCATTTAAACATGATCACCATATTTCAACCTTGAAATGTGAAGGTTTCCCTATGTTATTAATGTTACTTAATAATAAAGCCATCTGTTTGGTTATTTTACTTGCTGAAAGAAACCTACGCGCCCTGCAATCAACTTAGACATGTAGGTTCATGGTATTTTCTAAGAAAATAACTGGATTTCAGAATGGCTGGCTTAGTTCTTTTTCTTGGTACATCCCAGCAGCCTACAAAATAGGTTCGATTTCTGCTGGTCGCTTGAGTTCGGGTATCCTGGCCGAGAAGAGACGCCTGGACGGGTGAGCGAGATTGTGTCTTTGACATAATTCAAAATGTACTATATGCGAAGTTTATAGTTGTTGGGAAATGGCATTAGACATCCCAAAACATTGATTGTGATAAAACAGTAAGTACATAACAATGCTTAAGGAGGCTCAAACCAGTTTTTGACGCTTTCAACAAACTGTACTATTTAGAAGGATTGAATATACCCAACTATTTCACTTAAAAGCAATGTTATGGTACCATATGAAACACCAATAAATGCTTAACAAGATGCACTCATTAATGTGACATAATAGGTTACCATGGCAACAAAAGAGCCATCTAAACACACCCTATATTTTGTCTTTTAATGCTTTTTTCTCAGGAACGAATGTGGTGACCCCGTTTTTTTTATTGCTGGAAAGTGATTATCACGCAAGATAAAACTCTCTGCAAAGTTTTAAAACATTCTGTAGAGCAGATTCTTGGCTACCTTCACACCTGGAAAATTTTAAGGTGGCTCGGAATCCGTTCCACAGAATTTTTTTTAACTTTGCAGAGAGTTTCATCGTAGCATGCACATCACTTTTCAGTAATAAAAAAGTAGGGGTCTGCAAGGTAGTTTTTGAGATATAAGCACAAACACAAAATATAGGGTGTTTTAGATGGTTCTTTTGTTGCCACGGTATTTTATTATGTCACATTAATAAGTGCATCTTGTTAAGGTTACCATATACCTTCAGATCGGCAATTTTCTTCAAATTTAGATTTTTTTGTTTGATGAAAATGGGAAACACTTGGTGACGCTTATCAAAATCGTATTGTATCTAATTTTGTGCATTTTGAATGTAATTATGTGTACATGTGTAGAGGGGAATTAGCTCTTTTTTGTTTCCATTCTTTTCAGGTCATAGTGACATGGTGTGGAATGCTACATTTAGCAGAACTGAGCAGGACCTGTTTGTTTCAGTATCACAGGTTTGTTTACTTTCTCTTCCTCTACTGGCTCCATATTAGAGAGGTGTGTGTTTAGGACATTAATCTGCAAACATCAGGCAGAATGAAATTGTTGCTGTTTTCCCAAACTTTAACTATAACCCTAAGTTTCTTGTCTATTAGCCACAATTCTAGAAAGGAGCAAAAAAAATTAATAGAGAATTACAGTATTTAACAAAGAAAGAGAGAGAGAAAGACAATAAAACTGTCATTGTAAATTATAAGCATCTGTCTTTCATGTACCATTTGCAGTTAATGGAAGCCTTTGCAAACAACAAGATCAATCAGACATTTGAGTTATATTTTCCTTTGTTTTATTTGTGTTATTATTTCAGGATGGTCGGGTTATTTTATGGGATTCTAGAGTCCCAAAAATTGCAAAAAAATTAACAGGTGAGACCTATGAAGATCATCTACATTCTGTAGTATGATAGAAGAAGAATTATTATTTAAGTGCCTTCTCGTGCTTGGCAAGGGGCACAAGGAATAGATTTAAAATGAGTTGTCAAGTACCGTAAACACTTTTGATGATCAATGTTAAGGGGAAAACACTTTCAAGAACTGTAGGAGGTGTTGAAAATGTTTCATTTCGAATCATTTTGACTGCAAGTTTAATTTTAGAGCCCAAACCATGCTATTTTTGACCTCCAAAATAGATGGTTTTATAGAGAAGCCGCACCCCCGATTTACAGCCCTAAATCTGACCAAAAAGGTGTGGCTTATACACAAGTGTTCAAAGTGGTTGTCAAGCTTATCCCTGGTTCGGAATTCTAGTTGACCATTACCCTGGATGCCAGAGTTTTTTTTCTCTTACAGCGATGGAACAGCAAATTGTTTTTTTTTTTTTTGGGTGTTTTTTCCCCCTCCCTTTATTGTTTGACTTGTACAGTTACATTGAATAAATACAATCTCCCTACATAATTATAGGAGGTTATTACGGCTAAACGGTTACACGTACACACACACACTAACATATGCACACACGCACAACACAAACAACGTTATATTAAAAACAACAACCTTGGGATAATATACAAAAAAAGAAAACATTCGGTACACTTATAATTATGATACTGGAAACAAAATTACGACAGAGGCTTGAACTTCCACTTCTTATGAAACTTGTTCAAGCTGTTGGTCTTACCAGCAATATATAATTCCGTTTCATACTTTTCGTATAACATAACTTTAAATAGACTTATAGTAGGTTTCATTTCGTTTCTCCTACATGTACATGTACACTGGTAAATTACAGATTCTCCTACCAAAATACAATAATTTAAGAAATCAAGGTCTTTTCCATGGAAGCCAATAATTATTTCTTTCAAAGATAAAGTAATGTCTTCTTTCATGTTTTCAAACCAAAATAATTTTAAAAAGCCTATCCAAAAAACTTGAGAAAAGGGGCAAAGATAAAGTAAATGTTCCAATTCTTCTCTAGAATGGCAACTAAAAGAGCAAACATCTGAATCTATTTTTCCCAATTTCTTTAGTAGAATATTTGTGCCAGTTATATTATTAAGAATTTTAAATTGAAAATCCCTTAGAAATGTTTCCATACAGACTTCATTAGGTAAAAGGTAGATCTCGGATAATTCTAAAAACGAGTTACATTAAATTTTTGCTGCAACCTTTTTGCACCATTTGGTAGAGTAGCTTTCAACTCAATAAGCATACTGAATAACGTTTGCATTTGGCCACAGCAACATCAAAGAAAGTGTTATTATAATAGAAACCCAGTTTTTCACCCTTTCTGACATCATCTTCCTTACCCCTTAAAACAATAGGAATAGGAATAGGAATAGGAATAGAATAGGAATAGCTGCTCGTAAACCAGCCCATTATAAGAAATTGCATTTTATATTCGTTTCATTTTGATATTATCCAGAGATTCTAAATTACTCTTTGATAAACTTAATTGACGGATTGAAACGATATTTTTATCAAAAAAGAAATGATCCTCCATAAGGTTTTAGCAAGTAATTAAGATACGACTTCCAACCAGCTTCCTCACCATTACACAACCTGTTCAACCATGATAAGCAAAGAGAATGCACTAGAGTTTCAAAATCTCAGACTCTCAACCCTCCATTTTCATACAAATTTATTATGGCTGTTCTCACAACTCTACCCTGACCTCTCCACAAAAGACTTTTTCTTGCCGCTTTGTGACTCGCTCTTCCATCACTCTAAGAGAGATGAAACCTCCAGAATCCAGGGTAGCTGACCATTTAAATCCAGATGAGTTCGCTATTGACCAGTAAAATAGGTACTGTTGGGAACGGAAAGGCTTGAACCAATAACAGCAGAGATGTTTGGGTTAGCAAATTATATCAGTTTTAATTAGGATTTAGCTTTCTGCCATTGTAATATTTTAAATGCATGTGTTAAAGTGTGTACTTGAAGTCTTTGGTCTTTTTCGCCTCTGCAGTCCTTTTTTAACGTTCAGATCTTTTAAAAATATCTAGGCTCTGTTGGGCACACTTTTGATAATATGCATCCATACTTGTGTAGTGCACTCAGAATGTGGGGTGTAGTCCATAATGATGGATGGCATTCAACTGTGTTGATGCAGAGAAGTGGCTGAAAAAGGTTCCTATGTGTGTTTTGTCTTAGATACGTCATGTTATGCTAGTATTCCACGTTGTATAGATTGGAGTCCGTTAGACCATCATCTACTGGCCATTGGTGAGTACAGCTGTCTCTGTCAATGACATCACGTGTTTCCTCTTTGTTTTTGAGATTGCACTTAGGTACTAAAAAGAAGTAATTATTATTTTAATCGTGATATATGTATATGGGTGAAAAGAGGGTTAGGACAAAATAATTATTGACAAGTGGTATGAACATAACAAAGGGAGTGGTGGAAAATGATGAATTTATAAGTCCGGCCTTCGGCCTCAAATGAAAACCCTGATCCAAGTAAAGGAGTGTTTGAAAACCTTTGTCAATGCGATAGCAACTTATCAACCGGATATAGTTAGCTAGTCTTTGAACAACTGGGCAGTGGGGCCAGACAGATAGACGGTTAGATTGTATTCACCCTGGCATCATAGTAATAATATTGATGAGAAGTGTAGATATTGTCAGATAATGGATGTGGCTTGCACTTGATGAGATGATGAAAAAGATGATGAAAAAAAGTTGACAGATATACTGATTTGGCAATCGAAATCTAGGCTAAGATGAAATCAGGAGAGATAATCCCAGTGTTTATTGGAGCTCTTGGAATTGTATCTAACAATTTGAAGCGAGGCCATAAGAGTAGCTGAACCCTTGCATCAGAAACAGTTCAGAAGTCTGAGTGTAAAGAATCAGAATCCTCAGGCAGGTCCGTGCGGTCTGAGGTGACTTGTCGTAACCATACCCAATAGACAAGAATTCAAGCTTAAATGCTGTGCACTAAGTGTAATGACTTAACTAGTTTAGTTTTACTAGTTTTGATGATAGAGCGGGTTTCAATCGAGTGCCATAAAACCAAAACCAAAGTTATTGCTTTGGACAATCAAAAAGGATGAAGACAATCCAGTAAACCAATCAAAACTCTAGGTAATTACACGCAGCCGACACAAAGCGCGGGAAAATGTAAACGTGCGAGGCACGATTGGTTTTGGTTTCACTTCTGATTGGTTGAAAAAAAGGCATGAGAACTTTGAACCATTCGCTGAATGAGTGAAAACCGCTCTAAAAGGAAACTTTCATGATAGCGTCATTTGACTACAACTACCAGAATTCAGTTTGTTTTTCTTTTCTTCCTTAAATTTTGTATTCCCAGTGGGGTAAAAATAACAATAGCTCTAATTAGCTTGTCCTAATTAGCTCTTATTAGCTTGTCCTATTGAGGACACTGCACAGAAATCAAATCAAAACATATCAAATCATAGGTTGGTTTTTGAGGACAGTTGAAAAGTGGAGTACTCAGAGAAAAACCTCTCAGAGCTCTAGTAGAGAACCAACAAACTCAACCCACATAATAGAACCTGGGAAATTGAATCTAGGCAAGATTGTTGGCGGGCAAGTGCACCACTGTCCCATCCCTGCTCTCTTTATATTTTGAAGTCTCAACATCATCTAGCTAAGTAATTATTATCTGTAATAATAATAATAATAATAATAATAATAATTATTATTATTATTATTATTATTATTATTATTATTATTATTATTATTATTATTATTATTATTATTATTATTATTATTATTATTACGTCCATTCCTTATAGAGTCAGGCAGGATATTCGGCCTGGTTTATAGACCTTGGGAGCAGTTTACAACAAGTCACCACAGGTCCCAGGTCTCTCTTTTCTTCCTTCTTAGAGGGACAGTGCTTTCCTTAGTATCTTTGCTGTCCCCAGCAATGCTGTTTTCTGGATCACTTCCAATCTCACATTCACACCGATTCGCTTCATGTACTTAAAGTTGACTGAAAGGACTCCAAGGGCCCCAATAACAACAGGCACTACAATGACTTTTTGCATGTGCCAGACTTTTGCAATTTCATCTTTCAATAGTTGGTATTTCTTTAACTTCTCAAGGTCCTTATCTTTCACCCTGTCATCACTTGGGATGGCAACATCAATTATGACAACCTCTCTCTCCTTCTTATCAATAAAGACAAAGTCTGGTCTTCTTGCTTCGATTTTCCGATCACACTGGACTGTGAAATCCCGCAGTCTCTTGAAGTTTTCACTTTTCACCACTCCCTCAGGCTTCTGTTCATACCAGCTATTAGCTTTTTCCAATCCACATTTAGCACAAAGTTGCCAGTGAATATACTGCGCCGTGTTATCCTGCCTTCCCTTATATTCTGTCTGCGCCAGCTTACTGCACTCACTTGCTCACCACATGGGTGACCGTTTCTCCCTTAATTGATTATTATTATTATTATTGTTGTTGTTATTGTTATTGTTATTGTTATTATTATTGTTATTATTATTGTTATTATGGTTATTATTATTATTATTATTATTATTATTATTATTGTCTGTAATTCTTGGGAAGACCATAAATCAAATCTAACCAACTTAAAGCTAACCAACTTAAACCTTGGATTTTGATGAGACGGGGGAATACCAGAGCACCCAGAGAAAAACCTCAACCCATGCATCACACTGAGGCGAGGGATTGAGCCATAAAGACATTGACGGGAGGCGAGTGCTCTTGCCACTGTGCCAACCTTCTAGAGGATTTATTTTTTTTTTCTTTTTCTTTCAGGATACGAAGATGGATCCGTCAGCCTTTGTAACATCCAAAACCCCAGACAACCTGTCCTAACTTACTGCCTTCATGAACGAGCTGTGAACAAATTAGCATTTTCACCCAGAAGGTGAGTGAACCCTAATGGGTAAATGGAGTATACAGTGTAGTTTTGCAAAGAAAAAAAAACTTCAAGAATCCGGGTTACTGTAGAATTATTGGTATTTTTAGTTTGATTTCGGGCCAAAACCTCAGGAAAAAAAAACTCAACGGTCCAAAAAAAAATTACGGCGTGCGAAACACTTCCGTGTATGTATACCGTTGTTCATTCTGCTACAAAGTATTGCAAAGTTTTGAAAACATTTCTTTCATCGAGTCCTTTTGTGGGAACACATAAGCCCAACAAATTGACTTGCTCTCAACTGAATAGGTTTCATCGGCATTGCAGAGATCATGGCTTCAAATCCCGGTGAAGCCACCTGAATGTTTCAGGTGTCTATAGGAGATAATTACTGGTACTAGATAAGTGCGAGGATGATTTCTCTCTTTCGTATTTCAGAGTTTCTTTGGTACACGTACAATTTTGTGCCTGTCGTGCCCAATTCCGCCGATCTCTTTAAAATGTTCGTGTGCATAAATTAACTGTAATACAACATTCTTTGTTCGCAACAGCCCAGAATGGCTTGCAACAGTCTCGGATGACATGTGGGTTCACGTTCAGGATTGTCTCAATGATACAACTGTGTAAGTATTGACAGAGATTGCCGGAAAAAATATCATTATACATGTAGCTACCTGTCCTGTGCATTTAAAGATCCTCAAAATAAAAAAAAAAGTTTATCCTCATTCTCAGTGTGGGTACGTCATTGCCATCTTAGCGTGAATGTTTTTTTACTTCTGGATCAATTTTGTTCCCTAATGACCTTTTTTCTGACAATTTTAAAGCCCAGCCTCTGAGCCTTTGCGGCCCTTCCGCATCTCTTATGAGGTTCAATGTGATTGGCTTGACAACCATACCGTAACGGAAGACCTAAAACTACAACGTGACAATGACTTACAATAGACTCCCAAAATCCAAAATAATAGCCAACTTTCGAGAGCTGCTACCTTTCCTCAAGTAGATGCTTTTTTTCTTTATAGGCTGAGAAGCGGTGAGCATTCGGAGGTTGTGCGTGGTCTCGCCTGGAGTCCAGTAGACGATACACTATACACTAGCGGATGGGGGCGGCAAATATACAGTCACTCATTTGATTGCGGTGAGCCATCTGACCTGAATGTCGAAGCTAGTAAATCGCAAGCCACTTCTGTCTGCATGGAAATTTTCAACGGCGAAGTTAACGGCAATGAAATGTCTCAAGATGAAGAAAACGTTTGCGAAACAATGGAAGTGGAAGGAGCGGAGGAAATGCAAAAGCATATAGTGACTGTAATATCTTGTGAAGTGGACACAGACAGCCCCATTGAAACTCCAGCCAGCTAGCAGGCAGAAAAAAAAATAGAAATGGCCATAAGAGAAGAAAGAAGTTACTTTGTGTATATTGTGAAGTGTTTTAGAAATAATAAAAACTGTGTGAGCAGTTCGAACTTCCCGTGGAAAGTTCTTGTTAATATCGGGAAAGAAATTAATCATTTTTGTCTTTTGCGTTCTTAGAGCACTGTCCCAAGTAATTTGTGGTTTCCCAGGTTTTGCGGGGCCGGGACTGACGTGAAACTGCTGTGCTCATTTTTATCCAATCAGAAACCTCAGCGAAACCGATGCCCCCACGCTTTCAATACCTTTAACCTCCTTTAACCCTGGGCTGAAGCCTATTTTCCAGCCCCCCTCTCATTCAAAATATCACGCATGACCAAGAATTGCTTAGGCCAAAATGGCCCTCCATGCAAGATATTCCAACAATAACAGCTCGGGCCAGTGCCCTTCTCACTGAAAATAATTCAGATCAGCGTTTCTTCTCCCATTCGTGTACCCTCAGATAGGGCCAGTGCCCCAGTGCTAACAGTAACCTTGGACAAATAACACGTCTTATTTGAGACGCTAAATGAAAGATTGGCCTCAAAAAATTGTGAAAACTCTCAAGTCCCAGGACCTCATTTCTCCCTTAAGTTGTTTTGGTTTGAGTAGCAGGCCAAATACACTTGGAAGTCGCCCCATAGGAAATACTTCATTAATGTATTCTGAAGGAGGACTCGGAATAGTGCAGGGACAACAGCCTGGAAACGGAAGGTGTCCACGGGCTTAGCTTGTGGAAATATATCTTTAAGAATTCTAGAAATCTAATTTCTCGCTGAGGTTCCTTAAGGTCGCGACATTACGATGTGTTCAACAATGCATACTTACATTGCATTACTTACAGTACAGTCTTACTAACGTTACTTCCCAGCGCTAACACAACTCACAGAACTGGAACCAACAATGATCAGAAAATTACTGCTACTCCCACATTGTCCTGTCACACCGACAAAACTTTCATTTGAGTAGCTAAATATCGATCTCTTATAAAAACGTCAGAACATCAACGTTGCCTTGATGGTTGCGCGAAGCTAAAGATCTGTCACAGGTAATGGGGTATGTCGTTTATCTTAAATGATCCCTTGGTAACTCGCAACCTCGTTCCCACGGTCTCTTTGTCGATGATGTCTCAACGACAATGGAGACCCTGGGAACGAGCTTGAGTAACTCGTTCTCTAGTATGCGAAATCACTGTGTGTGAAGCGCAAAAGAGTCTTGTAGCAGCGTCTTGTTTTGAAAGTAGATCACTCGAACCAACTGGTGGTAACCACGACGCGTCTAGCAACTTGTCGTCTGGTGTGATTTGCGAGTGTTAAAAAGGGTAAGAACGGGCGAGTGACATATT
>NC_090874.1:48290162-48292662 GCF_036669935.1 Montipora foliosa | reverse complement strand
TCAAAGTTCGCTGATGGAAGACGAAGATTAGGAAAATTCACCAAGCGAAGAAGTGTCCGATCGCTCAAAGAAACGATGCCAAAAACAAACAACTTACTAACCGAGCGCGAGGGCCGTACTGGGGAATATTGGCCTTCAGTCATTTTTGTATGGACCGCACTGCGCTTGGTCCGTAGTGCAACCCTCTCGTGCCAATCCTATGATTTAGACGGCCATCTTGGTGCCAAAACAATAGGCCATTTCCGAGTTCATGTCTACCTCTTGAAAGCGAGTTTAAGTGCTAAGTTTTTGTTGTGAAAATTAGTTTTCATTCATATGTAAAGTAGAACTAATTACCATCACAAAAACTTTGCACTTAGACTCGCTTTGAAGAGGAGGCAGACATGAACTCGGAAATGGCCTATAGAAAAATGTAGTTCAAGTTTTGCATAATAATAGAATCAAGTGCTTTTTTGCTATTGTTCTTTCCACCAACATGGCCGTGATGACGTCAGGTGCAATCAAAGAGTAGGGAGCTTCAGCAACGACAACGGCGACGGCAACGAGAACGTCATCTCAAAATATAAATTCACGTTATGGGAATCACTTCGTGATTATTTCAACCTTTTTAACGTGACAAGGTTGTAGTAGTTCCTCAAAAGTGGCACTGGTCGGAACAGCGCTTAATTTAATTTAGGGGGAAAAGAAATGAAAATTCATCCTCAAGTGCTGACGTTCTTCATAAAACCTCAAATTTGGCTATTTCACGTTGTTGTTTAGCAGACGGCAGCAAAGAAGCTGCCATATTCCCCAGTGCGTTCCTCGCGCTCGGTTAGTTAGAGGTTAGTGTTGATCAGGAAGCAAGCGAAAGAGGGAAGATTGGACAAAGACAAGCGAACAATGAAAGAATCTAAGAGTGGAGCCGGGTTTGAATGAGAGTGCTCGTGGATGCGTGCGCAAGCACAATATTACTTGAGCAAGCTTGCATTTTATCATTGTACATATTACACCTGCTTGCTCCAAACTTGATTCAAGAGTCCAACTGTTGCTGCAACTTCAGCTTTTACGCTTTGAAATCATAAGTCTTAAACACCGTTTCACAAACTACCTCGTCAATGTCTTTGCTGTCCATACCAACAACTAACTCCATGAGGTCATAACAAATTCTCTCCTCGATTGCATTCGAGCAGAAACCGAGCTTGATAAGTGATCGAAAAAGTTCTCCAGGGAGCAGATCGAAGCTCATATCAGGGTCGAGTTCCTGGAGAAAAGAAAGTGAACATTAACCTTTATGATAAAAAAAAAGATGTATGACTTTCTACAAGCGTAATTTTAAATAGGAAATTCGTGTCTCAAAGATCGGGTTCGTTCGGGATTCGTTTTCCAAGTAGTTCATGTAGAGTTTTTTCATTCACGTGATCAGTAACCTTATTTTTCCACCGAAACAAAAGAAAACGTTTGCGTGATAATAGAGCTCAATTCCCAGAGGATTATTTGGGTATACCAACATGGCCGCCGTTCCATTGTTTAGGGACACCAACATGGCCGCCGTGACGTCACGTGAAAATACTCTATATGATATGATATGAATTGGACGGAGGCCGGAGAACATGAGGCTTGCCTTGTGTCAGGAACAAAACTTTAGTAGTGTTTTAAAACCATAACCCGATTGCAAATATCGTAACTAACCTTGATGAGTGGATAAATAATTTTCGCACCATCCCTTGCAATTTTGGTAGCGTTATTCAAAGTGTAGACCGGAGCTAAAGCGAAGAAGGCCTTGACCTTCTTTCCTAAGTCCGGGTTATCAGCAAACCCGTTAAACGCGATCAGTGTTCCCTGGGAATGGCCAACGTAAAACAACTGCTTTTGTCCTGTGACTTGTAGAACGTAGTTTATCATTGCAGGAAGATCGTAGTCAGCCATTTCTTGCCAGCTGTTTCAAGAAAAATTAAGAAGAAAGAGATGTTTACGACTTTTAAAGGGTAGTTTCAGTCTCCGGTAAAATTTATCCGCTCGCTTTCTCTCCAAACACTGGAACTACCCTATCAGAGACCCAGGCCCGTAGGGAAGGGGGATGCGACGGGAATGCCCGCCCCCTCCCCCCACAGGCTGCGGAGGTCCACTTTTTTGTTGACCAAGGATTTAAAAAAAGTGAATTGATAAAAAAATATACATAGTATAGTTTTGTTCTGATTTACTGTTTGTGTAGGAGGCTTTAGCTTGGAACACTACTGAAAGATCGTGATGATCAGCACTGCTGCATGATCATCATGTTTTTCTATTCCTCTAAAACGGTAAAATACATATGTAAAGCAGTCTCTGCGGCAACAGACATCCATTTTGAAGTTCAAAAGTCTGAGTAATTTCCACGTTTTTAAGTTCGCTTTTGTCTGCCTGTTTTCATATCATATTGCCTTCAGAACGCACGAAATGCAGTCTCAGACAACCTAATTAAAATTAAATTCAACGAATGCTCAAAAGGGAAAGTTGAAGCGGCTGACATGCAGATGTTCCCTCC
>NC_090874.1:48277662-48282662 GCF_036669935.1 Montipora foliosa | reverse complement strand
AAAATACCGGCTTTCCAAAACAAGCGGTTGGCAGTTTCACCAATGGCTTTTCGAGCCCGAAAGGTTATCGGGACTTTCGAGAAACGGGCCCCAGGACGGATCTTGAACCCGGGATCTCCGCCGAGTGTCAAGGCAAGCGCCCTGAGCACTAGGCCGCACTGCCTCCATAACTTCACCAGCATAGTCCCCTCGATGGTCTCAAACACTGCCACCTCCAAGCACTGGGTCTACTTCTCACACACCTGACATTCTTCTAAAATGGACAGAAGTGAAATCTCTGATGCAGAGGCTGCGGTTTTTTTTAGTCCCACAAGATTCCCCTCTTCGGGTAGGCGAGTGAGGTCTAGCAATCTTGCACAAGACAGGAATCTTGCCAGACTGCCGGAGAATCTGTTAAATAGGAAGGATGAAGGTGTTGAAATGTAGGCAGCACAACTTCTTTAGTACACACCAAGTGTACGGCTAGAGAACACCAATTTTCTCTCAAGTCATGTTCTTGCAGTGTATTTAGCTACAAGCGTGGAAAAAGATATGGGAAATTCATATATTGGAACTGTGGATACTGTAACAGTTTTTCGATAATTACTTCAACAATTACAGGATATAGGACGTTTTCAACCAACCTCTAGGGACACCAATAACAATAGAAAAATGTACGACTTCTGGTGGACAAACAAAAGAAGCTAATGAGAGATCTTTTGTTTTCGTCCACCAACATGGCTGCGGTGACGTCACGTTAAAACCTCCTATAATGCGAATTTGCAATGGACTAGCTCTCAGGTGGCTGGGTACTAAGTTCAGATTGTAGAGCAGTGTGCGGGCGCAACTAGTCGCATGGTCATCGCTTCGTGTCCCGGGCAATCAAACCTAGTTTATTCCCCCCATCTTCTTCACAAATGCGCAGGTTGTTCCTCAACAGCGATAACCTTTGGCTTAGAAAATCACAATTGGATTTTAGTCAATATACATCAGAAATTCATTTCTCACAATGACTAGGAAAGAACTGCTTTTCCTTCTTCTCTTTTCATAAGACATCCTTGTGAAAAATGATGACCTAAAAGTTCCTCCGCTTTGGAGCCGTTCTCCGGTGACAAAGTGTTGAATTGTAAATGCAAACTTTTTCCGGTTCCCAACAGAAGAACCAAAACGAATACTCGTTCACTATAACATTTTAATACGCGCTACTGGCAGAAACAAAAACCGAATCCCCAAAGGGAACAACTTAATCTTTCTTTTCAAAAAAGCCACTAAACTGTTATAGAATGCAGAGCAGTTATTTCCATATCATTGAATAACAAAAGCACGTTTTTCGAAAGTTTCCGACTAATTTGCATGTTGTGGCGCTGCGCGCATTCTGGTGCGGCCTTAGTAATTGTCTGTTAAGTATTTTAGTTTTGACTCTGTTTTAAGTGCATGTAAGCAAGAGAGAACTTGCCGGCGTATGGGCTTTAGGGGAGCGATTTGGAAACAAATCTGAGCATCGGTGGATCGCACTATGAATTGGGTACCACTCTTGTTTATAGTCGCCGCTAGTTGCGTTGTCCTGAGCAACGCGGGACTTGTCTCCTTCATTAAAGGATACTTCGCCAACGACCCTGATGCTGAAAGAAATGTGGTAAGATCAATTATTTTTATAATCTTAGTGCCTGGCCGGTTTGTACTTGTCAAAAGACTTGCAAGGCAGCTTTTATCAAAAGATGAAGCAGCAAACGTCATCGCGCGTTATGTTGATTGTTGTTTTTCCTTGAGCATTGTGTTTTTGTGAAAGAAGTGTCCATTGATCTTCACTATTTGCGTTTCTGCTGATTTTGTTCGAGCATCTTGAGTTCATTTGTGAAAGTTGACAATTTTCGCTCTCTCTCTCTCCCCATTCTCCCCTCGGTTCTTCGGCTCGCTTGCGTGACAGAAGCGGCCGGCTCGTCTGACTAAGGAAGTATTAACACGAGACCGGGACGAACTCAGACAGGTATCAACTTGTACCGGTATGAAATTTTTGCGGGGGCAAAATGCTTGGTGCCTGGTTTCGGAATGAAATGATGTTTTGTCTAAAATATATGGGCTGACCGAAAAGCATACAAGCTTGAAATTTCTGGACCCCGTCTGAGATTTATTGTCATTTACATGAGGCCATTAAAGAGAACACTTTTTCCCGGAGAAACCGGTCTGACCGATCTGAGTTCATTGTCAGGCCGGTCTCATGTACACGCATAAAAAGAAATATGGCGGCCGATACGAACTCAGCCGGTCTGAGTTCGTCCCGGTCTCATGTAAATAGCCCCTAAGAAGGGACTACTTCCAATCTATTGTGAAAGTAAGTGACCACGTAAGACTGTGGAGAGCTAACAAATACGCAAAAATTCAGCCGGCCTCTGTAATGAAAATAAAGAGAGTGTTTTTTAAACGCGATTTGACCGTTCCGTCAAGTTGATTCAATTTTTGTTCTTTTTTATAAGACTGAAATTATAGCTAGTAGAGGGTACGTTTATGAAGAGCATCACGTGACAACTCAAGATGGCTTTATCCTCGGCATGCAGAGGATTCCGCGGGGGAGAGGTGAGGAAAGTAACTCTGTTAAGTCCGGAAACAAGCAGGTTGTTTTCCTACAACATGGCATCCTAGCGGACTCGACCAACTGGATCATGGAGTCGGCGACCGATAGCTTGGCTTACATACTTGCGGACAATGGGTTTGACGTATGGCTTGGCAATGTTCGGGGAAACGTTTACTCCAGACGTCACGTGAAGCATATGCCAAACCAATCAATATTCTGGAATTGGAGGTTAGTTTGACATTTCCCTTTCGTTTATGAAATGGCCATCGGTCCGCGTAGCAAGAAACAGTACGTCTGGGAATTTAGAATTAGAATTTCACCTTTTAAATTCTGGAGGAGAGAGGAGTTTTGTTTTGATCTTAACTTACGCGGACGCTAACATGATTAACCTCGTCCCCAGGGTCTTCTCGGCTTTCAAAAGGCCAGCTTGTAATGTCACCGTTTCGAAAGACGAGAAGACCCTAGGGACAAACTTGTAATTGTTGCCTCTTTTCCACGTTCTCTTTGTCGGCGAAACCCAATGCACGAAAGAGTCTTCGCAATGAATCACGTTACCTCGTCTCTGCTCGAGGACAGTCCTACCTTAAAGATGTTTAGGAATTCGCACTTATAAAACGTTATTTGAGCAGTAACGAAAGGAAGGTTTGCCTGAAAATACAAGCTTGAATTGGATATAGATGCGATACCGATGAATGCTCTACAAATTAAACTATCGAGCCATTTGGGAGGAGCTGGTCATTTTGCGACTTTGTAATAAACCCACACAAGATGTGGACATTGAGACAACATATACCGATATAGTCTTCACCGTCCATTTTTTCTCTCATCAGCTGGCAAGAAATGGGTGACTACGATCTTCCCGCAATGATAAACTACGTTCTACAAGTCACAGGACAAAAGCAGTTGTTCTACGTTGGCCATTCCCAGGGAACATTGATCGCATTTAACGGGTTTTCTGATAACCCAGAATTGGGAAAGAAGATCATTGCTTTCTTTGCCTTAGCTCCGGTCTACACTTTAAATGACGCTACTAAAATTATAAAGGACACAGCAGCAGTTTTCTACAGAATTTTCCAGGTATAAAATGGTGCTTGTAATGAAGCTGATGCATGAGAAAGGCTCAGGCGCCACATAAGACAAGGATAGTTTCTCCTTCGTGGAACATAAATCACGAATGACCTCTCATTAAAAGAAATCGTGAATCAAGGATACATATGTTCTCAAATTATCCAAGGCGGTCGGATACTTTCAATTTTAAAGTCAAAAAATCACTTCCTTTTTCCCTGAGATTTTGAAAATGTGTTTGCTTAACACCTGACTGGCAAAAGTTTGAGCTTTAATGTTTATCCAAAGGCTGTTTACTTTGACTGGAAGTTTTGGATTTCACGGTCCGCCATTAACCCCGTTGAAAACTGACCGACTGGACCTCAACGGGTTGGATCTAGGGAAAAGTGACGTTATTCACTCAATAGCTTAAAATTAGCGTGGAAACGCAGTTTATTAAGCATGCTAAAGACGAGTTTAATGATCTGAAAGCCGAAACCTCCCGCGCTGCATATTAATTCGGTCGCTTACAAATACTTGGCATTCTTAAACTAGTGAGTGTTTGATGTTATTTTCTGCTCGATCCAGCTCTCTCAAAATTTTTAGTTAGTTATGGCGGACCATTAAATAGGAAAATCCCAGTTAAAATAAACAAGTGTCTTTTTGAAATTAAGGCTTAAAACGTGGGCCACTTGGTGTTTAGTTAAGATTTTTTGGTCATAGTACAACATTAATGCGAGTTAACATGACAAAGCAGAAAAATTGAACGCAACTAGGAGAGAGTTTCCTTGATTCTTTGAAAAGGCTTTCAGGACCTTTCCATTTTTGAAAACATTGCTTTTGTTATTCAAATTTGCCAACCACAGGAACAAAAGACCCTTTGTTTTGACAACTAATAAGGCTCTGGTTGGCACATTAATGACAATGGGTGACGTCAATGATATCTTCCCTATAAACATACTTCTTATCATTTCAGACATACCAACAAACTCTTCGTAGTGGCTTAACTCTAGTTTCTTTTTTCCTCACTTATGGAATTCAAAATATTAAAATTGGCATTTTATTTTTTCCAAAAAACTTAAGGGCAGAATATATAAAAGTAAATTTAAGTTCACCTTGAAAACTATTGCATATCCCAGTAGTACAATAAAGCACTTCACGAATTCGTTCATCTAAATTACCCGAAAAATGAAAAAGGATCATGTCATTGAAAGAAACCGCTTAAGCCAGCGCGGAAGAATTCAGTAGTCCAACCGTTCCAAGGGCTTTTCCCTCACTCAGGGGTGGGGCGGGACTGACGAGGGAAAAGCCCTGGGAACATGACACCATTACTTAAAACCTCACCCACGTTCTTGAAGTGCATGCGGAGATGAGCGGGTACAGCAAATTCAGACCCGCACGGGAA
>NC_090874.1:48250162-48270162 GCF_036669935.1 Montipora foliosa | reverse complement strand
TAAAATGTCTTTTAACGACTTTCCTTTGCGATATGATAGTATGGGTGGCTCCTTAAATACTTCTCTAAGGTGCGGTTGGTTTTGAATAAGGTGCCATTTCACCATTAATATATTCTTGAGGTTAGATAAAGCCGGGTGGTATTGTGTAACAAAAGGCAATATTTTCTTTTGTGTGCTGTTGTCTTTGTTTTCAAGTGACCTCTCCCTATCCGTGAAGTTAACTTCAGATAGGAATTTTTCTGAAAATGTATTTGGGTATCCTCTATTCTTTAGACGTATTTTGAAATTCTGCATGTTATTATTAAACGTCACGACTGACGAATTTGTTCTTAGGAGGCGTAGCGCTTCTCCTTTTATGAATCCTTTCTTAACGCCTGGTGGATGACACGAATAAAAATCCGTGTATTGAAAGGTCTCTGTCCGTTTATAATGTGTTTGCACATCAAGGGTTGATTCTCTTTTGAATCTCTCGCCTTTGTACACTTTTGTGTCTAAGAATGTAATTTCTGAGTCTGATATTTCAGCCGTAAATTTGATTGTATCGTGGTAGTTGTTTGCCCTTTGCACAAATTTTTCTATATTGTCTTCGGTCGTGTGCCACACACAGAAGACATCGTCAATGTATCTCTTCCAAACTAGCGGTTTAATTTTGCTCTTGCTGATAATGCCTTTTTCTATTTTTGCCATGAAAACATTAGCGAAAGCCACGGCCATTTTGGTTCCCATTGCCGTTCCGTGGGTTTGCAAATAATGTCGCCCATTGAATTGGAACGAATTCTCTTTAAGTATCAGGCAGAGCATTTGCCTCAAGAACTTAGGAGGGATTGGTAAATGGTTTTGATAGAAGTCTTCGTACGCTTTGCATACAGTAGTCATCCCTTCCTCTTGAGGAATATTTGTGTATAAGCTAGTAGTTACGTCCATTGAGGCAAGGATTGCGTTCTTTGGCAGTTTCGTTCTCTCGATGAAGTTTGTAAAGTCTGTTGAATCTTTAAGATAAGATTCTTGTTGTTGTGCTATCGGCTGTATGAGGCGGTCAACGAAGCTTGAAATTCTTTCTGTAGGGCCGTCACACCCAGATATTATAGGTCTACCTACTAGTGTAGGTTTGTGAATCTTTGTTAGTGTATAGAATTCTGGAATTCTCGGCGGGTTTGGTGTTTGGGAGAGCCATTTCGCTGTCATTTCGTCAATGTGGCTTTCTGTGAGCATACACGTCATTATTTTTTTTATTTTATCGGCTGTTTCGTCAGCCATCGGTTTATCTAAGGGCCTGTAGTTGTCAAGATCGTTCGACAGAACTCACTGAGAACTTGCCCCTCTGTTATTTTTTCTTTTTTGCTCATTATTACGGTTGTGGTTCCTTTGTCGGCTTTCTTCACAATGATAGTTTTGTCACGTAATAGGTTCTTCAATGCACGCCTTTCACCGGGTGATAGGTTATCCTTCGGCCTCTTTATAGGAATGTTTGCTAGTTCAAATTTTACCTCTTCTAGGAAGGTTTCTAAGGCCACTGATTGTTGGACAGGTGATTCCCACGTTGATCTAACGTAGAATGGGTGTTGTTTGTTTTCTTTCCCGTGAAAGATGTGTTGGAGGCGCATTCGCCTTGCGAAAAGGTTAAAATCTCTTAAAAGGTTGCGCCTTATAAAGTCTTCATTTGTCACGGGTGTTGGAATAAACTTTAGACCCCTTGATAACAAGGCTATCTGTTCATCTGTAAATTGTTTATCTGATAGGTTGACTTCTTGATATGCTGTTTGCGTGACTCAGTTGCTTTTTGAAAGCGCTTTTTATCTTTATCCCTTTTTCTCTGTTTCCTTTTGCGATTCTTTAACGTTTTATTTGGGTTGGTTTGACCATTATTTCTCGTTTCTGAGGAGGCAGAGAATGCACACATATAAGATTTAACTTCTTTATTGTTTGCTTGTGCCCTCAGATTTACAAGAAGCTTGTCGACCTCGTTATGCTTAGCTTTCAATTCCACGGCTAATTTGTTAACATCACTTTGTTTTGAGCAATTTGAATCTGTAGCCATTGGCTTTACATTCGTTTTAGGTTCTCTTTTTCGTGTTTTTCCTTGTTCTAGTTTTCTGAGCTTTGATGTAAGCCTTTCCACGCGTCTGTGGTGAAATTTCACCAGCGCTCCCACAAAATCATGTTCCGCCCTCTTCCTAATCGAACTTACATCCGACTTAAAATGTTCATCAGGCATGATGTTTGCCTTTACATTGTATCTAAGGCTTTTTGGGCATGTGCCTTTGTCGAGATGAGCTTGTAAGAGTCCGATAGAGTTCTTTGGTTTATCTATTTTCTCCGTTATGGAGACATGTTCCTCGTCTTGACGGGCTTTTTTCGGTTCGATATTTCCGTGCTTTTTTCTGTTGTCATCGCGAGGTCCTTTAGTTCCTCTTGTTTGGTTGTCACTTGTTTTGTTGATGTTTCTTTCTTTGCCTTTGTGTGGCATGGTCTTTCTAGTCTCTTTAAGCCCCATTTACACGAGCAATTTTTCCTTGACAAGTCCACTTGTCAAGGAAAACTTGCCGACTGTACACACTAGCAAGTTTTCCTTGACAAGTTTTCCTTGACAAGTTTTTCTTGGTAGTGTAAATGAAGAATATGACAATTTTTCCTTGTCACATTTTCCTTGTTGTCCATCTACACGAGCAAATTTCAGACTTGACAATTTTTCCTTGTCAAGGAAAAGCTAGCATGCCAGATTTTCCTTGACAAGGAAAATTTGTCCACTATTCCCCATCTACACGAGCAATTTTTCCTTGTCAAGGAAAACTTGTCAAGGAAAAATTGCTCGTGTAAATGGGGCTTTAGATGTGGGAGCTTGAGCGCAAGGGATTTCATCTTCGTTCCCAGAAAGATCAGTATCTCGTTCTCTGAGAACTTTTTCTTCGGCCTCGTTAAGTTCATCTGTATCGCAGATTTCCTTGTCTGAAATGTCTACTTCAAACAGGCCGTCTGTTGTGAGTGTAGCTGCTGCCATTTGGGTATAGATGCTTAGGCAAGACTGCAGTTTCGATTCTCTGTGAATCTCGTCAGTTTCCGTTAGAAATCTTCACCGACGGGCTATGTGCGCCAAAAATGGGTTCATACTTGGTGTAAAAACGTGTGAAACTCACGGCTGATGTAACACAACGAAAAACAAAAGAGCAAAAAAACATCAAACAGTAACCTAACCCTACCACGAGCTAACAAAACAAAGAAAAAGTTTCACAGGTTTTTTCATCGAGGTAAACCCCAAAAATAACGTCTGCTTTTATTTCCTGAGATTGTTGCGAATGCAAAGAAAAACACAAAACACACATTGAATATTTTCCTTCCTGACACCCATTTTCACAAATGCATGTAATATCTTGCAATATCCTGTTAAAAAAGCATAAGCGTTTTTCAGCTAATCTCTAGAGACGCTGATGACAATGACGAAATACGCGAATGCTGAATGACGAACAAACGAAGTTAACGAGCGTCGGATTTATTGATAGGATCATCCAACATAGCGGCGTGAAGCAACGTGCAAGTGTTGTCCCTCGGGGAAATCGAGAAGCTTAGGACGGTGGCATTCGTTTTTCACACAAGAATGAATGACTCAGGGGAATAGTGTAAATGTCCTTTTGTTATACACAATATTACTGGATATAATTACACTGCAATCCCCAGTCATTGTAAGTTTGACTGTGTAACGAGTAACGACTGCGGGCCATTACATATAAGAGAAGTCTCTCGTTCAGCCGTAGAATACCAAGAGAATTGGGGAAACGTACAATACCTTGTGGATGGCACGATGATTTTAGCAAAGTTGTCCTTAATCGCAGCCAGTTGTGTTGTCCTGTGCAATGGGGGACTTATCTCCTTCATTAAGCGACACTTTTCCGGCGACCCTGATCTTGGAAGAAATGTGGTAAGACCGTTAATTAATCTCTCTGATTTTTCGTCCCTGAAAGGAAGGAGCTACTTAACCAACTGGGCCATAGTAAGCATTAACCACTGTGTATTAACCCGCTCGTAACTGCTCGATTGTGAATGGTCGAACGAGGCAAAAATAATTCTCTTTTCTAAACTTGTTTGGATTTTTAGTCTGGTTTAGGTCGGCAGTTAATTCTAAACTACTCGAGTCAAAGCAAAAAGCAACAAGCATACAAACCAAAAAAGCAAACGTCTCTATACTGGAATAAAAGGTGGACTTGCATTCTTATCACCGGCGAAAGATTTGTTTGGCCTCAGTAGCCGAAATTTTAATGTGTCTTGCATTCGCAACATCAATTCTTCTTCCTAATTAAAAAAATATTGAGTTTTCTATTCTATTGACTTCAGTTTCCTATCTAGGCGGTTATTTTATTATTCAACAAAGAATCTGGCACGGCATGATACTCCCAGGAGACGGGGGGTACCCCAAGAAAAACTGTGTGGGGGTATGCGACCCGCCTCCTGAAACCCTTGCCCTCAGTTTCAGATCAAAATCTGCGACTGTTTTCCCTACCCTATTTCAGACCTGACCTAAAATTTGAGACCCTATTTCAGGCCTATTTTCAGACCTTTTTCAGCTGCTGCACGGTTGGCGTAATAATTTGAGAAGGGCTTTCGTTAATGATCTTGTAGCAAAATGATAAAGTGGCTTCTTCTAAAAAATACACACTATTCAAGACTTGAGTGCACAAACCACACCCCGTTTCAGACCACAATGGTCAAAATCGATTCCCTATTTCAGACCAAAATGGCTAAAAAAGCATACCGGTACCCTTTTGGGCCGCACATGCCTATATAGCCCATATAAGGGAGTACCCCACCCCAACGGATGATACTACTCAACTTTGAAAATAATGAATGATGTACTTTAACATAAAAGTCAGTGGCAACTCAAGACCCAACGTCTCGATAGCAGTACTAGTGTCTTCATCAGGAGTCATCTGAAACAAAAGCCCTTTTCCGCTCAATGATAGTCCTCTCCTTGTACTGTCGTCTTCAATGGATTAACATTGTCCTGATGTTAAGACACCGCCAATTCCCCTTTCCTGGAGGCCGTTAAGAGCTCCGCATAGCGTTAGGAGGGTCTACAACAAAGGGCCACCGGTGACAGCTCGGTGTACATGTCACTGTGCTACAAATAAATAAACAACAGCAAAAGTGTCTCCTAGCCCTAATCACTCTACAGTTATGTTGTTTCAGGTCTAGGGAAGACTTTTGGCTTAGTTTGCATCAGTGGAGCAGGGCTTCTAGTTTGAACTTGTGGAATGTGACCTATGTTTTAAGACCCGCCTTATAGCGGGCCACTAGAATTTCAAAGCAAACTAAACACAACTCAACTTGCTTTTATTTGCATTTCTCACCTGAACTCGTTCCTGGGTTCAACTGCACTCACCATTTGTCAGTACTGAAATTTGACCTCTTATGAATAAGCCGAATAACATAATTTCACTGAATATATTCTATCGTGTTTCACTGGAAAAGACTCGGAATTCGCTTCCGTTGGATGGAGGACGTTTTACCGCAGATCTTCAGATAAATCTGTTGTGTTAAATCGTAACTTTCATTGATATTCATTACATTCCAAACTATAGAGTTGCATCAAACCATATCTTGTCGTGATGATTGCAGTGTGAACCTAAATCTACCTCATCCGTCGGTCTAGTTGTTTTTCCAATAAATGAGGCCTCTTTTACAAAAGTTATGTCAGTTACTCCTTTAATTTTCTGACTACTTAGACTGAGCTCATAGCTAGCAGAGGATATGCTTATGAGGAACATCATGTAACAACGCAAGATGGCTTCATTCTTGGCATCCAGAGGATTCCGCGGGGGAGAGATGAAAAGGTTAATTCTGACGATAAACAAGTTGTTTTCCTACAGCATGGCTTTCTGGAGGATTCGACCAACTGGGTAGTGGATTCCGCTAAAAAGAGTTTGGCTTACATTCTCGCGGACAGTGGGTTTGACGTTTGGCTTGGGAACGTGCGCGGAAATGACTACTCGCGACGTCACTTGAAGCATACGCCCAACCAATCAATATTCTGGAACTGGAGGTCAGTTTATGATAAAGCTCAGATATATGGCTTCATTATTCATCAACTGCTCATCGGTCCTCATTGCAAGGATTCTGTGGAGGGCAGCAGCTGAAACAAAAGTTTCTAGGAAGGGAGCTAGAGAAAATTTGCTTTGCAACGTAAACTTGCGGCGCATTGTTGATCCAAGCACAATTGCCCATTTTCAGAGAAATTAACGAGAATTTTTGTGATTTGATTGGATTGAGGAGCACCTCGTGTCTCTAAATAGTCTTTTTTTTTTTTTCAAATTAGCTTTTTTTATAGTTGGTTCTGACGATAGAATGGCCGGGAATCGATATGAGTTGACAACCCATCGATGTCTCTTCTAAATGAACATGTTTTTTTTAACCGTGACTGTTAGGTCTGTCAATGTTATCACTAAATCATTGTCGTAGTATCAAAACAATTGTTAATACTGAGCTATGTTTTAAGGTTTGAGCGATCGGAGCCTTGAAAATTCTTTGCTATGAGAATGGACAGAAACTAACCAATATTCACTGGGAACCTTGCTTTACATCACAATGCAAATTCATTCCAGAAGAATACACATCTCAAGTGCACATTCCTTATATACTCTCACTATCCCATCGATTGCTGTCTCCGTCTCTTTCTCTCCACAGTTGGCAAGAAATGGCTGACTACGATCTTCCCGCAATGACAGACTACGTGCTACAGGTCACCGGACAAAAGCAGTTGTTCTACGTTGGCCATTCCCAGGGAACACTGATCGCGTTTAACGGATTCGCTGATAACCCGGATTTAGGAAAGAAAGTCAAAGCCTTCTTCGCTTTAGCTCCGGTCTACACTTTGAATAACGCTACCAAAATTGTAAGGCATGGAGCTAAAATTATAAATCGAATCGTCATGGTAAGTTACAATCGCAATCGGGGTTTGCCGAGTTTTTAAGAGGCCACTGAAGTTGCGTGCCCCACGAAGAACGAGAAAAGCGGATGATGCATTTGTAAAAAGGGCCCTTTTATACCACGATTACTGGGAATTTAACATACAAAACTCATTGCTTTACGTTGCCATTCCCATGGGACCATGATAGCATTTCTTAATAGTTAAGTGTCTATTGCCTTTAACATATATTTCTGCTCCTTTTTCTCCAGAGACTCGACCCTGATCTGACCTTCGATCTGTTCCCTGGAGACCTTTTTCGTTCGTTAATGAAAGTTGGTTTATGCGCAAATATAGTCACGGCAAAAATTTGCTATGACATCCTAGAGTTAGTGGTTGGTATGGATAGCAAGAACATTGACCAGGTAAAATTGCGAGATGTTGCTGAAGAATTTTGCTTAAAGCTAGCATCAATCGCTTTAATTTGGCCCCTCAGACGTAATTTGAAGCATCTCTGGTTAACGTCGGCGCGGGCGTGCATGATCGTAAGGGAGCTTAAGCACGCGCGTTTTTTGTGTGAAGACAAGTTAAAAAGGAAAACAGCTAACTTCCGGTTAAAGTCCGCGTCTCAAACACGCGGTGCTTGAGCTCCCTGGGTTTAAGCAAGTAAGGTCACCAAACAAGTATATCATTGGTTAAAAAAGAGAAACTTAGTCGTGCTGCACGTGCATTTTAGTACATTCTTTTAGTACTCCACAAAACAATAATGTGAAATAATTAAAATTTTAGGGTTCGACGACAACGTGTGAGCATATAACGCTGAACCGCCCAAAATTCTCGACCTTAACTAGAAAACCGTTTGCACCTATCCTGATAGCAAGCCCGATTTGCACAAAATGGGTCATGCGCGAAATCTTTTGACGTCGCTAACGGTTACAATCTGAAGTGACATTTTCGTCGACGTTGCCGTTGTTCTTGCTCACTACTCTCGCACACGCACGCAGGCACGCACGCACGCCTTTCCTCTTCAAACTACTATTAGAAACGCTTAGAAAAGTTTTGTTCGTCTACTTCCCTGTTGTCTCTTTTTTTTCCTATCATTTCTTGTATACTCGGTCAACGAAGTTCAAGTCCAACTGAGCTCAGATTTTCATTTCGTCTCGTTTTCTTTACAGTCGAGAGCGCCTGTTTATTTTTCTCACATCCTAGAAGGGACATCATTTAAGGACGTGGTGCATTACACACAGGTTTGTTAACAAATACACCTATGCCGATAAGCAGGTGTTACTCCTTTTATTTATACTAGACATTCGATTAGCTCTCGGATAGAACTGTTCACCTCTGGAGATCGAGCGCTCTTCTCGAGTAAATACCTTTCTTGCGAAGCACTGGCTCCCGATTTATAGCTATCCTTAAAAGGAAGACAAAAGTCGTCTTAAGACTCTTCTCCGCAGCTGTTATAAGGAACGTAGGTTACCGTCTGTTTTGTTGATATATTTAGTCTGAGTTCCACCACCCATATGATCAGGATCCCACAACAGAGCAATGCTCTAATTGATAGTTTGCCCATTACCAGGATAGACCACAAAAAGGTAACTCCATGCCCTACTCTTTGCAAAGAGTGTTGCTTCCTAAAACTCTTTTCCTCCCAGCGTTACATATGGAACGATAAATATAGCATAGTGGATTTAAATTCTGGAAGCGAATGTAATTCTTCTCAAAGCGTAGATTTAGATGAAGATTAAATGCCAGTGACCTCTATTGCAATCTGTTAAGGATTGTTAGACCGATAGTCTGACGAAGAGGTTGTCTCAGACTTCCACCACACTGAATCTGCGGTTGTAGAAAGTGATAGCAATGAAAAAATAGAAATCAGAACCACGAAGAAGGCAGAGACGCACAGCACAAGGCAAAACAATGTTGTGGAAGATACTGTTATAAAGTTTATTTCCTCAGAATTTTTGTTGGCCTTTTTTTAAGAGGAAGATCTTGGCAGAGGAGGTGCTGACCTCACCTTGCAGTGGACAGAGATTTGATTTTGGTTGTCAAGAATTGTCCATCTATTGCAGTTCTAGTGACACACATACAGTTACCTCGAGCATACTTATTCTGAAAAAAACACTTCTTGTGCTTGAGAAAAAAAACCGGCGTGTTGTTACCATGTCGTGGTTTTCTGGTTTTGGAGTATAATTTCTGTGAACGATACATTTCTTTAAAATTGTCGAAAGTCAAATTTAAGGGTATAGTGAATACTTCGCAATGTGTAGCCATGTCTCTAAACTTCAAAATGAGCCGTGATATTCGTCCGTTTCGAGAAATACACTGACACAATGTGTCCTTGTTACCATGGTTTCAGACTACTTATATGCGGCCCATATGATGAGCTTGCGTTGGCGTCTGTTACTCATGACAATGACAACGCAATAATAATCCATTTTCCTTCGAAGATAAGGTAGCTCAACCTATTACCAGTTGTGATTTATGGGAAAATTGATTAGCATACCCCTGGGAGGTATGGTCAACGTACGTCCCACAGTTTATGAATACACGGCCGGGTTATGAGATTGCATGGACCTTCCATTTGTCTTTATCTTGGAACAATTGCGAGCCTCGCCCTATTTGTAGTAGCAATTACAAAATTAACACTTCAAGACACTGCGTGTCTCAGGAAGTTGAGCCTCCTCAAGGGAGTCAATTGAATAGACCCAATATCCGACGGAAGCGCAGAAACTTTCTTCTCTATAAGTTAAGTTAAACTGTTGTTTTGACAAATGAAAAACTGAATTTTCTTCCAATCATCACAGTCATTTTAACTCCAAATGGGTCCAAAAAAATGTGTGTTTGAATAGGAACTGACTTGAAGAAATACTTGGAGGGTTAGAGTTGCAAATAGAGGTTTATTGTCCCATCCCGGCATGATGTAGCCTGCGAACGCAGACGTATTTCAGAAACGACCGCCGCAAATACGTCTGCGTTCGCAGGCTAGGCATGATGCGGCTCCTTGGTTTTGTGACATGAGAAACAAATACAATGTATTTATTTTTCAAAATGGTTTGTGGGGGTTTGTTTTTATCGGGATTTTTATCCATGTCGAAGCAGTTAACCCTCAGTGTCCTCATCCTTCGAGTTTAGCTTAAAAAGTTTGGGTGACCGGTTACTGTGTAAAAATATAGTTTACTGTCGCACGATGAAACTAGTAAAATAGACAGTCCAAAAAAACATTTTTCCCGCTTAAAGCTTTGAATTTTCATTAAATGCGCCTTTTTTTTTTCTAATAGATGATTATCAACAACAGATGCCAGAAGTTTGATTACGGCCCGACAAGAAACAAGAACTTGTATAATCGGGTATTTAAAATGGATCTCTTTGAAGACTGTTCACACTACCCTTACTCTTACAAAGAAGCAACTAGCTTAACCATTACATCCAGTTATGGTTCCATGTTATTGATCTTTACAGAGATGTTGAGACTCCTCCTTCACTTTGCCACACACCCTTACGAAAATAGGCTGATGAGCTCGGGTATTTTTCCTTTCTAGGCCACTGTTCCTTTGTGTCGTGTACAAGACATGCCCACTCCCACCCTTATGTTTGTGGCAGAAAAGGACTTACTAGGGGATGTTGACGACAACAATGCTCTCAAGCGAAAGATCAAGAATCTAGCACATTACGAAGTGATTCGAGGCTGGAACCACTTAGACTTCTTGTACGGAAAAGACGCAGTTAATCGGCTGTATCGCAAACTTGTGTCCATCATGAAGACGCGGTTTAACTGAGAGCCAAATCACTCTCATGCACCTTTTTAACTTTTCGTTTAAGTTTTTTGAGAAACAAGTTTAATTCTGCTTGAATAATTTTCCGTGGAACAAAATCGTTTTGTTTTATGGAGGTTTAAATCATGATTTAGGTTTGTGTAGAGCACTTGCTTCAACCTGTCAGCAACAAGGTACAACTTCTGTTATTAATCCTGTAGGCTCTGTTATTTTCTTTTCGAAGATTAAATTTAGGTTGGCAGTTTTCGGATTAACTGGTAACATTTTATTGACCGCTTACACAACCGCCTTTCTCAGTTTCACCCCTCCCTGAATTCTGTCTCAACCCTTGCCAAGTCTTACGATCAATAAACTGGATTCTGACTTTTTCCTTTGCGAAACGAATGGACTCTTATTAGAACCATCTGTATCTCCTTTGGATTTCTAAATGAATGTATTTTAAGTGCGGGTTATAGGTGAAAGGGAGACGTGATCCTCGCGCTTATCTGAAGATTTCACACGACGTGATGTCCGAGGCAGCGTTTTCATTGGCAACCCCATCGTCTCCACAGGCGACACGAACCCATGACTTCTGCGATGCCTGTGTAATGTACTCCCAACTGATTAGCTTCATCCCTCAGTTGGAAGAAAGCATTGCACCGGCATCGCAGAGGTCATGGGTCGAATCTTTTTTGGAGACACCTGAACTTGAAAATGGCGGTTGTTACCACGGTAACATTATAGCTTCAGAACGAGGCTTGAGGAATCTGAAGATCTATAAGGCCATGTTGTAAAATCCTCGAGCTCTACAAGCCTTCAAAATAAACCGTAGGCATCTCCATGCATCTCTTCTCTGTTTATTGTATGCGTCGCAAACCTAAGAGACAACTGCTTTAATTGTCCAGGTAAGCGAGGTTTGATCGGGTCTTGAGTTTAACAAACACTTTTAAAGTGAAACTACGATCAAAAAAATCAATTCTTTTTCTTTGGATTCAAAAAATATGTTAACTAAACACTAAGTGACCCAAGTTTTAAGCCTTGATTTGAAAAAGACACCTGTTTATTTTAACTGGAATTTCCTATTTAATGGTCCGGCATTACCAAATTTGAAATCTTGAGAGAGCTGGATCGAGGAGAAAATTACGTCAAATACTCACCAGTTTAAGAGTGCAATACGTGTGTTCCCGTTTGAATTTACATGTAGCACGGGAATTTCGGGCTTTTAAGACTTATGTTTCGCATTTATAATAAGCTGCATTTACACGCTGAAATTTTAAGCTAGTGAACCTTTGACGTCACTTCCCATGATCAACCCTTTTAAGGTCCAATCGCTCAGTTAATAGACCAATAGACCAATTCGGCTAACTCAATGTTGTACCCAATTCAAATCTTTTGGGAATAAAACGTTTTGTTCCAAGTATTTCCATATCATTTAAATGTGAATGCTTCATTGTCATGCAAATTCAACACACAAAGAATCTTAACCCCGAAGGATTTGAATTGGGTACAACATTGAGTTAGCCGAATTGGTCTATTCGGCTAACTCAATGTTGTACCCAATTCAAATCTTTTGGGAATAAAACGTTTTGTTCCAAGTATTTCCATCTCATTTAAATGTGAATGCTTCATTGTCATGCAAACTCAACACACAAAGAATCTTAACCCCGAGAGATTTGAATTGGGTACAACATTGAGTTAGCCGAATTGGTCTATGGCGGACAGTGAACTTACACTCAAAGTAAACAGCCTTTGGATAAAAATCAAAGCTCAAAGTTTTGCCATTCAGGAGTTACACAAACTCACGTTCAAAATCTGAAGAAAAAAGGAAGCAATTAATTTTATCATAGTACCACTTTACAAGTTCGATAAGGTCGATTAAACAGAGTTCAGCAGGTGCTTAACAAACCCGCGTTCCATGTTAATCATTTTAAAATTTTCGCCAATTGCTTTTCATTGTCAAGAAGGCGAGAGCTGAAGGTAGTAGAGAATTTATATAAATTAAATGATGGTGAATTTTCAGTTTGCATACGTAATTACATGATTTTTCTCGTGCATAATAAATAAGCACGAATAATTTTTTTCAGACTGCAAATTGCACCCCCCTCCCCCTCCCCTCTCCTGGGACAAGGAAGGAATTTGGCTACCGGGGTGCAAGCATGGCGCAGTGGTGAGAGCACTCGCCTCCCAACAATGTAGCCCGGGTTCGATTCCCAGACTCAGCGTCATATGTGGGTTGAGTTAGTTGGTTCTCTACTCTGCACCGAGAGCTTTTCTCCGGGTACTGCGGTTTCGTCTCTCCTCAAAAACCAACATTTGACTTAATTTGCGTTAATTGTTAATTTCAGCTTACGGTGTCCCCAATTAGTGCTCCAGCGCTAGAACGACCAGGCACTAAATAAATTTCCTTTCCTTTGCTTTCTTGTCGAAGTCAGCGACTGCCTGAATGAAACTTAATCCGTTGTAGGCGTGTTTCTTGAAGGAGCAAAGTCATTGTTGAGTAGCTTTGTAACAAAACAGAAACTTTGTTTTGTCAGTTCATACGTCAACTGGATAGTGAATAATATTATCACATTCGATTAGCCTGCCGATCATTTCTACTTTTCTTTACTATCTTGACCTCATTGACGGCCATGTATTGTTGTATTGATCAAATTTTTGTTGTATAATTTTTTGGTAACCTTTTATTCAAAACGGAATCGACTCGAAGTAGTTTCTCCACCACATTTCAATGTCTTTATCAGCACCATTTCCCATCATCACCGTTTTCGTCCTGTCTCAAAACATTGCAAATCCTCTGATATTTAATAGCCTATCACGGTGTGAGATGAACTGGCAAATGAAACCGAATCGCGCCTTTGCTTCCCAGCGGATTGGGACATCTATGTCCACTCAGCGCGCCTTCGTGTTTAGTGATGTGATTAGTATAAGATTTTACTGATGCAATTTCGGTTTCCGGTTACCTTACCTGTCTGGGAGAAGGTAAAAGCTAATCGACTTTTCTTTAATACGAAAGTTTAGACCGGCATCTAAATTCGATGGCGTAGTAAGGATTCGTCGACGGATGTAAGGAGGGGGGATTGTCACGGAGACACTTGCGGCTGTGCCAAGCCTCATGCCCGGGGGGGGGGGGGGGGAACACCCATATAAAAAGGGAACGGATGCGCGTCGTCTCGCTTAGGGGTGTAAATTTCGGATTTTGGTCTCAGAAAGGGCGTTCTGGGCAAAACGCAATCATATGTAGCCATGAAGGTCCCCTTTAGGGTTGCGTGCGAAGAAACATAAAAGTGTGTATTTACACTTTTACATTTCTTCACGTAGGTGAAATTATTAGATGATAATGGCTTTGCCATTATTAAAAGTCATGGTATTTTTTGTTTCTCTGTGTTTTAATATGGTCAAAACAGCCTGGGCCACACTCAGATTGGTCTCCTTTAGGGGTTTAATTTAAAATTTCCGACGAGCATCCTTCCTCTCTTTTTTGGGGGTCCCTCCCCCGGGCCTCGTGGTGGCAATCAAGTCTATCATCTCGTTAAATTCGCAGTGAGATACATCCGGAAAAAAACAAGTTTGTGTGTCTGCGTTTCTGCCGATTATAATACTGCAGTCAGTCGATCATCTTGACGCCCATCCGGAAAAACAGGTTTGCATTTCTGCCAATCACAATACTGTAATTTTATCTCCAATGTCGACAAGCTCCTTATATTCTTGGTTTCGAATTCCTTTTCATGACATTTGCGTGCGGGTAGGAAACGACTTCACTTCAGTCTGGGTCTTTTTTGTTCGTAGCCATTAGAGGAAAATCGTGAAAGCAAATTGCATTTTGTAGAATTACACGATGCATTGGGTTCCACTCTCCTTAATCGCAGCCAGTTACGTTGTCCTGTGTAATGCGGGAGTTATTTCCTATCTAGAGCCACACATCTCTGACGACCCCGATGTAGGACGAAATGTGGTAAGAAAATTTATCTTTCTGGCTTATACTGCCTAAAAAGGTTGAAACAGTAGTGTCCTTCAAGGACTCGGGGGAGTATTTTGTTCTTAACGATGAAGCTAGAACTTACCTCACGTGATGTTTACACGGGGTACCTTCCCCGGCCTTAATCTGTGTGCTTGTTGCGTTTTCCACGCTCTTCACTTACTTAATTCACTTTATTTTGAAAACATTTGAATGTACAGAGACCATGGTGGCCCGCGCGGGTAGCATGGCTATTCTAGGCGGGCAACTTAGACTACAATGAAATATTACTAGCTCGATTAGTTAATATTACTAGCCACAATCGTAATTGTTGCTAGCTTACCCAAGTCTGCCCAAGGCCTGCTCTTCCTTTCCACTTGAATACCGAATGAAATCAGATGAGCTTTTCACTAGGCATCGGTCACATATTCTTTAAATCGTCGTTTAATTCCAGGGAAATTCAGCCAGTGTCTAGGAGATTTTTTAAACTGAAAACACTGAGTTATGTTAATATGATCTGCCCACTACACGCCCACTATAATATTACGTAGGGTCATGAAAGCTATTTCAAGTCTTTCCATATCGCCAGTTGCAAGACACGAATGTCAAAATTCATCAAATTTATTCCATGTACCGATATTTGAAGAAAACGATGACGTGAAATTTTTATAAATGTGAATGCAAACTGAGAGACGCAACCTCTATCGACAGAGTCTTAAACTGGTATTAAATTGCAGTTTTTGAGTTTCCTTTTTGTAATTGACTTAGATAAATCAGAAACAGAAGCACACGAACAAGTGTGAGTTGAATGATTTGGTCATTATGCGTGGCAATTGTAAGACGCAATTATTTGCAAGGATGAAAAAAAGCACACTAAGGGATCAAGCATTTTTCTGGAAACTTCCGGCGTCACTGACACTTCGATGGCGCATTGACAAACACCTCTTTCATCAAGAATGACTTGACACTTTTTTTACAGACAGAATAAGCTCATTATGAAAATTTCCGTTTACGCACTGCGTTGCACATTTTAAAATTCCTCATGCATCATAAATGGGAAAATGAGGAGATTTCTTGGTTTTGCGTTTCACGCTGATCGGGTGTGAATTGTTGACTTCGTTAAAGGAAGAGCGTTAAGTTTTGAAAGTGCAGCGTGTGGAACATGAGCATTGCCGGGGAAAAGACCGGCAGACGAAAATCTTAATGAAAAAAGTGCGGCTTCTTTTTAACCCAGTTTATTTACCTAATTTATTCCCCCTTTTTTGTTAGACTCAGATAATAGCCAGTAGAGGATATGCCTATGAAGAACATCACGTGACAACAAAAGATGGCTTCATTCTTGGTATGCAGAGGATTCCACGAGGAAGAAATGAAGAGACAAATTCTAAAGACAAGCCAGTAGTTTTTCTACAGCATGGCTTCCTGGCAGATTCGACAAACTGGGTCTTGGATTCTGCAACCAAGAGTTTGGGTTACATTCTCGCGGACAGTGGCTTTGACGTGTGGCTCGGGAACGTGCGCGGAAATGACTACTCTAGACGTCACGTGAAGTACCTGCCTAGCCAATCAATATTCTGGAATTGGAGGTCAGTCTTGCGTATTTTCTCTCTCTCTCTGTGTCATGAAATTCAGCGAATGGGGTCAGATGAAACGTAAAAATAGCAACTTGAAACATTGAAGAAAGGTTTGAATAAAACAGCAAAATACAAAAGGAGACAAGGATGGGTAAAAGTGAACTAGATTAAAATGGTTTGCAATTGGGTTTTTGAAAACTGACAGTTTCCTAACTTTATCTCTGTTGTTTTTAACTTAAATTATCGATACTCGACAGACATTAAGTTGAATAGCGAGAGGGAGGAGTGAATGTTGTGACACAGGCCCTTTAAGGTGCTTCGGAGAAATGCAGGAGATAACGTTTAGCCTGTGAATCTGCTAGCAAGCTCGCTATCTGGCCACTTAGCTGTCCAAGCAATCATATTTAAGAGATCCGTCTTTCTATATCTGTTTCACCAGCTGGCAAGAAATGGCTGACTACGATCTTCCTGCAATGATAAACCACGTTCTACAAGTCACAGGACAAAAACAATTGTTTTACGTTGGCCATTCTCAAGGAACAATGATCGCGTTTAACGGGTTTGCTGATAACCCGGACTTAGGGAAGAAAGTCCGGGCTTTCTTCGCTTTAGCTCCGGTCTACACTTTAAATGACGCTACTAAAATTGTCAAGGACGCAGCTGATCTTTTATATCCACTTGTGAAGGTAAGTTATGAATGTATAGACGAATAAACCATCTCTCGTCAAACTCAAATAACTAGGTAAACTCCCAACCAAGCAAAACAGAAACTCTTTTAAAACGGCGATTTAACTTAAATCCATCTCTGGAGGAAATGAACCCCGAACATAAAAAATGACTGTTGTTCTATTTACCAGTCATGGCCAAAGAAACGACGAATATTAGCCCAAATCAAGCAATGACCAATTAAATTAATTATTTTAGCATATTGTAAATGTATATAAAAATTTATAGCTTATTTCTTATTTATTAGTTATCATAATATTTATTATTTATGTTATCTTTATGTTGTGTCCCCAATTAGCGCGAGCTAAATACATCGACACATGAATAAAGTTCATCATCATCATCATCAAACGCACGAAACGAGACTGACTCGAAGAACAAGAAATGGCTGCCGACTTAACTACCCTTTACCATTTACATGACGTTTTTAGTTTCTCAGCTGACCAAATCACCTCATGAACGCGCGCTGGATATATATGAGATGCGGAAAATAGCCATGCAATGAGGCGCGTACCGCCAAGTAAATTTGAAACCAATGTCATGTCTTACAATCGCGAATGAAACATTTGTTAGATGAAGTTTTGATACCTTCTGGACGTTTGGATACTGGGAACTTCCTTCTCGCCAAGAATTTATCTGATTGACAATACGTGGCGCAATCAAACTTCATACGAGTTTTTTTTAGCAAATGAGAGCACTAGAAAATTAATATGCGGCCTTGAAAGTATAGGAAAATTAAAAAAATAAAACGACTTAACATAGGCTCTACCCTGGGTGCAAGAGGATTTTCTTAGCGAGAGAACGCCATGAGAGTCAGTCCGACGTCGTTGCCTCCGACTAGCGTAAAGTTCTCTCGAAACTTAAAAATTTCTCTTGTATTAGAGTTCTTTGTGAAACGGAAATGAAAGGTATTCTTTCCTTTATTTTAGCATTATCTTCGGGGATCACGCCGGTAAAATTGACTTTAGAAGCGGAGTTTTAAATGTTTACGTAAACCTCTAAGTGATTGTTTGCCACTTTTCCTCCAGAGACTTGACCCTAATTTGACCTTTGATTTGCTCCCTGGTGAATTTATACGATCGCTTATCAAGCTTGGTTTGTGTGCGAACCGACTGACAGAGAGAGTCTGCTATGACATGATGGAGTTAGTGATTGGTATGGATAGCCAAAACATTAACCAGGTAAGTGAGAGAAATTTTGTGTTTGGTCCTAAATTGCAACTACATTGACCAGACAATCCTGGGTCATTGTTAGTGGTGATAGCTCATGTGCATAACATACGAGTGCGTGCCGAGTGCACGTACTGACTTGGGAAAGCTTAAAGGGGCTAGGTCACGCTATTTTAGGTAATTTTGTTTAATTTTGTTAATTATGAGCTCTAAACGTCAAATTGGCAGAGCAAGAGTCTTTCATTTGCAAAATCACGGCCACATAACAACTGAGAATGATTTTCCAGCTGTGTAAATAACATTTTGATATAGACTGATATAAATTTGAAAAAAGGTGGGCCGACGTTTTTCAAATTTACCCAAATTCAATCCATTTCAGTCCTCTCCAGTTTTGTCCATCCATGTCCCTTCTTGGCTTCCCTGTGTTTTGTGAGAGTTCTTCTATAGTTTTGAACAGTTATTTTGATATTTTAGTTAATTCTATGACCATTCGATCAGTGCTGAAATTGCCTAAAATATGCGTGACCTAGCCTCTTTAAAATGATCCGTTTGTTCTTTCTTCTTTTCCCAATCTTCTTTCTTTTCATTTATTCATTTATTTTATTTCTCGGTTAATTTTTCTTTTCTCAATGCCCACATTGTAGGCAACAGGTTTGGCACCCACCTTTATGGCCCAGGCTCGGACCTGGCCGTCATGAGTCAGGCTCTGACCTTGCCCAGATTTCCCTTTTCCTTTCTCTGGGCGCAGCGTTTTCCCTTTAGCCAAAATACCAACGTGTTCTGAGAGATATCCTCGATTGCACTAACCTTCATTAACGCATCCATCCAAGGTGATTTTGTTATTGAGAACCATTTCTCTGTTCTGTCGTTTTGCAGTCCAGAGTACCGGTTTACGTAGCACACTTTGGGGAAGGAACGTCATTCAAGGACATGGTGCATTTTGGACAGGTTTGTGGTTAAACAATGGTACCTTATCTGATACGCTGGATGATGCCTTTAATTAAAGGGACCCTATCAGGCTTATCACGCTGAAATATCAATGGACGCTGCTCAGCTCATGGCAGCCACAAAATGATGATAAAACTCTTTCCCTTAAATCTCAACGACTTTTTTTAATGCACGTACTATCTTTACCTGCTTCAGGGGTCGAATGGCAAAGAGAGAGTTACGTGCTAACCTGAAAACGTCGGGTGAATATTTTCAAGTTTTCGAGTTGTAACTCACATCATAGTGAAATCAATTAATAAGAGATATGCGTGAAGAAGGTGCTCGGGCAATTTTTGGCAGACTGGCCTTGCATGTCTCACTGTAAGCTCAGAATCTTCTTATGCTGTGAAATTTCACTATTTTCTTTTTTGTAACAGATAATTGTCGACAAAAAGTGCCAGAAGTTTGATTACGGCCCAACGGGAAACAAAAAGTACTATAACCAGGTACAAAATGTATAATGACCACAATTATATATATATGTTACAGGTAAATTTGAAATTCAGGTTGAAATGATTTCAATCCAGTTAAATTTAATTTTAACCTGGGTTGAAATTGAAAGTACGAAACATGACAAGAAAGGAATCCGTAGGCAAGGAGACCGCCAAGTTAGTTAAATTATTTTAAGGTGGCTCGAACTAGTTTCAACAAGATCGAGAGACTTTTTTATTGCAACGATTATCTTTTCATCACTTTTTGTCATAACGGCAATTTTGTGGCACCATATGAAACACCAATTTGTGCTTAACAAGATGCATTTATTATTGTGACGAAATAGGTAACCGTAGCAACAGTAAAGCCTTATAAAAACGAAACTCTGTGACCAACATTATTTTGTTGCTGGAAAGTGGTCAGCGGTCCATGATGAAACTCTTTGCAAAGTTAAAGAAATTTATTTGGAGCGGATTCAGAAGCATCTTAAGTATTGCAATTGTGAAGACAGCA